>NW_028292580.1:3838052-4160061 GCF_029948245.1 Actinia tenebrosa
GACAGAGATCGACATGGTGGTGGTATAGCTTTATATGTCGCCGAAAATCTAAGTTTCAGCCACTTAAATTTAAATGCGTTCAATACGAATATCGAGGCGATCTGGCTTGAGCTATCTCAACCAAAATCAAAAAAGATCCTTCTTGGTGCCTTTTATAGACCACCAAACTATGACATTCCTACTTTTATGAGCAACATGGAAAACATTTTGGCTAACTTCGTGAAGAATGAATTTGAAACTATTCTGGTTGGAGATTTCAATTTTAATTATTGCTCTTCAGACCCAACAACAAAAGACTTTAAACATCTAATGGACATATATCACCTAAAGCAGATCATTAAAGAGCCTACCAGGATTACTGATCACTCCAGGACATTGATTGATTTATTTCTAACTTCTAAACCGGAGGTGTATCTAACAGAGGTTTTGCCGGTGGGTTTTTCCGACCATTGTGCTATTTTGGGTATTAGAAAACTCCATCGAACAATGCCATCGGTACCACGTTATATTGAAACTAGAAATTATAAGTCATACAATCCAGAATTATTCAAAGAGGACTTGAAGCAGATCCCTTGCGATATCCTAGAATTGACAAAGACATCTAATGAGGCATGGAATGCTTTTAAAGATCTTTTTCAAACTGTAGCAGACAAACACGCCCCTATTATCAAGCGACGTATCCGAGAAAATTCAATTCCATGGCTAACACCTGAGATAAAGAGATTGATGAGAGAACGTGAATATCATCACAAAAAAGCGATCACGACAAATAAAGAATTCCATTGGAGCTCTTACAAAAGATTACGTAATTCTGTTACAATGAAATTAAGGAAAGAAAAAAGTGTTTATTATTCCACTCGGCTCTCTGGGGACCAGGACTCCAAGGATATGTGGAAAACCTTGAAAGAAATTTTACCTAGACAAACAAGGACCCAAAGCAGCGGAGTTCAATTGACTGCATCTAAATTTAACCAGTATTTTACTTCAATTGCCAAAAACATATGTGAACATCTAAGTAATACCGACTTGCCTGCAGTCTTGACGCCACGAGTCGATCAGATATTCGTGATACAAGAAGTTAAATCAACCTTTGTGCGTTTGGAATTGTCAAAGCTAAAATCAAAAAAGGCAACAGGACTAGATGGACTCACGGCTAAGTTATTGAAAGATGCTGCACCAGTGATTGATAAGCCTATTGCTCATCTTCTCAACTTATGTTTTTCGACGAATAAGATCCCCGCAGATTGGAAAGAAGCAAAAGTTACCCCAATATATAAATCAGGAAAGAAGAATAACGAAAATAACTACAGACCTATTTCTGTTCTTCCGTTGATCTCTAAGTTAATGGAAAGAGTTGTACAACTTCAACTTCTCTCCTTTTTGACTGAGCACAATGTACTGTCCCCATTTCAGTCTGGGTTTCGAAAACAACACTCGACCGAAACTGCAGTTGTCCATCTGGTAGACCACATTCTTGAACACATGGAAAAACAAGAAATCACTGGGTCCATCTTCATCGACCTAAAAAAAGGCCTTTGATCTTGTAGATCATCAATGCCTTCTCCACAAGTTAGAACACTATGGTGTGAGAGAAAGTAGTCTAGAATGGTTCTGTGACTATCTCACCACTTGTACACAGAGAGTTAATTATGGAAATGGACTTTCATCCATCCTTCATATCGATTACGGTGTACCTCAAGGGTCAATACTTGGGCCTTTACTGTTTGTCCTGTTCATTAACGACTTGCCTCAATGTTTACAGAAATCACATATTGGTATGTATGCAGGTGATACAGTGATATACACCTCTGGGGCTGACGCAAGTGTTGTAGAAGAAACTCTCCAGCAAGATTTGAAGAGATTGGAGAATTGGATGACAAGCAGCAGATGAATACTAAATCCAAGCAAGACCAAATTGATGCTTTTTGGTACAAGGCAAAGATTACAAGGAGCAGAACTTAGAATCCAGCTTCAAGGAAAGAACGTTGATAGAGTCTTAGAATTTAAGTATTGAGGAATCTATTTAGATGAAAGTTTAAATTGGAATGTACACGTTGATGCAATGTGCAAAAAGGTTAACAAACGATTAGGTTTGCTTTCTCGCATAAGATCTTGTTTAACAGTAAAAGCGTCCAAATGTGTATATAATAGCTTGATATTGCCAATACTTCATTATACAGATACAGTTTGGGGGGAACTCTCAGCTGGAAATAGCCAGCGACTCCAAAGATTGCAAAATAGGGCAGCTCGTATTATTATAAATAGGGAGAGTTCTCAGGAAGCTCTACAAATATTGGGATGGGTAGACTTAGCCAAGACAAGAAAGATGCATAAATGCATATTAGTATTTAAATGCCTTCATGGCCTAGTTCCTTTATATCTTAGTGATTTCTTTATAAGGAATAGTAGTTTTCATACATATAATACTAGAAGAAAAAATGACCTGCACTTACCTTTACCTAAATTAAGCTTAGGTAAGAAAACGTTTAGATATTCAGGATCTCTTTATGTTCAATACACTACCTAGAGATATTAAGGATATTTCATCTTTAAGTATTTTTAAGAGTCGCCTAAAAAAGTATTACTTAGCTTAAAAGTTTGGTTTTTTTTTTTTTTTTTTTTTTTTTAGACATATAACATATATAGTTTTTTTTTCTAGGTACATGTCATTCTTAAATTTAAATTTTATATAAATATTAGTTAGGATTTTTTCAGATTTTATCATAGAAATAGTTTGTATATAGTGAAGTATATATTTTTATAGTTTGTAATTAGTTTATTGTTTTATATGCAGGGCCCCTATGGATATCAGCCTAGTTGCTGAAAGGGCTACCCTGTTGAAATAAAGTCTTTATTATTATCATTATTATTATTATACCAAGTATCAAAAACATCAAACAAGAAAACAAAGTCTTACATGTAATTTGTTGAACCATAAATTGACTTTTCATTCCTTATTTTTTTCTTTTTTTGAAAACAAGATAATATAAATTTATGTTTACTTAAAATATAACAATAAAATTTTACTTTTCGGAACTGAGTGTCAATCAAACTGTTTTTAACACTGCATAATGAGCTGCTGTCGAATTTTTCCTTCACCAAAACCTTCTCTACATTGAAATGACTTACGCATTACATGGCGTCGTGCGGCTACTCTGCGTTTGTTCGTGGTCTGTGTGGTTCCAGTAAATTTAATCCCAGTAATACTGAGTGCGTGTCACTGGGCAACTGCAAGAAAGATATTAAAGGCCACTTGAAAACCTTCAATACTTCTCCGGACTTACATCTAAAGACGGAGGCAGATCTTGTCCTCGCCAGAGCAGGTAAACACTACGATAATTTATTATATCTAGTGCGTTCTAATATCAAGTTTATATCTTATTTCATTATTTGAGCTATGAAAAAGGGAAGGGGAGTGAAGGGGAGGGGAGGGAATGGAAGGGAAAGGAAGGTAGGGGAGGGGATGGGAGGGAAGGGAGGATAAGGAAAAGGGAGGAAAGGGAAGGGAAGGGAAGGTAGGAAGTAGAGTGTCAGCTGGTTCGTTGCATTTGTCAACCATGAAAACATGATGTATCTGTACTTAGCCTCTAACGACGGGGTTTGTGTTTATATTTTCAGCTAATTGCAAACGATGTAGACTTTTATTGAGCTGAAAGCCGATCCCGAACAAGTAGCACGCGACATGAGACACGCCAAGACGGAAAATGGAGGTCGTCGTTTCAAATATGAAGAGTACTAGTTCTTGTCCTCACAGCAAGTAAAATCATACTTTTCCAGAAAGGCAGCCAAAATAAAACAGGGAGACACAGCTCAGGTAGGAGCCACAATTACCACAGACGATAAAGCCAGTGAAGACCAGAGTGCTTACACATCTGCTCGAGATCATATTCTCAGTGAGTGACAGATGATTCATCCAGTTATTTATGATGCCTATAACCTTTGTGATATATATACAAAAGATAAACTCAAAAAGCTCAGTGTAGCTCTTTTGGGCCATATTTGCGAATATTTTGATTTACAAGTTGATGATCTTCCTGAAAAACGAAAAGCTCCTTACATTAACTTGATTTCTGAGCTTGTGCAAGCATGTTCTTGTGGTGGAAAGGAAGGCTAAAGAGACGGGAGAACTCAATGAAAGAGGGACTCAAAAGAATTTAGAACCTGTTATACAGTACTAACGGCCATATGTATGAGTCACAAAAACTATACAACGAATGTGAATATACATCCGTTCACGAGCCTGGTAAGGCCTGGTTTTCAATAGCGACACAAATAAGCACAACAGTTTTAAGTTAATAAAATCATTCGAATTATTTTTACCTTCGTTTTGATTGGCCGAGATAACTGCAAATAACTGTCTACAAAGGATATTCTGCTCATGCGCATTACGGTGCAAAGCTTTTTGCCGCAAATAATATATTACACATGCGCAGTAACGTTGCATTTGTCAACATGGCTCGCTTCGCTGGTATGTTTGACAGATAGCAAAGAAACCGGCGAACAACGAAAAGAAAACGGAAGGAATAATTTGAATGATAAAACATTTAGTTTTTGGCATCAGCAAATAATTTCTCGCTTGCCACTAGAAACCCACGATATTTTGCTCGATATCGTCCAATATTGCTCATTATTATCCAGGAAATAACCAAGCCGAGCGTCAACTTTGAACAAAGTTTGTTAAAAAATAAACAAATGAATAAAAAATCGATTTATGGTTCAACAAATTACATGTAAGACTTTGTTTTCTTGTTTGATGTTCTTGATACTTGGTATAAAACAAACAAACCAAAAAACTTACTTGAAAGCAATTTATTATATTATGTCGGTAAGGAACAGTTTCATTTACACTCACTAAATAGTTTCGAAAAGTACAAGTTTTTATTTTAAATGGACATAGGCTTGTCTAGTTTGGAAACAGGGATAAAAGAAAAATCTTTTTTCAAAAACAATTTTTTTTCCAATACGGTTTTGGGCTGCCTGTGTGTAACGCAATCGAAGCCATGGGACTTTATGAAGTTTTTCATGACAATAAACCACTCCAAAAGGTACCACATACATCATAAATATGTTATGCCTTTTCTTATTAACATCATAAATCTCACAATTTGATTTGGAAAACTGATGTGGAGCATTTCAGGAAAAAAAGAAGTTTTACTAAATCATCGACATATATCGAGGTAATAATATACTGACTATAGTAGACTAATTTAGGTGTTTCGGCATCAAACAGCATCTAAAAGCTTCCAATTTCACTTGGTCAAGTAATGATATGTTAGAAAAGGTTGAATATCTTTATTTTAGATCATTCGACTGAGGCAAATTTAGTCGGATAATTTTTATTTCTCGCGCTTAGTTAATTTAGCGTATCGCGTGACCGTGACAAAGTGGCTGTTTTGGACGTCAGGTAGGCTCGGAAAAAGGGCGCTGAAAATTCGTTGTTTCAGTAGCCCAAAAATTTTATTACGCTTTCTCTAAGAAGAAACATCATTCTTTCAAGGGAATATAGTTTTATAACCTCAGGCCATGTAGCAATGCCCTTTTTCAGCCTTTCGATTTAGCGTTCAATTTGATATGCCGAAACGGAACAGAAATACAAATATATTTAAAAATTCTGAAAATATTGAGAATTTAATTAAAATCAATGAAACTAAGCAAAATTACTAAGAAGTTATTCCTCTATGCAATTCGGGGATTAGTGGCAAAATATATTCTTTCCTCGATTTTTTATGGATTTTCTAATTGATACTGGTCTGAGGCAGGCGTAAAGCGGGTGTGAAGCTGTCGTATAGAAAACGCCGTCTTTCGCGAAAACCAAAAATCCTGTGAACATTTCTATATTTTTTCCATTACTAACTCACCAAAACCTATCTGTAGTGGTTCTAGATTATCCCGAGGACTATAGTCAAGATGCGTGACGTTCAAGTTCTAGATTATCAGTTTATTCAGAGTTCAGTCAGTCAATGATTTCACAATTCCACGCTGCAGGATTAATTTCACGAGTTCAGGTTTTCACGAGTTCAGGTTTTCACGAGTTCAGGTTTTCACGATTCACTAGAATGACAATTGCAAAACCTTCTATGAGAATATATTCTGTCCAAGAAAAACGGAATCATTATACTTACACATATGTGCTGTCCTGAAGATAAAATCATTCGAATTCCGGATTCATTTTTTAAACCACAACAACTTGTCTACTCTTCCCTATAACAACTCTGTCCCATTCCCACGAGCTCCTTCTCTCTCTCTCTCTTCCACAGGGAACCCACTTCTATCATGCATAAGCTATAACATTCCGCCCCCTATGAACGGTCTATACTAAAACGTTCATACTATAACAGTTTCAACTAAATTATAAACGCAAAGTCTGAGTCTCTTGGTTCAAACGTCATCTTCATCTTCGGCTTCCAGCAAGCATAACTTGTGGATTGGACGTCGGTAGCTGTTTTCCTTAGTCTTCACTTCTACACTTCGAACCAAACCATCACTTCCTGGAAACACCTTAGTAACTCTGCCTAGCGGCCATTGGTTCCTTGTAGGGTTTTCGTCAGCTACCAGCACCAAATCATCAATCTGTATGTTTCTCTTTGGTTGTCGCCATTTTTGTCTCTCTTGTAGTGAGGGTATATATTCTTTCAGCCATCTCTTCCAGTAATGGTTGGCTAACAACTGTGCTTGTCTCCATCGTTTCTTGCTGTATTTGTCCGATTCGTCTATCATCTCAGAGGGTAGGTTGGTGGTTGGACGGACGTTCAGGAAATGACTCGGAGTTAACGGTTCGTCATCATCAGGATTCGGCGGATTTCGAGTTAACGGTCTGCCATTGGAAATGCGCTCCGCCTCGGTAAATACGGTATGTAGCACTTCTTCGTTGACTGTCTCTTGTCCCATTATGGCTTTGATGCTTCTCTTGACAGTTTTCACAAGCCGTTCCCATACACCTGACATGTGTGGGGCTCCTGGTGGGTGAAATACCCATTTGCATCCGCGTTCCATCAGCTCCCCCGCAATCTTGCGGGAGTCTATCTCTTTAATGGCTTCCTTGATTTCTCTGCCCGCCCCGACAAAATTTGTTCCATTATCCGATCTTATTTCTTTGACGTGACCTCTTCGGTTCAGGAACCTTACCAAGACCATGATAAAGTCGTCAGTTTCCAGCGATTTTGCGACCTCCAAGTGGACGGCGCGGGAGTTCATGCACACAAAGATGGCTCCCCATCTCTTCTCGGTTACTCGTCCTCTTCCTCTCTTGATATGGAAGGGTCCAAAATAATCTACCCCTGTGTAGGTAAATGGTGGTTCATATGGTGTTAAGCGAACTTTTGGTAGCTCACCCATTTCTTGGTTTGTCGTTTGAGGTCTCTGTTTCTTGCAATCGATACATCTTCCGAGGATTCTTTTTATGGCAACTCGTGCTTGGATTACCCAGAATTGTTCTCTCAGGAGGGCTAGCACTTGCTCTTGACCACAGTGTCCGTTCTTCTCATGCAAGTAACGTATCAAGATTGTCGTAACGTGACTCTTCCGAAGCAAAATTATTGGGTGCATTGCGTCATGGGAAATTGGTGCCTTAGCCAATCTTCCACCAACACGAAGTAGACCATCATCATGTAACTTTGGGCTTAGACTTGCTGTGGGGCTGTGTCCTTGAACTTGTTTCTTCTTCTTGAGGCTCTGCATTTCTTCGGAAAAGGCTTCACGTTGCACGATCCTAGCAACCTTCAATTTAGCGTTCTGCAGGTCTTCAGTAGAAATACCTTTCTCTTTCACGTGTCGGGACTTGATCCATTCGGTGAATTTGACTAGCCAGGCAACTCGGCGCAGGAGTACTATCCAGTTGGAATACCTCCTTGTAAGTTCCTCCACAGATGATCTGCGTTCAGGTACGGTCAGATAAGCTTCTTTCTTAACTTCCAGATCTTGTACGCTAACTTCTTCAAACTTGTTCTCGGGCCAGTTCTCTTGCGTCTTCCACAGAAACTCTGGTCCTTTAAGCCAGCGTTGGTTCTTGAGATATTCTTCAGTGTCAAGACCACGGCTTGCATCATCTGCAGGATTGTCCTTGCATGGACAATGTCTCCACTGTTCGGGCAGTGTTTCCTCTCTGATTTCGGTCACTCTGTTTGCGACGTACGTTTGGAAACGTCGAGTTTCGTTTCTGATATAGTTTAGAACTATCATGGAGTCGGTCCAAAATGTTACTTGTTGGACATCAAGCTCTAGCTCTTTCCTCACTGTCTTGTCAAGACGCGTTGCAAGTACCGCTGACTGCAATTCAAGACGAGGGATGGTGAGGGTCTTGAAAGGGGTGTTTCTGGACTTAGCCATCACAAATGAGCATTCGATTCTTCCATCATGATACTCGGCTCTCAAGTACGATACTGCTCCGTACCCGACCTCGGACGCATCACAGAAGTGGTGAAGCTCAAGAGAAATTCTTTGTTCACTTGTTCGCGTAAAATAACATCTCGGTACACATACTCGCTCCAGCAGTGGAAGATTCTCTTTCCAGCTGGACCATTTTTGTAGGATCTCACCTTCAAGTGGTTGGTCCCACTTATACTTCTTCTTCCACAGTTCTTGCATGATTCTTTTTGCAGGCAATATCACTGGTGCTGCAAAGTTTAGAGGGTCGAAAACCGCACTAATAGTTGAAAGAACTCCTCTCATTGTATTCGGTTTCTGCAATTCTGACACTTTAAACCCAAAGGTGTCTGACTCGACATCCCAGCGTACACCGAGGGCTCTTTCTGTTGGTAGTTCTTGGAGTTTCAGATCGAGGAAGGACGTGGCTTTCTTTTCTTCTGGTATTTCAGCTAGGACCTCGCGGTCGTTGCTGATGAACTTCGTTAACTTGAAGCCTCCTTTCATACACAGCTGTGTCAGTTGCTCAGCCATGCGTGTTGCAGCGTCCGCATTAGGTAACGACTTTAGGACGTCATCGACATAAAAGTTGTTCTTTACAGTGTGAACTGTCGCAGTATCGAAGTCGTCGCTGTTGTCATCCGCTGTTTTCTTCAGGGTTGAGTTTGCTGCACACGGCGAGTCTCTTGCACCAAATATATGAACTGTCATCACATACTCTTCAGGAGGATCATCAGCATCTCCACTCCACCATAAGAATCTTAGAGAGTCTTGATCTTCTTCACGTACTCCGACTTGATGGAACATGCTTTCGATGTCCGCTACACGTGCAACTTTGTCTTCACGGAATCGCAGTAATACGCCAAGCAGACTGTTCGTGCAGTCGGGTCCCTGAAGCAGATTCTTGTTCAATGACGTACCTTCATGTTCAGCAGCGGCGTCGAAAACAATACGCACTTTTCCTGGCTTATTAACGTTCGTAACTCCGAAGTGAGGTAAGTACCATGTTCGCGGTCCAATCTGCGAAGTTTCTTCAGCGGAGAGTTTGCGCGCGTATCCTTTCTCGATGTAGCCATTCATGGTGTCACGATACACTTCTTCGAACGCTCGATCCTTTTGAAACCTTTTCTTGAGGCTCAACAGTCTCTTTTCAGCTTGCTCGCGATTGTTTGGCAATTTCACATCATCTTTCTTCCACAGCAGTCCGGTCTCGTAATGTCCTTCTTTAAACACTGTTGTCTCTTCAAGCTTCGCTACTGCTCTCAGATCTTCTCTTGAAAGCACCTCTTTTTCTTTGACATCCTGTCTTGTTCCGTAGTCATCTATCTTCCAGAATCTTTCTATCTGTTCACGTAACTTCAGGTTTTCTATGTCAGTAAAGTGCAAGTCAAGTTTCGTTCGTTGTGTTTTTCCTTCAATAGTACCCGTAATGACCCACCCAAGGGGCCCTCTCTGAGCCTGGAGCTTACAGGTAGGTTCATCAGATTTCCGTACTTCAATTATCTCGTGTGCTTCGTCAACATCCTTGCCAATCAACACAGATACCCGCGGGACTTCTACTTCCGGTACTTCAATGTCTATCAGATGAGGGTACGCATTTCTGTTGATATTGGAAGGCAAGAGGTCTTCAAAAATGCTGAATTTTTGTGATATCAACCCTTCCTCTACTGTGATTGGTTGTCCTTCGCCATCGGCAGACTGTATCTGGAACTCAGCCAGTTGGAACTCTTCTTCTTCTTTATTCATCAGCGTGTTGACCGATATTCTTTTCTTTCTTCCTTTGAGTCCTATCATCTCTGCCACTTCGGCGTCAACTACGGTGGCACGGGACCCGTTGTCCAGGAGTCCATACGTCGTTATCGCACTTCCATCCGGCGCGGAGATCTTTATCGGTACCACGTGCAGAAGTATACTTTTGTCTGTATTTCGTACGTTGGTTGCGTACTGGTCGGTTTTCCTCTGTTCAGGAGCAGGCCTCTGGTCGTTACTCGGTGGATCCTTTCTTTGTTCCCTTTCTTCAGCTTTCTTGTCGACTGGGGCTGCTTTCGGTCTGGGAAAGTTGTGTAGCAGCTTGTGGTGGCGTCGCTCACTTCCGCATCCACAGTTCTCGTTCGATTTGCATTGTGTTCTTGTGTTCTTTCAAGCAAACATGACACAGTTTATTATTCTTCACGACGTTCCATCTGTCCGTGATGTCTTTCCTTGCGAACTGTGTACAATGTAGAAGGTCGTGGCTTCCAGAGCAGCAGACACAGCGACCCGGCGTACTTGCGTTTTCTGTTTTACTACCGGCTTGATACGCTTCCTTAGGTCTGACGTCGGTCGTGAAGGTGGCGGTTTTCAGCGGAGGTTGAGCTTTCATTACCTTGTGAGTGAATCTCATTGGTCTAGCAGTGTTCGTTTTTGATTCACTGTTCCGTGATGAAGTTGTAGTGACAAAGGCGGGATCGTTCTTGATTGCTGCTTGTCTTTTCACAAATGCCGCAAGGTCCTTCAACTTCGGTGACATCCCTTTCTCTCTGATGAAGTACAGGGTATCTCCCCACCTTGCTGATAGGTAGTTTGGCAACCTACTTACGATCAGCTTCAGGTTCGAGGTCGTGCTTGCTTCAATTTCGTATTCTCCTTCCAGCTTCTTCGATGCTGATTCAAGTTGTTCTGCAAAGTTACGTAGTCCTTTGTTGTCATCATGGGCTAACTTTGGACCAATGGTCAGTTTTTCGATACATGCGGCTGCAACCGCGGATGGGTGTCCGTATCGTTCCTCTAGCAGCTTCACAACATCGTCGTACTTGCATCCAGACGCTCGTTGAACTACTTCATACGCTTCTCCGCAGACAAATTTCGGTAAGAACTCCAGTTTTTGTCCGTCGGTCAATAATCCGTCCTCTAAATTGTCTTTCAGGCGGCTTCTAAGACTGGGGAAGTCGTCAGCATCTCCGGAGAACTTTACAGGCTGCATGGCTTGCAACATGTTCAACTTCAGCATAATTGCATTGTGGGTTGTAGTTTCTTGTAAGATGGATTCTTCTCTTCGAGGTCTCTCAGAATGGTATCTTTCGTCGGCCATAACGTTTTGGGCGTGGCTCTTGTCAGCGCTTTCTTCTTGCATGTCGTACCTCTTAGGAACGTGGGAGTTTCTCCAATATTCATCGTACTTCTCGGGGCATTGGGAGCTTCTCTGGTATTCATATTCGTATTCTCGTTTTATTCTCTCATCGCGGTCATCCGGTACATGGATGCGTGTGGTTTCGTTCACGACCCAATCAGTGGTCTGGTCTTCCTTTGTCAAGGGGGTGCTTGTGTAAAGGCATGGTCCACGTGGTAATTCTAGATCGGACTCTTCATCCTCTGACATAAATTCGGCTTCCTTTTCTGCTATCTTGGCTTCAAATCTCAGTTTTCTTACTGTTTTTTGCTTCTCTAGTTCAATGTCTATCTTGCGCTTTTCCATTTCCGCTTCCAATTTTGCTATTTCTTCAGCTTGTTCTGCCATCATTTTCTTCAATTCCGCGTTTTTCTGTAGTTCTCGTTTCTTCGAAGAGCTCAGCGATCTAGTTTTCGACTTAGTAGACCCCCCTGCGTAGGAATATTGGCTTATTGTCTCATTATCTCTTTGTCGGCGAACTGGCGCCTGCTCGTCTTCTTGACATTGTTGTGCCTGTCTCAAACGCTCGCATGCGGCATAGGCACACTTGTGATAATTATCTTTGGCATGTTCGTGTTGTTGTTTTACTCGTAAAAGTTCTGTTTCACTTACATCTTCCTCGATGTAAACACTGTATTCATTTCTGTACAAATCCCATGCAAGTTCTAATTTCTTTAAATAATCAACAATTTTTTCGGCTTCGAAGCATCGTTCCACGTCTCCAACTTGGTTGACAAGTCTTGACAGGTGGGATAAATATTTCGCCAAGGAATGTCGTCTTTGTGTAATCCGTTCGGCTTTACGGCCTTCGAAATCTTTCATATTTTCTTGAATAATTCTCTTACCTCTTCGGGATCCAAGATCCAACTCTCGCTCAAGTTGTCTCCCATATTCAGACGGTCCTTTTATCATGTTTTCAAGTTGTTTTTCTAATTCGAGGATTCTTTCATGTTGTTGTTCGATGGTCAAGTTCGGGTTTCCTTCGGCATTCATCTTGTGTTTTCTTTCTCGATCAGTTCGTTCAGATTTGACGATATGTCGAATTTTGTAGTGGTTCTAGATTATCCCGAGGACTATAGTCAAGATGCGTGACGTTCAAGTTCTAGATTATCAGTTTATTCAGAGTTCAGTCAGTCAATGATTTCACAATTCCACGCTGCAGGATTAATTTCACGAGTTCAGGTTTTCACGAGTTCAGGTTTTCACGATTCACTAGAATGACAATTGCAAAACCTTCTATGAGAATATATTCTGTCCAAGAAAAACGGAATCATTATACTTACACATATGTGCTGTCCTGAAGATAAAATCATTCGAATTCCGGATTCATTTTTTAAACCACAACAACTTGTCTACTCTTCCCTATAACAACTCTGTCCCATTCCCACGAGCTCCTTCTCTCTCTCTCTCTTCCACAGGGAACCCACTTCTATCATGCATAAGCTATAACGCTATCTTTGGAAATATTTTGGGAATTTTCGATTTTTTCATTTGGCACACCTCTGGTCGACATTTACTGATCCCCCCTCTTAAACAGCTTAAGAGCGACTGTCCAGGAATATCGAGCACGGGGCGGCCACAGTCAACCCCCATTTGAATAAGGCTGCGTTCATATTGTATGGCGGGGGGGGAGGGGGGGGGGCAGATGAAATCTTTAATCTTTAAATGACAAAAAAATAGAAAAAAAAAAGACCAACCCTCAGTCCACCCACTTTTTGTGAAATTTTAATACATTTTAATAATTAATACTCTTGTAACACAGTTTTCGATCCACTTTTGCTCAAGCCCCACTCTGCTTTTGGCTTCCTTTTGACATCGGCTTTGTGCTGAGAAAGAGTTACGGGTACAGAACATTTCGCTGATGTCCGTTTCCAGCTAACGCCCAAGGACGCACGCCGGTGATGTGGACAGATTGTAAGGCTGTCTATGTTTCTAGGGGGCTCAAAGTTGAAAGTTGAAACTCGAAATTTCACGTTTTTCATTTATTCTATTTTGATTTGACAAGTTTAAAAACACCCTATTTTTCATTTGAAAACGAAAGACATCAGTACTTTTAAACTGCGATGAACAACAAAAGGATTTGACATTGTATCTATTTTTAAAGTTTTATAGCGTTATCGATAGTTTGGAATAAGACCTATTTTTCAATTTATCGCGTAAAAATCAAAAGTCAATACTCTATATATACGAGATTGGAGCATGCGCGGAAAATATTTTGTTGTAGGGTGCGTTGTAGGGTGTAGGGTTGCTTCTTCTGATGGCATCGGACCGGCGATTCTTGTTTGGTGTTTTATAAGTGAATGACCTTCACTACTAACATAGCCAAACATCATCTTTCTGCCATATGTTGGCCCTACCTTAATATAAAGGTGATTGATTACAAGAATGACGCCCCCCCCCTCCCCAATAAATAATGATAACTCCCTTATAAGTAACAAAATTAGCGCAACGGGAAAAAAAATCATTTGGCCTATAAAAGTGAAATTTCATTTTCTTAGCTACAAAAGTTTCTATGACCACCTTGTCAATGTGCAAATTTGAAGTTAAATGGTCATTTCATATGTTATCTCACCACAAACAAGACTTTATTTTTAGAACTGTGTATTTATTTCTAAAATTGCTGTTCCATGGAATCTCATGCTATCACTTGATCCAATTGTCATACCATCGTCAATTTGGAAATTAAGCTGACAACCAGTTGTTTGCATTCGGATATATTAACTATTAGGAACTGTCTTTGACATTACACTCGCCACAGGTATTACCTGTAATTATAGGTGAACTGTTTGTTAATTCTAACGTTTTTTAGCGGTAAATTTCTAAGTCGGCATTGAGGCTACGCCATCCTTCCTTGTTTATGGTGGGAAAAAGGTGTGGTTGTCTTTGAAGTTCGGCCAGGGTCAAAGGACAGCTAGGGTATGTCCTAGATAGTCCCCAAACAGGGACCGCGGAGAAGGTCGCATTACCCGCACCTCCCGCCCCCCTCCAAGTTTCTCTAACAATAACTTCATCAACAACAACAACAACTTATTTTATCGGCTCTGTATAAGCATATTTACATTGGATTGCCGCCAATAAGAATATAGAAAATGTAATTAATACTCATTTTTTAAATATATAGAATCAGCGATCGCCGCCCATCGATTTATATATGTATAATATAGACAGACAGACAGACAGACTTTATTATTTGCAGTCTGGCACTATTAGTACATGAACTTGCTACCAAATAAAAGTAGGTGATAACCAATCCTCAATCAGTACATTATTTCAATGTTAACATTGAATAATGGTTATTTTTATTATACAATAATGCGCACAAGCGAAAGCACCTTTTCCTTCATAGGCACAAAACTGTGATCAGAAGTAGCTCATATCTCTTATATTGATGTTTGCCGTGTTGGGTCGTTGGGTCCAACGACAAACCCAACGCAAAACTCGGATCCCTAAATTGCGACTGGTATATCCCTTAGGACTGGTGTGTCCGTTCACACTTATAGGTAAGATCTATCTAAGAGAAACGTGATCTCTGAACTTAGGTTGGGACGATCCCCTTCCTAAGTCTCTACGTGATAAATGGCTCCAGTTTTTCAGTGATATGTTTCAACTAGAGCAACTGAGTTTGAAACGTTGTATTCGTCCTACGAATGCAACTGGAATTCCATGGCTCGTTATTCTAAGCTATGGAAGCGACTTCGCTTATGGTTTTGCTGCCTACGCTCGATGGAAACTGGAAGACAGAAGCTTTTGTTGTCAACTCATCATGGCCAAGAGTCGGATCGCGCCGATGAGTAAACTATCAACGCCCCAGATGGAGCTTAATGGAGCTGTTCTCTCCAAGAGAGGAAGAAAGGTAATAGAGAAAGAGATGACGCTTGACTTCGAGAAAGTTCTACAGTTGGTTGATTCTGAAACAGTTCTGAATATGATCAACAAGACGAGCACTCGCTTCGAAGTGTACGAAGGAGTCGGGATCGGAGAGATCCAAGCTGCAACAGATGCGTGTTGGGCCTGGATGTCAGGAAAGAACAACACTGTACAGCGGACTGGCTGACACGTGGTCGTTCGCCTCAAAAACTAGATAGCAACTCGGAGTGAAGCAAAGGACCGCCGATCCTAAGTCAACCCATAGAGGAATGGGGACTGAAGTTCGGCCTACAGAATTAAGGTCCATTGCCTGGTGAGAAGAAGCTATGTAACACAACTGTCACTGAAATGTCCAAAAACCAAACTGCCCTGATTGATTACAAGAGGTTTAGCAATATCGAACGAGTCCTACGAGTTGTTGCTCGGCTTCAAGGCATAGCTAAACATAAGTCCTTTAGTGGAGGAAAGAGTACTCTCATCACAGCCCAGAGCTTAAAGGAGGCAGAGAACCTTGTCATAAAGGACATACAGAAATCCTTTTATCCTGAGATAAAGACTGATCGAAAAGGACGAATTTTGAGACTATTTTTCTATCATATCCAAAAAAGAAAGACCAGTTTCTTCAGCAAGAAATGATTATAATAATCAAGCTTTCGGGCTCATGGCTCATGATGAATAGAGTCAAATGGATAAACCAACAACGTTACTACAAAAGCTGCATACGAACGAAATATTAGAATGATTTGATTTTCTACGATATCGAAACTTTATAACCTTCGAACTATATACGAGTAAAACTAGAAAATTAAACAGCATATTAAATGATGTCAACAGATGACGAGTACAAATTTTCTCTTTAAGATAAAAAACAATACCTTTGCTTTTGCTTTACGATGTTATTACTTTTTTTTTCACTTTTTCATCGGAGTGTTGTGATCGCATTACCCTCTGACACACATTCTTTCACCATACCGCAGTAAGAATGATTCGGATCCTATGCGCTGGCTTTCATCCTCGGGAACCCATGGGTAATTAATTATTTTTTAAATAAAAAGCTCTGTTATTGAAACTCATTTAAAAAAAAGAGTAAAAATTGCTGATAGCCTCCAAACATCTTCCTATGGGGTCTCGAGTCTTGCGAATGGAAGAAGTTGAGATGCTGTTTGATCTACAAAAAAGATGTTCTAAAGGCCAATAAAAAGATCACAGCAACAGAACAACGGTAAGAAAGATGGTCAGACTGCAAATCAACGGGATCCTAGCCTCCCGTACTTGCAGCTCAGAGAAAGCCGGTTTGGACGAGTATGACTAGTTAGAAGAGCTCCTTTGTTTGTAATGAAGCAGTAAAATGTTAATCCGTTTTAGGATTTTAAGTGTGTGGTGAAAAGTGGCGTATCCATGGAGGTGGGGTGGGGGTTACTCCTGTATAATGGACTATACGGGGATGCTCCGCCCGATAAATAAATACCTTATTGACGTATCTTTCATGTAACCTTGTTCTTCGTGGATCCATCGTTTATCAGACTGATTTACACATCACAAGAACTCAAGAGGCAGTGCTTGTGTTTGCTTATGATTAACGTGCGTCAAGATCGTAGACCATTTTATTGCAGTTGGATCTAAGTAAGCGTTTCAATGAACTAGAGATTTCGATATCCGAAATGCAAGCCATCTGTATATTCCCCCCTTTTAGTAGAAGCTCCTTTCAGGTTTTTTCCCTGCAATATAAGAATGGCATTTTCTTGCACAAATCTTTGTTTTTTTTCCGGCTTTGCACGAAATCCTTTATTCTCCTTTTACAGCACGCGTCAAAGCTTAACTTTTTGCCCAAATTAGATTCCTTTTTTGAGATTTACGGCAAAAGTTAAACAGCGACGCATACATTTTATTATGCTACTTACCATCCACTACAAGTTTCTCCGTGTATAGTATTTCCTTTTAGATCAATGCGTTCGATATATTAGTTTGCAGGTAGTACTTCGACCTTTCTTCATAAATTCCGCTCGTGTTTTGACTCCGTGTACCGCACTTTCCATCTACTCAACAACAACAACAAAAAAGTCCGAATATATGGAACACATCGCGGTTAATGCGGCTTGGCAATTATAAAGTTCCACAGCATATTTAAAGTCTCGAAACAATGAGACTATGACTCGGGAAAAGCTTTTTAAAATCACTAAATAGTTATTTCCTTTGATTGGTGTTGATTTTATTTCCTCTGCAGTCTGACATTGAGATCTTAAAATGCTAATTTTTTTCTTTGATGCAAACAGTTCAGAGAAGAAAATGGCGTAAAAATGCGAAATATTGGAAGCCTAAACGTTAGTACGTGTGTGTTGAATTGAATATTTGAGTAATGCCAGAGCCTTCGTAAAACAATTTTTAAAAACTAACTTGTTATCTCGCCTCTACACCTCGAACATTTTGTAAGTACACGCCTAGTTAGCAAGTAACGTAATCTCAACAACGTAATTCTGCCAAGTGAAAAGATTTGAAGAAGCTCACTACTCGATTTAACACCACAGCCGCACCGTTAGATTATCCCTGGGCATACCTGCAAAGCAGCGAATAAGGACCCGAATTTCTAGGACTTGAAGTCGAATTGGAGAGCTGTTTTCTACTTTCAGTCCCACTTTTCAAAGAAAAAGAAAATCAAAAGCACCTTATGGTTAGGCCTGCGTCACATCCGGAATTTTCTTCGTAAATACCGTCTGCGAAACATCGCCAGAAAGCTTGTTCTGGAACCCCCGCAAATTGCGCGATTATATATAATAGATTCTGATTGGCTGATAGCCATTGCTCATTCTAACGTGAACTAACATTGGATAACACTATCAAACCGGCAATTAAAAATCAAAAACTTCAAGTCTAGAGTTAATTTTTCTGCAAAGAAAGGCGATTTATGTTTTTTCTTTTATGGAGAAATATTTTTTCCCTATTAAAAACGTAACAGTGAGACCTTTTGGCGATTATGTCACAATGTCACTGTAATGTATTCTACAAGGTTTCTTTTACGTAACTATCAGGAATTGATTTCTAAAACGCTTTTTAGAAACGTTTCTTACCTCAGCAAAATTATTTACCTCTATAAACTATCCTCATCAATCATAAAAAACTGTCTTTGAACGCCTCAACAAAGTACGATAAAAGCTCCTCAATATACAGTCCTCGTGCAGAGAGCCAACAAGAAAATCCAGAGTTCAGGCAGCCATACGTCTAGTCGTACTTCAATACTTCCTGGGTTAGGTGTGTTTTGATCCGCCTAGGTTCTCTTTAAGAGGCTTGAGTTTGATAAGTTTTTTCAAAAGTTCTCCAATGAAAAAATATATGCGAATGTAATATTCCATATAAAATGAAATGTTTTGCTCCATGTTTAAGATATTTTTATTGATATCTTTTTATAGTTACAAAATCATATTTCACTCGTATACATTTTTTTATTTTTCTCGAGGAGGCCTTCGCATTCTCCTTCTCATTACTCTTCCTAAAGAATAAGAGAAAACAGACTTTAGGAAAAGTACCAAATACTGCAGCATTGATTTGCCAGTTCATTGTACTACTTGAGTAAGTAATAAGAATTCACAGCTCTATTAACTTGACATATATTGGTGGGAGGGTACCTATTTTTCATTCGGGCAAGGATTCCATCCAGGATTAGGGCCAATGCGCAGGATTGATGTTTGCATAAAATGGGACATCCATTGACTACAAAGAATATGAAAAGTAATGTAAAAAGTCTATCCTACTAAATGTCTACTAAATATATTCTGAACTCAGTTAATACTAGGCATGGAACTACATTAACGTTCTTTAACTGACATCAGGTTATGCTCAGGGGATTCTAATAATCATGTCTTTCGCTTATCCAAGCGATAAGTGCACACTTTCAAAAGTCATAAAGGTTTAATAGTAAACCATAGAATCAAAGTCCAAAAATAGTATAGCTGTACGACTCAGTTTTTCTAACAGAGAATTTAAAGTATCATTACTTACTCCCTCACGTCATGCGGCATGGCCTCCAAGCGTATTCTTACGTACAGCAAGATCACCATTAGTATGGGATCTCTTACTCTTATCTGAAATTCATGCCAAAAAGGAAACTCAAATAAGAATATTCTTATTGATAGAAAAATCCAAGTAAAGATAATAGAGATTTTTATGGATTTAAGTTATACTTACCACATAATTATCTCGATCCACCATTGCCAACCAGTTTGGAAAAGAGTGAATAAGGAGCGCCTGTCAGTTTAGAGGTCCTCAAACTTTAAAGGCGTGAATGTCTTTGTTATTTGATGCGCATTAGTCATCGTGAATTCATATGCAATTTGATCTAGGTAGAGAAATCAATAACAACGGATGGAAGCATTTTGAGAGCCTGAATCGTATTCTCCAACTTTTTGTAAAAAAGATAGCAGAATTATCAATATTTCAAGATGGCCCTTGTCATCCCGTTTCGTTAGGCTAGATACATTCAGTTTTCTTTTAAAGACACTCATAAAAATTGGATCAATCATTGTATGGCATTTGACAACAATATTTGATTCCGGTAGGATTCCGAGTGTGCCGGGCATGTGCCGGGCATGTTCCGGGTTTTAAATACACACCGTATTTTATTGAGAAGACCTCTTTCACACTCGTTCTTAGTCGTACAACTATTGCATCTTTCCTACACAATCGTCCTGGTCTGCCTTTTATACATCTCTTCAAAATGATAACAGTTCAGCTCATGGTTATCCTTGCCTCAGGTTTATGTTGCCTTTGCTACCCTGCTATTCAAACCACCAACAGTCCATGCGTAAAACATCTTCTCCTTTATTCGAGAACTCTGCCATTTGCCGTATCATCAGACTTATTGCAACATCAGCGACCAGGCACAACACTAGTATCCTTAGTCACTTCAAGCTACTCTTCGTGGCAAACTGCTCCTTTCTCGCCTGCTTTTTCGTTTGTTCAAGTTACATGCCGTTCTGTTTTTCGCATCATGCAGCTGAAATGCACGACATTTCCTTCTATGCCGTTTTGCCTTCATCCTCCAGCAGCTTCCAACACAAGTTCTTCATCGCCAACTACAAAAGTATCACCACATACCACCGAACAAGATATCCACTCCACCACTTTTTCTCCTGGTCATGTCACCACATCTACCAGCCTAAAAGACCAGCCCGCCAAACTTAATCCAGGAGTAAATAACATTCTTATTACTTTTATTATATTTGAGTTCTTTTTAATACCTCTTCTTATAATTTTCCTTATTCGCGAGTGTTTTTTTGTTAAATAATCCACGTCCCCAACGTTTTCAGGGAATGGTACGATTTACACGCCAAAGAACGGACGAATCAAACGTCAGTCTAAATTCAGGGCATCGTTGAGAAACCTTACACTGGAAATGGGGGATCCCCTGATTAAAAAGTAGATATCTCTATTCATTTCATAATAGTAAATTCTTTATTCATATAATTGATATTTAGACTGTAATGCGGATCTTCACAAACTAGATTTCACAATAGTTCTACCATTATTAGTTTCTAGTTAGATTTATTTTTTGATTCCTATTACGCGTAAGCTCAAAACATAAGCATAAGAATAAGCAGTAAATTCAAAATTTGTTATGCATTCGTTACAGACTCTAGTTATCGATGAAGCTATTTATTTCAATCACATTTCAGCTCAAATAGTATAAATTCGATGTAAATACGTCAAGTATCTGTTGTAATAAAATATTTTTTTAAGCCAAAAAGTCTTGTGATTTTCTTAAGTTAAAGAATTAATTATCCTTCCGACGGGAATAATTTTTGAAATAGGTATATTTTTACTTAGCCTTGTGGTTATTGCAGACAACCTGTACCTTCTTTTCATTTATCTGCCTTGGTGTATATACTATAAATAACTGTGTTTTTATACTATTTAGGTTTATTAGATTATCTATATTGTATATATGAAAAAACAAATGCTGTAAATCCTATAAGAGAGTGGTACAAATAAAGTTGTTGTTGTATAAATAGATAACATCGTTTTGAAACTTAGTCTAATAATTCCTTAGACTCGAAGTCGCTTGACAACGCTTTTTAACTGTAATAAGAACGACATTTTCTTAATATAAATTCTGACTACTAAAGTAAGAATAGGGTACCACACAAGACTCTGAGTTTTGGCTTGTTCAAGTAGGTAATGAACCTTAAGAGGCAATGTCCACAAGAATCGAACAAATTCAAGGATTCGTGGCAATATCGTAATTTTTAGCGTGAATTTTACAGTAATCAAACTTCTAAACGTAAAGTGGAACCTCCGTCACGCAATCACCAAAGATCGCGTTTTTTGCTCATCAGTACCGACAATCCCAAAACCTTTCCAATGGAGCTTAAATTTACCAAACCACATTGAACTTTCAAACAACGGCACAAACATTAATTTCCTAGTTTTCAGGGTAAATTTCATGGCAATCTTTACGAAAATCCTTAGTCCTGCGTTGATTCGAGAAGCGTGATTTTCGCATATATTTCAACCAACTTCAACAGGTTTCTATGCAGTCAGAATTAATTTCCCCAAATCAATCTTTAAAGTTTTGAAAAGGTCTATTCTTCCTCAACTTGCAGCATAAATATTATTTCAATCAGAGAACTTGCCCATAGTTAAATCTTTTTTCTTTTGAGGCAACTAATTAGCATATATAAACACAGGCCTCCTATTTTCCCTCGCCAAAAATTCGTCCCTTTCCCAATAAGTTTGAAATCCAGTCCAATGAACGAAAAAGGGTGATACATTAAGAAAGTTCAAAAATTGTCATAGATGGTTTATTTTTTACGCACGCTCCGTTCAAAGTTTGTCCATTTTCACTCTTCTTGAGCATCTCTTGCTTGGGTTTTGGTCGAACCTCTTCTGTGGCCGTTTTCTCGAAAATAAAATAAAATTTTCGAAAACCAACTACCCAGGGATTCATATCTAATAATGGCCTATCTAACTTTAAAAGAAGAGTGAATTTGATTTTTTGACCCTTGCCACCATTTGTTCGATTCTTGTGGACATTGCCTCTTAATGAATTGCCCTATTTAATAATGACGTCACAGCATGTTTAGCATGGCGAACAGAAGCACCGAGAACAATGGGAATTCCAACAGAACCATCATTCTCTTCGAAAGTTTGTCTTCAAATTGTCTATTTTCTATATATTTTATGTGTTAATGTTTATCCTTTTATGTGTTAATGGGATATTTTTTTCGTGTTGTTGTTATTCTGTCCCTCTCTAGCGACCATGATTCTTAGCGTTAAAACAATAGATTGTTTTGCGGTGACGTCATTATAAAATAGGGCAATTCATTAGTTTTTTAATAAAATTTCTGGCCCGTGACTTCTGTGTTATTCTTTTGCCATGGTGGGTTCTTGCAGCTTATCTGTGGAGAAAACAACAACATACATCGAGGTTTTAGGATGACTGACTGGTCGGTTTCAGTCCACAGTGAGTGCGCGCACAAAAACCGGTGAATAAAATACAAAATTTTATAAGGAAACCATACACTTTTAAATGCTCACGAGGTCAAAAACTCGAATTTTGGACGAGAATTTTTCTCTGAAACAACAGAAGATGAATAATACTTTGACAAGTTTTGAAAGACAAGGCAAAATACGTGCTTTTGTTGCCATCGGTGAACAAGGTTCAGCGGTAAACGAACAAAGTTATTGTTTAGCTTATTCTCGAAAGGTGTTTTTTTCAATTCACTCATACCCATAATCGAAAACGATGTTTCAGGAAAGATATGATCTGAAAAAACTATTTCCTTTTTTTTTAATTTCAAAACATGATTTTTTCTGTTCAAGGCTTGATTTTTACCATAATTCTTTATAAAAAAACGTTTTAAGTTGGTTGTTATAAATAATACTCCATATTTTTAAAAGTAAGTCTTGAAATCACTTTGTATCATTCCATTACTTACTCTAAGTCATTCTCTTCTTCACTATCAGAAACATCTTCCACCGCCGCATTGTTTAGATTCATGTAGAATCCCCTTTTTTAGGGTGGAAGATGTTTCTCTGCCATCTTCTTTAGATCTTTTACTTTAGCATCCTTAACTCTTATCGGTCTATTATATAGTTGTCTTAGATCTTCAGGCTGGTCGCCATTCCAAACCTTGACCTTTTTCCAGGGCTCTTCTCTCGAATATCCATATCTATAAAAAACAAAAGACTGTAAAAATATATAGTAAAATGAAATGAAATGAAGTTTGGGTTTCTTACGCAAAGGTAAATCTTCCAGGAGCTTGGAATGCACCATCCTTCGTACAATATTTTGTGCATCTGTTTGCTCCAGTCTCTATCGTCAAAAAGTGGAATTTTATTTAAAAAAACTTTTCCCTATTGGATGGATGTTACCGAATATGCTCTCGGTGATTTCACCTCTTTTTCGTAACTGGGAAAAGGCTTATAGGAAAATGGTCATTTATTTGCCTTTTAGTGCACGTAGATTTCCTAATCAAACTTACCTCATCCACACCTCTTCTGGATGATGAACCACCGTGTGGTTGCCCGCCTCGTCTACTTCTTCCCCCCAACCAAAATTCAACCAATGGACCTATACAAGACAAAAAAGGAAAATTAATTAAAAGAAAATTTTGAAAATCAGGTGCCTAAAAGAGTTGTTCCCGACTAACTCCACAATTATATTGAACGATTTAAATTTGCATGCCATTTTTATTCTTTTGTACAAAACATTGAAAGATTATATTCGCGACTACAAAGGAATGTAGAACAATATGACAAACTGTGTAAACAGGTGTGGCAGTTTTTATAAGCTTACCTGCTTAAACTTTATCTTTTCTTTAGTGTCAGTGGTCTTTTTGTTGTGAGTGTAGTGTGTTTTGTAAGATTCCTTGAAATTTAAAAAATGCTCTTGCTGCATTACTTGCACCTTAAAGGGTTTGAGCACGTTCGCTTCTTCCACTACCCGTGCCCATTCTTATGGAAGATGGACCATGACACTTCTCTTTCTCTTCTCTATTTGTCTAATGTCTGTATCATAAGGGAGGAAGGTGTGTCCACGCGTGAGAAACTTGTGATTCATCACTCTGTACACACCTTTCCTCACTAATTCGCAATAGAGTGCCATTACGATAATGCTTTTATTCTGGCCGCCACAGCCGTCCGAGTAGCTTACTAAAGACTTTGCTCCTGTTAAAAAAATAAGGTCATTATAAGTTAAAAAGTATATAACAAAGCATAATGTCGATACTTAAGAGCTGCAATAATTATTAGCTATTAAGTGATTTAGAAGGTTTTTTCAGTGTTAGATAAGTTAGAGAAGTACACAAATCAGGCAGAATAAAAGGGGTTTTGATACCGGACTACCATTCGTGACAGGAAATGGCTATCTGTCGATTAGATACTTTATCTTTTGCTTGTACTTATCTGTAGCTCGGTTGATTTTAAACTTCGTGTTTATTTGTTCTGCGATGGCATCCCATACTTTTCGGTTATCTTTACTCTCCAGTTCGTCGTGCTTTTCTGCCCATAGGCTTACTAAAGTCTTTTGTTGATCAAGGAAAACATGTCATAGGTTTTTTTACCTTTTGAGGGCGCCTGTTGTTCCAGTTCTTGATCTGGGCTGTTGCTACTACTTGACAATGATGGTCCAGGGCTAGTGTTTGTTGATGGCTGATTTGAAGATTGATTTGTAGTAGCTGGTGAGTCCATGTTTAATTGAAATGGAGCTTGATACGGTAAATACGTATTGTAAGGGTTGTAATAACCTCCCTGATAGTAATATCCTTGACCATTCATGATGATAATGAAGCCGGACAGGGTCACGTTTAGTCTTGATATTTTATACTGATCAAGCGATCTGTTAACTGTTAACATGACATGATCTGTCATTACCGGATTCGGTTTCTTTTGTTCGCAGAAAATCATCCTGCCCCACCCAAGCATTACGGCGTCTTTGAAGTTTTTGCTGGTTTACAAAATTTTGGAGATTCGGAAAATTTAGAGTCGCATTACAAAAGGCATGTCGTTGACAGATGTCGAGAGGATTATTGACACATTTTGATCAAAAAATACTGTAATGCGACTTGCCCCTTACCCAAGGACACCACCTTTGGAAAATGCCTCAAAGCATTCCAATACCACCTCACTTCACCAGCAGGTAGATAATGCCTTTATTTCACGAAGCATTTACATTGACAATTAAAGGTATGTTATGATGTCCCCCTCTAGGTGGGAGAAAAACCCCCGAAGCTGCAGAAGAGCAATCGAAGATGTTGTATACATTGGCAAGAACCGTCTGTAAACAGGTATTTCTAGTCAGACAAGTTTGTAAGACATGCCTTATCCACTCTTACTGTGTTATCTTGTCTTGTCTGAAGGAGCCAATGAACTTTTATCAAGCCTTTCTTGGACATGATTTGTGGGCATTGTTCTTCGAACCGCAACTGCTCGCGATAACCGAGTCCCACAAGACGGGTTAGTTGGCATATGTTTCTCAATAACCATGCTATCACTTTTTCCCTTATCCTTTACATTGTTGTTGTTTATAGGAGATGCAAGTTTGATGAAAGGAGTTAATAAACCATCGACCCTTCAAAATTATTCCTCAGTTCTCCAGTCGTTCCTGAAATACGTTTTGACGAAAAGGAGCATTTTTCCCATGTCAAAGTAAAACAGACACGCTATCACTGGTATGTATTTCAATCTAAAATAAAGTTGGCATGTTATTCCAATGATCTTCCTGTTTTCAGAATTCATGGAACAGCAGCCTAAATGGCGGACGGCCTGCAATAAAGAACGAGGCCTTCAGAGATCGATGCAACGCCAAGAAGACGAGGAGCAGCTTGTACAACTAGAGAAGATGGAAACTGTCCTTCAGTCTCCTATTGCACTTGAGTGCCAGAGGAGACTGAACGAGCTCTCCCAGGGGAAGAGCTGTTGGTAAATTCAATTGCATGTTGAATTGTAACTAGTTCAATTGCCAACACAGATTCAAATGCTTTTCTTTAAGAATGATGGAAAGGAGGATTTTGGCCAACTGGTGAACTATTTGCTGGCAAAGATATTGATTGATAATAGGGGGAGGGCAAGCTTGGTAACCGGTCTGACTGTCCAGCAATTCCAGAAAAGAACATTGAACCAAGATAGCTTGACGTATAAAGTGGAGGTTTGTGAACATTCTTTGATTATGGATTCATCTACTGGACATTTCTTTACCCATTCATTATTTAAATTGCTACGCAAGGTGTTCAGCCACAAGACTGGCAGTGTTTATGGTTCGGCTTTCGTAATCGTGTATGAGGAAACTGTAAATGAGATTCCGGGTTACCTAAATGTTATAAGGTAAAAAAGGTCATTGCACTTGCAATACTTTTAACAGTGATTTATGATTATTGATCCTTTATTCTTCAATACAGACCCACGTATGCGACTAACAATTCGAAAGACCACATGTTCCTCCACTCCTCTGGAGAGCCAATACTGACCAATGTGTGGAGGAGGTTGACTGCCTTAGCACGGGTGTAATAAGTAGGTCAATCTACACCACACACATCAGGAAGGGAATAGTGACCAACATGTATGGCGATACTGAAGTTAAGGAGCCCAAGAAAGATGCCCTCAGCGTTCTGATGTGTCATAGGTAAGGGTAAGCATTATTGATTGTTCTACCATGTGCCTAAACATGACATGCAAAGGTACATGATAGGTGTGCTTGTACTTCCAGGACCGCTGACAGATACTACAACGTGCGACAAAGAAAAGTAATGGCTGCAAGAGTATCATCCCTTCTGCAAAAGAAGCGAGATACTGCATTAAAGTAAGTGCTTATTGCAGTATATAGACATACATACATACATACTTTATAGAGATTATCACATGTTAAGAACTTGATATCGTTTTTATTCACGAGTTTTTCCGTATCATATCGCGAACGAGCGAGTCCTCGAGCATTTAGGCTCGATATATAACACACACAAAATGTTTTATTGTCTTAAATATCCTTAACCGACTTACACCATTTCAAAATGTTAAAGAATTATACGTTTCCAATTCAATATCATTCAAGATATTAAAGCTTAATTAAAAATGTAAAAAGCACAAAATTCATCTTGAATTTGATAGAAATAAACACTAAATAGAGATTTATCTCGTCACTCTTGACTACTATCGTAGTCAAGTTACAGTTTATCGTGAAGGGATATCGTATCACTTCATTGATATGGTTTTTATTCACGGCTTTAATAATGATAATAATAATAATAATAATAATAATAATAAAACTTTATTTAAAGAGGGGACAACAACAGTTACAATAAAACACATCGTACTGAAAACCCAGTGGCCCTCTGAAA
This sequence comes from Actinia tenebrosa, assembly GCF_029948245.1. Classification (NCBI taxonomy): domain Eukaryota; kingdom Metazoa; phylum Cnidaria; class Anthozoa; order Actiniaria; family Actiniidae; genus Actinia; species Actinia tenebrosa. The sequence goes on from NW_028292580.1 coordinate 3,865,752, forward strand.
ATTATAACAATAAAAAACTAAGAAATACTAAAAAATACATAATCGAGAAAAAATTTATTAACAAACTAAACGTGAATAAAAAGAAATAAAATTAAGGAATCTCTAATAAAAAATAATAATAATAACGTAAGACGTTTCCTCCAAGCCAAGAGCACCGCAGCACAGCTCCACTCCAAGTCCTCAGGCCGCAACCTGGAAGACCTGGGGTGAAGCTGGCACGGAACCCCCATGACTCAGAACAAACGCCTTACATCGTTACTAAAATGAACATGACTTTCATACAAATGATCTAATAATCTAATAAAATGTTAAACTTTCTTTCTGATATCCTAAGTACTTAACGTACAAACCCTTTTTGAGGCCCTTAATTGATTATGATTGCTTAATGTCATTGTTCATACTGTTCCATAATTTAATGGCTCTAACAGTAAAAGCTCTACCACCCTCGGTCTGTCGATGAAAGAGGGGGCACCTAAAATTATATTTCTTAAAACGAGTATTTCTATTATGTATATCAGCGTTCGTAAGAAGGTTTTCATTCATATATTCAGGGGTCTGTCCATTAATTCTCTTATACATAAGTGCTCCGGTAGTAATAAGTGTTTCTTTATTTCACGGATATCGAGCTTAAATGTGTAATAAATTATCTTTTCCCCGTAAGGGGTATTCAAAGACAATATATTACAATTAAAAAAATCAGCTAAATATCTAATTACTAATTCATAAAAATATTATTATTATTATTAAGAAAAAAACATATATTACAATATCTTACAGGGCCCAGCTGTTCAAAGCCCGATCACCGCCAATCCCGGGTTAACTCTTAAAACCTATAGAGTCAATCCTGGATTAGCGCCAATCCAGCCCCGAACAACCCGGCCCAGTAAAACAATAGTTATCTATAAATAATGAAGAAAGTATGAATGTATAAAAAAATAAGCTAATAAACTGGAGAGCTAATTATCTAAGAACTCCCGTAATAACTTAGATCTAAGCGACTGTTTGAAAATATTATCATTTCTACACAGTTTAAGGGACGATTCGATAGAATTCCAGATATTTACTGTTCTATAATAAAATGTTCTTTGGCCACTGGCCATCTTGAAGAGAGGAATATTCAGTTTTTGCGAATTTCTAGTAGTGCGATTGCTTATTTCTGCACGTTTAACAAACTGCGACGAAAGATACTCTGGGGCACTGCCGGTCATACATTTAAACGCCAAGGTAGCACTACGATAATATAATTGGCGAACGACTGGAAGCCATTTCAATTGTTTTAAGAAAGGCGTGATATGATCATATTTCCTAGCCCCGCATACAGACGGCCTGCAATTTTTGAAGGTTGTGCAATGATGAATTTGCCCAAACATTAGAACAATAATATAATTTACTGAAAACTAGAGTGTCTATAACAGTTAAGAGAGTCTTTTTTTCAAATGCATGTTTAACACGAATAATCTGTCAAGGCGAGACATGCATGCAGAAAAAGTATTAATGATATGTTTGTCGTATGATAAATGAGGATCGAGAGTCACACCCAAGTCTTTGGCCTCTCGAACAGGAACAAGGTCTTTTCCTAGTAGAGATACAGTAAAGTCCTGTAATCTAGGCAACATTTGCCTACTTCCAAACACCATGAGCTTAGTCTTGGTTGGATTGATTTTGGAGCAAGTAGTTGTTAAAACACCAGTTCCTAACGTTAAGGAGGTCTTCGTTCAGGTCAGAAATGGCGGACTGTTTGTCTTGCACTTGAAAAGATATGAGGAGTTTCGTATCATCTACGTAGCATTGTGTGTTGCATTTCTTAGACACAGAAGGGAGGTCGTTAGTGTATGTACTGAAAAGAGGGCCCAAAATGCTTCCATTGGGGAACACCGCTGACCAAAGGGAGAGGCTCAGAGACTGCTGAATTGATCCTAACAACTTGATGTCTTTCACTAAGGTCACTACCAAACCACTGGATAAGTGAATGAGAAGCCCCTACATCTTGTAAATGTCATCAGTTGTTTTTATGACAGAGGTCTCAGTCGAATGCCACGCTTTATCCCCACTTTGGTTCTTTGGTAACAATGCTTTTGAAGTTAAATACGACGAAAACTGATTGTGCTTCTTTCTTTTCCCAATTTGATCTCAACCTTATTTTGCTGGACAAGCACCGTATATAAGCACTATAACAAGCCCACCAAAACTGGACCATTAATCAAGTAAGGTATTTATTTGCGTATCATGCATAATCTACTTACTTGATTTTTTATTCAAGGCCCAAGAGTTACAGACAACCATGGTCTAGTGAAGACAATGCACGCATCAAGCGCCAACTGAGGCACCTCTTTAGACTTTCAAACCTTCCCAGCAACGTGTCATCAGGGAACAGTTTATTGAAATTCTCCCTGGCATATGGGCGAGAGAATGCACAAAAGAGTGGCAGGATCGGTGCATTGAGAAGGTGAGGTCACTATGGCGTACGGCCCACCGCTAGTTCGTGCATAAGAAAAAACGCCTAGAAAAAGAAAAGAAAAACAATGAAAAATAAATAAATAAATAAAAATGCAAAACAAAAACAAAACAAAAAACAAACAAACAAACAAACAAAAAAACAAAACAAAAAAAGGCTTCCTGAGCTGGTCTCGCAGGTCTAAAAGTCAAAAGGTATACCGTTCTCGGTAGGTTGGTTCGAATCCAACATGACTACCAATGAGACTATGTTATGCTTTGAAATGGGCAATTTGCATACGAAGCTAAAGAGGTCAATTAAATGTTACTTCTCCAGCGTTCCATTGTGATTTTTTCCGCGAAAATGTGATTTTTTCCGCGCAAGTGTGATTTTTTCCGCGCATAGTGTGACTTCTTCCGCAAAAATGTGATTTCTACCGCGTGTGACTGTTATATCTTCTGCGGTTTCAGGCCCTAACCCTAATCAGAACTACAATGAAAGGGTATTCAAGGACACTGGAAATCTTTCTGGACTGGCTCCTTGACCACCACATGGAGTTTTTGACGGTAGAGGAAGTGGTGAGTATGGATGAAGATGACATGTCTTGAATTCACTAGCGCTCAATCAACGTTTTTATTTTTCAGAAGTGCATGACGAGGCTCAAGAGTCTACAAATCGCCTGGAGAAAGACTTTGAGGAAGGACTACGCGTCGCAGCGCAATAAACAAAAAAAGACAAAAAGAATCAGCTGTCGTTGGAGGAGGTAACCGAATTCCATGATAGGAGGGCTTTTGTAATCGTCCACTAATTCATGATGTTTTGGGTTAAGGTGAAGTCCATCTTGGAGTCCTCTCATGGAAAAAACATCAAAAAGAGAATGCTCAAGATCGCAGAAGGCGGCGTAGACAGGGGACCACTTTCATCTCCCAAGGAGGCCAGGGAAATGCAAGAGTACATCGTCTCTTTGTTGGTAGTTGCATTTGCAGCCAGGTATGGTATTCAGAGTTATTGCTCTTGGTAATTAATGGTTCTGTTGTAAATAGAGCGTCCCTGATTGCAAACTGTCTACTAGAAGATTACCAGGAGACTAGGAAGCAAGGCGAAGTCGATGGGTTCTTTGAACTCTCGGTGATGCAGCACAAAACGTCGCAAACCCATGGCCCTCTAACCATCTACCTTAATCGAGAAGTAAGTGAACTACAGAATATCTCGCACAGCCCAACAGTCGTGACAACGTTGATCTTTATGTCCTTGATTCACAGACCATGTAACTGCTGGTAGTGTACAAGAGGTATGTCAGACCAGTCCTACTCCAAGGCAAATCGTCTGAATACCTCTTTGTTAACTCACAAGGGAATAGGGTGGAGTCCTCTCGAGTGCATAACATTTTACAAAGCTTTTGGAAGTCAACTCAAGTGAAGCTTGCCCGTGGTAAGACTTTCAAATGCACTACTGTGCGAAAGGTACTTTTAATTAACCCTAAGCCCTGCTCCTTTGGTAGCGAGAATTAACATGGTATTGAATGTTTTTAGATGTGGGTAACTTGTTTGACATCAAGAGGCACTACAGACGCACAACTGGCTGACTTGGCAACACTCATAAAGCATAGCCGTAGTGTGCAGGCTGCGTGGTACGACCTTTCCTCTAAGTCCGCGCGCACCAAACGGGCTTGTTTGGCAATAACAAAAGCGTTCAATGTAAGTATGTAAGCAAAGGTTCTTTTTTTCACGCCGCCTTTGCGTGTAAACTAAACTTTAAAAGTCCAAGTTACCAGGCTCCAAGTCCCCATAGATTTCTCTTTATTGTTATTTTGATTCAGGAAGCTAAAGCCGGTGTTCCCCCTCCGCCGGTGCCAGGGACACCAACTCCCAAAAAGAGTAGTAAGATCAGTGATGACCGGGATGAGGAGAACGCTAATGTGGAGCTGTGCGAGTCTCCGCATAGAAAGTGAGTGTATCATTGGTCCATTTCATTTAATGCGATAGCATCTTCATACTTCCTATACCTTTGATCTTCAGATTCCATGGCACCCGTTATGCGTGGAAGCAAGTTGAGGTAGAGGCCCTGAAGCAATCCATGCATAGTCTGCTTTCAAGGGATCAATTCCCAAAGGCAGAGGAGATACGGCAAGCGTACAGAGACGGACCGAAGCAAGTCCGAGACATCTGGCATAGATTCGATTGTCCGGACTGGAGGTCGAAGTGTGTTGAGAAAATAAGAAACCTTTATAAGCACATGAAAAAATAACTATCTAACCCTAATAAAGAAATTATAATTTAAAAAAAAAAAATCAAAATCAAAAAAGCCCCAACAGAGAAAAAAAAAAATAAATACAAGGAAAGGTTATTTAAAGAGATAAAAAGGCCAAGGCCATGCAGAGTTGTCTCGGGGCAAAAAGTCAAATGGAAATACATTTTACGGTATGTTGGTTCGATTCCAACATGGCTTGCAATGAGACAAATCCATAAGTCCATATGTGTGAAATACGTGGTATATGGATGCAAATCAAAAAAGTGGTCATCCTGTAAGGCAACTCTTGATTGACGTTATTGATAGCCCATCGTAAAGCCTACTCTCTGGACAATATTGTCTAGCAGTTTGAGTGACATCTGTTGAATATTCAATGAGATATGATTTTTTAACCAAAGGGGAGAATCATATTTTGGGTCAGTTATTCATGCCATGTAACTTTGTGTCACTACTATCTCTGGACCCCTGGTCCCATTTTTACCAAACTACCACCACGTAAAAGCCCTTGACCAGAACTAGCTAACGGTACTGGTTTGGTGTCGTCACGTGATTGGCAAGTATGCGCAATATGCACCTAAAGTTCATTACAGGGTTCTGTATACCTAAGGCCTTTGCATATTAAATATTTAAAAATCTATTAAATATTCCTAATAATATCTACTGACTTGAAACCACTTCGGTTAGGTAGTTCGAGGACCCAGCTAGCGATTCCAGGTAGTAATTATTACGTATCATTACGCATGCGCGTTGTGGATGTGACAAAAACCCTAAGCCTACGGTTTTGAACCAAAGCTGACAAAGTGATACCTAGCTGACAAAATGATACCAAGTGGTATATGTTTAAAAATCTATTAAATATTCATGATAATCGCTAATGACTTCCAACCACGTCAGTCGTGCTCTTCAAATGATGCGATAACTATTGGCGGTGTCGGTGGACGCTAACCCTAGATCGTTTGCCTTGTGTACTACTACAAAGTTACGGTCCAAAAGGGGTTCCACTTTGGTAGTAGTACAATTTGGTAGAATGATGGTATGGAAGTCTATCAAAATAGGTAGGGGAAATCCTGTAAGACCATAAGTGATTGACATGGTTGAGTGCTCGTCGTAAAGCCTACCCCCTGGACAATACTGTCTAGAAGTTTGAGTAACATTCTTTGAATATTCAATGAGATATGGACGTGTAAACCCGGACGTGACATTAGGGTTACCTGATACCTAGATGACAAAATGATACTAAACCCTGTTACTTATATCTCTGGACCCCTTGGTCCGATTTTCACCAAACTACTACCACGTAAAAGCTCTTGTCTAGAGCAAGCTAGCGGTACCAGTTTTGTGCGGTCGCGTAATTGGTAAGCATGCGCAATAAGCACCTAACTTTGTAAACAGTCTTTCTTTTCTTCAAAACCAAATTTTTAATTAGGTATTAAAAATTCATAATAATATCCACGGACTTCAAACCACTTCAGTTAGGTGGCTCAAGGACTCAGCTACCCATTTCAGGTGGTAGTTGTCACGTTTTATAGCGCATGCGCGTCCTGGACGCGACACAAGAGGTACCTATCGTTTTCTCTAAAAACGGCCCAAATCCCAACCCTGACCCCAAATAGTGACTCTTGCTTAATGAGCTATTAAAAATTCAGAATAATCGCTAATGACATCAAACCACCTCAGTCGTGACGTCAGAAGGATGGGCTATCTATTGTTGCTATTGGTGGTCACCTGCTGTATCCCACAATGCATTTTGTAGTCACGTGAAGTTATCCATTTTTACAAAGAAATGTATTTCCTGACACACTGAAACATTTTCCTGACAGAGTGCAACATTTTGCTGACATATTGATACAAATGCTGACAAAGTGAAACTTCCGGTGACAAAGTGCAACTTCCGTCTGACAGAGTGCAACATTTTCCTGACTGAGTGCAACATTTTGCTGACAGAGTGATACCATGCTCTGACCCTAACCCGGAACTGCGGAAGAATGCACACTCGAAAATCTGCTTTTTTGTTTTAAGTCAAAAGTGGATGTTCTTGGTATCATTGGAAAGGTCTTTGCCTCCTCTACATAAAGGTCTTGGTTTGAAGTCTTACCCACGTGATCTGAAGAAATTATGGGCTGTTGAAGAAAATTTCGCGGAAAAAACACATGACCTTGACACGTGATATCTCCTTACTGCCATGTTCCACGGAAAAACCAATTAGTGATTCTGAAAGCCCGTTTCAAGCTCTACAAAGTGGATATAATTAAAATTACCCAGGGCTATTTTTGAGGGGTAATTATCCAATCGGCCGCAAATGGGTACTAAGGTATAGGAAACTGTGACCGGTGACACAAACTCATTTTTTTAAGAAACCCTAATTTTCTAACTTCTTTATTTTAAGTCCGATTAAGCTCAAACTTTATACACATATGTGTCATGGAAAAATAGGATGATCCTGTGAAGGAATCTGAGTTTGGTTAAATTCGGGGGGAGTTACGCTCACTTAACCTTTTTTTTGGAAAGTGCGTTTTTCCGCAAATTTAGGTTTCGATTTTTGAAAGCTTTCATAAAGTTCTATGCCAATAATTTTTAGTGTGTGGATAGGTCTTGAAGAGGCCTTTCTTTTCCTCTTTACGGATTTGAAAAATATTAAAACCCTGATTTTTCAGAAGCGGTCAAAAATCACATTTCCGCAAAAATGCACACGACGTAAATGCGTCTAACTACCTTGCTTTTAGTCTTACGGGAACCAAAGTACCTTTGTTGTGTAGAACATAATAATAGCTATCTTTTTTATAGGAAACGTTTTCTGATTTAAGTTAAAGGTTCATAGATATAAGGTACACAAGTTACCTTAAACAAAAAACAAAAACAACTTCAGTTTTCGACCCTTTAATGAACTTCTATCAAAACACCAAGCACATCGCTTGAAAGGTATCACTAAGACCTATTCACATATGAAATTTAGTTTAAGAATCTTTTCTTTTGAATTTTTTACGGATTTTTAAGTGTTTTTTAGGAAAACATTCATAAATGCTTAATTATGTATGCAAATGAGCTATAACGTCATATGGATGTTGCTGTTAATGTCTACTAGTTGTGTTAGTTTCATATGATTTAACTGTAATGTAAAGGAGTTATACGTTGTCAAAGTTTAAACATTCGGCCACCAATTTCGTGACCTTGACCTTGACTTTAACCAATAAGCTTTCAGTATGTTAAAGCTCTACTGCGGTTCTCTCAAGATACAAAGTATCAGAGCTCTAACTTGTTACACGAACGTGTGAGAATTTTTTGAAAACGGCCTAATTTCAAACTTTGAAAAATCACAGGTCAGCGACATTTTAAGGAAATGATGCGCTGAGCACATGTAGGTGATCTACTCACTGAGGTCGTGCTTCTAGCTATTATCCTTCTAGTAGAACTAAGGTATCGGTATTGCGCATGCGCCGTACAATGTTCCCACGCTGCCACCAACAACGTGATTCCCCACACCACGTTGGCACATGTTATGAGGTTAACTTAAACGTTTGTGAGGAATAAAGAAATTTAAAGTATAATATCTCCCTTGTTTTTCACTAAGTCTATATCTCGTGACCCTCCCCTCCCTTGTTTCTCTTTTGTCCGGACGTTTTAAAGGTAAGACATGCTTTTTTGACACCTCAGTTTTTCATTTCTTGCTCCCCACTACTGAATCTTTTGCAATTTTCAAACCATGTACGTCATGCATAACGGCAAGAGGAACATTTTGATACCAAGAAAAGTGTAATAAGTTGTATAGTTAGTTCCTAATTAGTGATTTTCTATCGTGTGAAAAGTCACACGTGTAAAATAGTAATGGCGGACATAGGGGGAGGGGAGGGGAGGGGAGGATAGGGTAGGGTAGGGTTACTAAGGGTATTGGTATCCGAATAAACACTTCCCTGTTTCTGACTATATCTCTGGAGTCCGTAGGCCGATCGACATGAAATAAGTATCATATTAAAGTTCTTGAACAGGGGAAGACAGCGAGGGTAGTCGTATGGGGATGGCTTTTAATGCGCATGCGCAATATAGACTGCAATGTCTTTTCACATATATCCCTGGTATCGACACTTATTTTCTATTACATATTAGATAAAGATAAAAGATAAAAATGTATTCGATCAACGAACTGATCCACCAACTCTACAACTTAAAATGCGCCTTCGCGCAAGCGAAGGAAGTCGGCAATCGACCACTTCAGAAGCTTGTAAGTACGTTACTTTCAACCCTAACACTTTATAAATATGAATGATGTTAAATTTACATACATTCTTTCTTCCCCCCCCCCCCCCCTCGAAAGCACCTACGACAATACACGATTGTCGTCCAACTTTTGACTTCAATGGGCTACGACAAGCCCATCCACGATATTCGTGTGCCGAAATCTATTCCTATAGGAGAGGGAATAGACATGGAAGACATGGGTAAGTACGACTTTAATGGGATGAAATTTCTCTTTATATTTTGCTCACACTTACTGTTAATTTTGATTTCAGAGGAAATAGACTATTTGTTGTTTTCATTACAAGAAGAGGGCCTGTACGTCGAGGCGGAGGAGCAGTTTACCCCTATAGATGGTAAGTAAACAAAAGGAGGCGTTTTAGCTGTTGAAAATGTTCTAAGTGCTAAGCCTAGCCATCGTACCTGCCATTTTGTAGATAAAGATTACAAATTGCTGGGCCTCGACCCCGACACAGAGAAAAAGAAAGAAGAGGAGCAGAAGAAGGAGGAAGCGGCGTACGTGTTAGGTGTCAAGACGAGACAAGAGAGGAGGAAGAAGAGGATTATGGAGATAAAGAAAAACTGGGGAAGCATGGGATACAAGTTGAGAGGGCTGGAGTTGACGAGGTGCAAGAGGGGGCTGAGGTTAAGACAGATGTCAAGGTTGTTATTAAGGATTGTTGGGGGATGATGATGGAGTGGAGTAGAAGAGAAAAGGAGGAGGTTGTTGTTGTGGGTGATGATGGTGTTGATGATAAGGGGAAGGAGGAGGTTGACGTGGTAGATGAAGTGGTCGAGGGAGTAGGTGATGGCGATGATGGTGAGGATGTTGATGGTGACGATGATGATGATGGTAAGGTTGAAGTGGTTGGGAAAGATTGTGTTAATGAGATTGAAGTTGAAGTAGAAGAGGTGAAGGTGGGTGCAAGTAAGCGGGGTGGTGCCGGTCGCTGCCCCGTGTGTCTACAGCACAAAACATACGTTGTGCGCCACCTGCGGCTGGTCCACAGGTGGACCAAAGAAAAGATAAAACAGCACAGACGTGAAACGAAGCTGCGCCAGCCGCAAAGGTCTTCAAATCCGCTGAGAAAGTGCCCCTTTGTGGGATGTAATACGTTGCTTACGAAATTCCAAACACATTGGAAGATCGCACATCACGTGGAAAAGGCGACAAAGCCTGAAAGGTAATTACCCTAGAGCTCTAGATTAACCCTCACCAAAAGGTGTATAACTTTCAAACTCTTTTGTAGATATGCACAGCTCCTCAAAGCCCTCAGAGTGCAGCAAAAGAAGTATAAGGAAAACATCACAATGATTATGAACAAGCAAGAGGTAAAGGAAGAGGAGGATAAGAATGTTGGAGATAAGAGAAAGGCAGAAGAAAGTGGTATGTATACTAAATGGTGAACAATTATTGCTGAATGGACAATATACTCATAGTTGGGTTTGGACTATTTTTGCAGTAGTTGAGACGAGGAAAAAGAAGATTTTTTTTGACATTGAGGAGGAATCCGACTCTGACCCAGACGATGTGTATGAGGTATCTATTTATCTATCTATCTATCTATCCATCTATCTATGTATCTATGTATCTATCTATCTATCTATCTATCTATCTATCTATCTATCTATCTATCTATCTATCTATCTATCTATCTATCTATCTATCTATCTATCTATCTATCTATCTATCTATCTATCTATCTATCTATCTATCTATCTATCTATCTATCTATCTATCTATCTATCTATCTATCTATCTATCTATCTATCTATCTATCTATCTATCTATCTATCTTTTCATTTGTGTTTGTATGTATGTTATAGCCAGAAGAAGATAAATCTGAATCTGAGTCGAATAAAGAGAGGGAGGAGGAAGAGGCTTTCAAAAACTTGCCAAGGACCACCATTCCCGTAGACACCACCTTCGGGAAGGTCCTTGTCCTGTTTCGGAACCACCTGCGATCGCCGGCAGGTATAGTACTATGCATTTCTTTCACGAAACGTTCATACTGAGCAGTGAATAATGTTATGGTGTCCCTTCTAGGAGGGAGAAAGACTCCAAATGCTTCTGAAGAGATGAGTAAGATGGTGTACGTGTTGTGCAAAACTGCACTAAAAAAGGTAAATTCTAGTCTGACATATTCCCCCAGTAATGACCTATCAACTCTTACTGTCTTTTCTTATGTCGTATGAAGGAGCCAATGAACATCAGAGAGGCCATACTGGGGCCGACCTTTGGGAGGGCTTCTTTGAACCCCAACTTACTGCAATAACAGAGGCCCACAACACAGATCAGTGTTTTCACTTTTTCAAACATAATTTAGTGTCTTCATACCTAATACTTTATACTGTCGCCTTTCTTTTAGGAGATCCAACTATCATGAGGGGCCAGAGAAAGCCTTCAACGCTGCAGACTTTCTTAAAATACATTCTAATCAATGAGCGGTACTTCCCCTTCCAGAAGAGTGTGCGGGAAGATCTCACCAGTATGTATATCAGTCTGCTTTCTTTGGTTGCCATACTCCACCAATTCTAATGCCTTCCTTGTGTTTTCAGCACTGATGGAACAGCAGCCACAGTTGCGTTCGTCTTGCAACAAAGAACGCGGCCTGCAAAGAGTTCTGCAGAGGCAACAAGACGAGGAGCAGCTCCTTACCCTGCAAGAAATGGAAAATGTCCTCAATTCTACACATGCCAAAGACTGCGCTGTGAGACTTGAGGACATTTTCCATGGACAGAACGTGCCAGTAAGTCTGCTTGGATGTTCAATTGTAAGTGTACTTCAATTTCTAAAACAGCTTTCAATGATTTTCTTTAAGACATCTCCATCGCAAGACTGCTTCGATATGAGCAATTATCTCCTCGCGAAGATAATTTTTGATAACGGTGGTCGGGCGAGCATGGTCACTGGCCTGACCATGACTCAATTTAATAAACGTGTCTTCGACACGGACAGTGCCACCTATTCTGTGGAGGTTAGTGAACTCCATTTAGTAGCGAATTACTATTCTTCATTTTGAATTAATCAATATTTTCTTTCATTGGTATACTAGGTGATGGTTCACAAAACCGGTTCCACATATGGGTCCGCTTTTGCTTTCTTAGATATAGAGACCGTGCGACACATCCAAGGGTATATCAATGGAATTAGGTAAGCATTATTATCGAATTGGGTAGTATTCTAACAGTCATTAATAGTTTGTTACTCTGCATTATCCGCAGACCACTCTATTGCAACACACAGTCGAAAGACTACTTGTTTCTCATGGCGAATGGCGCTCCCCTCCTGACCAATGTGTGGAGGAGATTGACCAGTTTTGTCCAAGCGACAGGAGTGATCAATCGGCCAATCTCCTCCACTCATGTCAGGAAGGGGATAGTCAGTGAACTTTACTCTGACCGTTCGGTAGAAGAAAAGGACCGCGACGAACTAAGTGTCCTGATGTGTCACAGGAAACGGTAAGCATTCATTGATGGTTATTCGTAGTTCATGTACGACAGATGGAGCATATGCTCATACTTTTGTCCTGTGTTGCTTTAGAACGGCTGACAGGTTCTATTACGTAAAGGAGAGGAAAACCATGGCTGCCAAGGCTGCAAAACTCATAAAAGAAAAGAGGACCATGTCCAATGAGTAAGTTGTCATAGCCAGACGTGGCCTATCTTTCATTTCTTCTATTTGATATCCGAATTGTTTTAAAGGAAGAGGAGCAGCACCCCATGTGTATCCACAGCCACCACCACGTCCACCTCCACCTCCGGCGACAACACAAGGGAGGACAATTTCCCATCGCTGGGAAGGTTAGAAGTGTTTTTCTGCTTATATATTATTTACAGCTGCCATACTGACAGTACGTTTTTCCTGCAGGCCACAGAAGAGCAGGGAACCATGGTCGGCAGAGGACACTCTAAAGATTCAGACTAAGCTACGGCATTTGATAAAAATGTCTAGCCTCCCGTCAAGGCTCGCGATAAGGGAACAGTTTAAATCCTCTGTGCCTTCCATTTGGGGAAGGCAATCCACAAAAGAATGGCAGGACCGCTGCGTAGAAAAGGTAAGGTCTCTGTGGAAGAAGGACAAGTAGTAGGTTCTGCCATTCTTTTGTGGATTAAATAAGTTGACATTGAAAAAAAAATCATTAACAAGAAAACCCTAAAAAGGGAACGGAACACTGATTTGGTCTAATTTAAGTCTAATGGTCTACCGTTCTCGGTAGGTTGGTTCGAATCCAACAAGACTTCCCACGAGACCTTATCAAAGTGGGACGAACACCCTTTCAAGTGCCTATGACCTATGTGTCAAAGTCCCCAGACATTGCCAAAATGACCTAAACTGCCATATAATTAACTAATTAGGTAACCCCCACTAATTAGAGGGTTCTACACTCATGTGAACAAATTGCGGAAATAAATCCATGTGCGTATTTCCGCGTCTATGTGCGTATTTCCCCATCCGTGTGCGTATTTCCGCAAAAGTGTGCGTATTTCCGCGTGTGTATGTGCCTTTTTCCGCAGTTTCGGGCCATGCCCCTGCCCCTGCTCCTGCCTCTGCCCCTTCTCCTCTCTCTGCCCCTTCTCCTCTCTCTGCCCCTTCTCCTTCTCTTTCCTCTCCCTCTACCCCCATCATTGGCACTTCCCCTCCCTCTTCCCCTGTCCGTCCCTCTGCTGTCCCTTCGCTGGCGAAGGAAAAGAAAGAGGCCAAGAATGTGTGTACTATTTGTAACAAGGAGGTGTTCCGCATATTGCGGCACCTCAAGGTTACTCACGGACTGAAGGGTCCCGAGCTGCAGGCGGCGAGGGATGCCTCCAGGGAACAGCTCTTGTCCAAAAAAAACATACCTGGGACAGCAAAGAACCCCGCGAGGATATGCCCACTTGATGGCTGCAACACTGTGGTCGCCCGGCTGGACAGACATCTGCACAACGTCCATGCCATTACAAAAGAGGAAAGGCCAGAAGAATATACGGAGGCGCTGAGAAAAGCCGAAAAGAGGTACGCTTTTCATATATGTCCAATAATTTGCAATAGCACATCATGTTCATGCTGCTCCCTGTTACTTGAAAGGGTCGTCGCGAAGGAGGAGAAGAAGGAGGAGAAGAGGGAGGAGAAGAAGGAGGTGGTTGAAAAACCTTGGCCGAGAAAGAGGTAAGCATACAATGCAGTACAACGTATTAAGTTATCAATACTTAGGTCTACTCTTTATTTTCTTGTCAGGCGCATCGTGGTCCTCGACGAGGAGAAAGACTTCGAGCCATCTGACTCAGAGACTGACACAGACTGCGAGTCAGTCTATGAGTCAGATGACTCCTCTGAGGAAGAGGAAGACGAAGAGAAGGAAGAGTTGCGCGACTTGGCCTCCGACATATCTCTCCCAAAGGGAAAGGGAATGGGAGCAGCTTGCAAGAGCGGGATTCTTAAGCAACTGCTTCCCGAGTACCTTACCTTCAGGATGTCTCCGCACGGGGGAGATATGTTGGAGGATCAAGCTAAGCAGGACGTGGCAAGGGTACGCGACCATCACTTATAGGTACTTTGATATAGGTATAGATGCTAACCTTTTCACACGTTTCTTTTAAGGTCATCAAAATGGCACGTGCTGTTTGTCCCAACGGCTCGATGATGGAGTGTTTTGGTAATTCGGATGCCCTGTGGGATCGCTTTTTCCAGCCCCACAGGGATGGCACCGCCAAACACAAACTAGCGGGAACCACACTAAAAGTGTATTCCAGGGCACTGGAAACATTTTTGGAGTGGCTCCTCCATCACCGCGTCTCTGCTGTCCTTCGAGGAAATGGTAATTATTACAGTTAGATGTCATGTCGTGAATTCACTGTTCCCTCACTTGGATATTCTTCCTTTTTCAGCCTGCCTTCACCGGCCTGCACAGGCTCCAGCAACCGTGGAGACCGACCCTACGAAAGCAGTGCAGCCAGCAGCGAAATAAGCAGAAAAAAATGGACCGCTCTCTGCAGCTATCACTGGAGGAGGTAAATTGACTTAATGAAAAGAAGTTTATTTATTCATGTCAACTAATCCATGGTATCTTATGCTACGGTGAAGGCCATAATAGAGTTTGCCCATAGACGAAAATGCAAAGACAGGCTGTTGAAACTGCAGTCACTAACCTTGAGCACAGTCAAATCTCTGGACGAGGCCTGCGAACTTACCAACTACTTGGTCTCCGTGTTGGTGGTAGTTTTTGCGGCAAGGTATGAAATTGTAAGCCTAAGCTCATGTTTTCATTTTCGGACAACTAACATTGGTTCTGCTTTTTTTTTAGATCATCTAATGTACTTCTGGAGGACTATGTGGACAGCCGTAGTACCCGTGACTCGGACGGGTATTACGAGCTGTCGGTGCTCCAGCATAAAACGTCAGACAGCCTTGGTCCTTTGACCATCTACATAAACGCTGAAGTAAGTGGTGCAGTACATTAGACCGAGAGATGTGACTCATAACACCCATTGATCTTGATGTTATTGTTTAACAGACCATGAAGATGCTCCAGGCATATAAAAGGGTGATCAGGCCCTTCATCTTACAGACAAATGGGTCTGAAGGGCCTGATCACCTTTTTATCAATAGAACCGGGATGCCCGTCAGTTCTTCCCGAGTGCACGTAATGATGTATAAATTTTTCAAGACAACGAAAGTCTCATTGGAACCCGGGAAGACCTTCAAAAGCACGACAGTGCGCAAGGTAAGTTCTCTTCTTACCCTTAAACTTACGCTTTTCTCGTGACAGCTGACATTGTATTGCATGTTTTTAGATGTGGGTCACCCATCTTACAGGAAAGGGTACAAGTGCGGCCCAGCTTTCCGACCTGGCTTCATTAATGAAGCACAGCAGGCGCGTCCAGGAGGCCTGGTACGATTTAACCTTAAAAAGTGACCAGGCCAAACGGGCGTGCCAAGCCATCCAGGAAGAGCTTAAGGTAAGTATGTATTGGACTAAATATTGGAAAATGACATTGATATATTCTAATGCTCAGTGTCGTCCATATTTCCCTAGGGACGCCGAGGCCCGCTTGCCCCCTCCCCCAGCCACACCATCCCCCCAAAAGAAGAAGAGGAAGGAGTTGGTCCTTGAAGATGTAGACCACAAAGCCTAACCGCACAGAAGGTAAACAGTTCAGTTGCCGTTTCGTCTACTGCTATGGTATAGTAATACTTCTCAATCCATTTCCTACACAGATACCATGGTAAAAGATACGCTTGGACCAAAGCACAAATTGTTGCTTTGGGACGAGGAATGAAACCCCTTTTGCGTAGGGAAACATTTCCTAAAGCAGAGAAGATAAGAGAAGCGTTCGTGGATGGCCCACAGTCTGTCCTTGCCATCTACCGCCTATACGACTGCGACGACTGACAAGGAAAGTAATAACATGATAGAAAAACGCCTAACCAAAGGCAAGGAAAGTTGGAAAGTCTCGGGGTAAAAAGTCAAATGGAAATACCGTTTACGGCATTGTTGGTTCGATTCCAACACGGCTTCCAAAGAGACGATTCCAAAAAAGGGGTGGAAGACAGTCCTGCATTGCAGGGCTCATCTTAAAGCCCACTGTCTGAACAACACTGTGGTACCAGTTTGGTTGAAATCCGTTGAAAATTCAACGAGATAGAATTTTTTTCCTGAGAGCGGTAAAAGTCGATTTTCTCCACCCCAACCGTGAAAAGTGACCTTTGCTTAACGAGCTATTAAAAATTCAGAATAATTACATCCCACCACTTGGATCCTAAAGCTGGAAGGCAGGGCTTGCCGGGTTTTGTAGTGCAGGTCAAGTGACCTAACATTTTTTACCTTTGGTAGTCACATGAAGTATGTCATATTTACAAAGAAATGTATGGGCTGACAAAGTCGAACATTTTGGCTGACAAACTCGGACATTTTCCTGACAAAGTCGGACATTTTGCTGACATAGTCGGACATTTTGCTGACATAGTCGGACATTGCTGACGAAGTCGGACACAGTGCTGACATACTAGGACATTTTGCTGACATAGTGGTACATTTTTGCTGACAATGTCGGACAGGTTCTAACCCTAACCCTGTGCCTTCTCCAATGGCAGATTCCTCTTCTGAGGAGGAGGAGGAGGTACAGAAAAAGAAAAAAAGAAAAGAAAAAAATCCTAGAAACCAAAGACCGAAACATCTGTGCAGCATGTGCGGGAAAACAGTCTTTAAGATTAAGCGGCACCTTACTCTTACCCATGGATTGGCGGGGAAGGAGCTGGAGGACGCACAGATGGCATCGAGAACCCACCTCTTGTCAACCAAACGCAGCCAGACGAAATGGAAGATTTGTCCCATAGATGGGTGTGGGAGAGTTGCTGCTAGGCTGGACAAGCACCTCGCCTCGTAGCACTCTCTCACGAAGGCGACCAACATAGAGCAATACACATGTCCAGTAATTGCAATGGAACATCATGTTTATATTGTCACCATTTACTAAATAGGGTCCCGACAAAAAAGAAGAAGAAGGTCCGGCACCCAAAAGCCTACCTACAAATCAAACGTAAGCATATAATACCATAAAAACTTGTTAAGGAAAGAAGATTGATTACAACTGTTCCTCTCCCTTTCAGGCATGCTGAGCCCTCAAGAGGGAAACCAACCAAGCAACAAAAAGGTCGGGCACCCAAAAGCCTACCTTCTGCAAAGCAAACGTAAGCATATAATACCATAACAACTTGTTAAGGAAAGAAGATTGATTACAACTGTTCCTCTCCCTTTCAGGCATGCTTAGTCTGACTCAGGGTCTGAGTTTGTCCCTGGAGAAGAGGGTAGTTATTCGGGGGACGAGTCTTATTCAGGGGACGAGTATTATTCGGAGGACGAGTCTTATTCCGAGGAAGAGAAAGGTGATTCGGAGGACGACTATTATTCAGACACAGAAATTCTTCTCCCTGTGGTAAAGGGAAAGGGGAAAGGAAAAGCACCTTCAATGAAAACCATAAAGGAGCTGCTGCTGCTGCTCCTCACATGTAAAGTAATCTATGGTTTCTTGTGTTCAGGTGAAAGCAATCATGGAGTCTGACCATGGACAACGCTCAAAAAAAAGGCTCTTACAACTGTACGACCAAAAAAGGTGACGGCGCCCCATCTCTCAAATCTGGACGAGGCACGCCAGCTGACAGACTATCTTGTCTGGTCTTAGTGGTTGCCTTTGCAGCAAGGTATGACATCGAAATCAATTGTTTATGTTATCTTCATTTTTATCTCATAGTTCTTCTGTTTTTTTAGATCCTCCCTTATTTCTAATGTAATGGTGCAGGACTACGTGGACAGCCGTAGTGCCCTCGACAGCGAAGGGTACTACGAGCTGTCCGTCCTGTACCATAAGACATCTGCCAGTAGTGGTCCCTTGACCATCTATTTAGATACCCAAGTAAGTGATGTAATATATTACGCCAAGAGATGTGACTTGGACTAATCTTCATAACATTGATCTTCATGTTGTTGTAACAGACGATGAAAATGTTAATGGAATATAAGCGTACCATTAGGCAATTCCTCCTCGCCCAATGTGACGCCACAGATCACCTCTTTTTGTCCACAAATGGCCGACCAGTCGCATCGTCCTATGTGCACGTCATGATGAAGAGGTTCTTTAAAATGAGTGGCATGAAAGTGCAGACGGTAAAAAAGTTCAAGTCTGCAACAGTCAGAAAGGTAATTTTTTAAACCCTAACACTGACCCATTCCTCACGATAATCAAAATGTTATTGCATGTATCTAGATGTGGGTCACCCACCTGAAGAGTAAGGGGGCCACTGAGGCACAAATGGCGAACCTCGCTTCCTTGATGAAACATTCAAGAAGGGTACAGGAGTCCTGGTATGACTTGTCCCTAAAGTCGTACATGGCAAAGAGGGCGTGCGTGGCACTGAGCAAGGAGTTCAGGGTAAGTATATTATCTAAATGTTGAGCTTCAGCTCAATCTCCTCTAATCACTGGCCTTTTCTATTTCATGAAGGAAGCAAAGGCACAAGTTGCTGCCCCGAGAGAGGCCATCCCTTTCGCCAAAAAAGAAGGTCCACCACAAGGACGATAAAGAGGAAGATGAACACACGGAGGCCTTGTTCATGTCTCCTCATAGGAAGTAAGAGATTATTTTGCAAATTTCATATCATAAATACAGTTAATACAATGTAAATCAGAAGTATCGATTACTTCTTTTACAATCCACTACAGATATCACGGTAACCGCTATCCATGGTCTCCATCCGACGTCAGGGTGATTGAGAAATGGATGTTCCATATTCTCAAGATCAAAAAATTCCCCAAGGCGGAAGAAATTCGTCAAGCTTTCATCGATGGACCGAAGCCCTTGTTAGCCATTTGGACTCGGTATGATTGCCCCTATTGTCGAGCAAAAGCCGTGGAAAAAGTTAGGAACATGTACAAAGCAAATAGGAAGTGAAATCTAACCCTAACCCTTTCATGCATTTACTACCAGTCATAAAAGACCTCCTCGCCTCGGGCGTAGTTTTTCCCCATTTAAGACTACGTGTCAATCCCTTCAGAAGAATATGATGAAAAAAAGGAAAAATGATCCTCTGGGGAATGACACGTGAAAACATTACGCCCGAGCAGAGAAGATCTTGACTAGCTCGTTGTGTTTTTAAATCGATAGATATTCATATAGATATGCATATCCTTAAGAGTGACAAATTCCCCAGGTCTGAAGACATTCGTAAAGCATTCTTAGATGGACCGAAGCCCTTGGTAGCGATATGGAGTAGGTTCGATTGCCCAGATTGGCGAGCAAAAGCCGGGGAAAAAGTTAGGAATATGTACAAAACAAATAGAAAGTGAAATATAAAATAGGCTTCAATAATTTCATTTTCAATTACTACCAGTCATAAAAGACCTCCTCGGCTCGGGCGTAGTTTTTCCCCATTTAAGACTTGTTTAAGATTTGTTTTCTCAGGCAGTTTTTTATACTTTATTATTTATTATATAAATTTATCATCTAAAGCAAATAGATCAGGCTTAGATTTCTTCCGTTATCATATAAAACACTCCTAAAGCTAAAGAATACAAAAAAAGCCATATTCATCATGTAATGTCCTCAAGCTCTCTTGTAGTAGTTCAAGTTATCGGATAAAAGAGAGTTATATTTTAAATAAAAAAGATTCCTTGAATAATTGCTCAATCACAAAAAGGCTAGTATTGCGATTCTAATTGGAATAGTAAAAAAATCATTAACGAAGTCTCAACATTTTAAGGAAAATAATGGATGAGCTTGACTAAAGTTTTCGAATAGATAATTATTAACTTTTCTGAGAAAATTAATTCAACTTGTAGTGACAAAGCTTGTCACTCCACAGTCTTACCATCCGTTAAAACAGGGAAAACGCCTAATGATATTTGAAGTTAAAGAAACTTCCAATATCTGTTAAGAGCAAGTAATCAAAGTTTGGTGGTTTGGTAACTGGTAAGTTACGATAACGATTTGGTAGAATTCATGTGTTTATTTAGAGTGCCGTTGACAGCTCGCTAGGACGTTAAAT
The DNA here is from genome assembly GCF_029948245.1 of Actinia tenebrosa. NCBI lineage: Eukaryota > Metazoa > Cnidaria > Anthozoa > Actiniaria > Actiniidae > Actinia > Actinia tenebrosa. Next base: position 3,886,187 of record NW_028292580.1, read on the forward strand.
GTTTTTACATGCAACTCTCAAGACAGTCATGGTAATAATTCATCAAAAACCGGCTAAATTCATAGAGCATTAGGTATCTCAGAGTAGGAGATAAATATTTTGCATTGGGGAAGAAATCTTGCTAGAGCCACCGACGACAGGGTGCATTTGTCCTGACCCTAGATTGTGTGACATGGTTTTAAGCTCAAGTTGCGCTCAATTATCGTGGATTAACACAGAGGACCACTTGATTGAAGAGTATTTACTCTCTAGTTATGCTATTTATACTCTTGGCAAACCATCTTCATGAAAAATTAAAAATCAAAAAGAAATATTGAGTCGATTTAGTGTTATATTGATAAACAACCCGTGTAATTGATTAGCCGTATAGCGTGTTTCAACGCTACAAGTTGAAATTCCTTCACGCGGTGGCATTTTAATAGTCGGAGCTAAAACTTGGTACAAGTAAACTAGAATATGTGTACTTTCGTGCTGTGCAAGTGTTCTTTCGATTTATTAGGTACCAGCAGCGATTTTGGAGGATGAATTTCACCTATAAAAAGGTCTGTAAAGTAAAGTCTGCAATTCCGCCTTAGTTGCAGAAACTTTGAATACATATTTTACAAATATCACCACGAACATCGGTGGGAACAACATCACAGACATCCAAAACAGTTCTCATAATGACAAACTTTTAACGTTTGTTAAATCACGCCTTAGAGACAGTGTACCCTTTATTGTACCTTCCCAACTCACCATCACTGGCATGGTTTAAGTCTTACCTCGTAGGAAGAAATCAACTTTTAAAGGTTAACGATTGCACATCCTCTCTATTACCAATAAAACATGGCGTTCCACAGTCTCAATTTTGGGCCCGATTTTGTTCCTTGTATTTATTAATGACCTGCCACTTCATGTCCAAGGCTCCACTGCTGATATATACGCGGACGATTTTACGTTGTCGTTAAGTAAAAAATGGAACAATCTTACATTTCTCTCTGCAACGCTTCAGGACGATGTCGACAATATCCTTTTCTTGTTGCAGTCAAAATAAAATGATAATCAACGAAACTAAAACCAAATCAATGCTGGTAACAGGAAAACGTCTACCGAAACGCCTCACGAACAATAACAATGCCCTCAATAATGCCATCAACAATTGTGATATCAAACAAGAAAACAACCATAAAGTTCTTGGTGTTACACTTGACTCTAAATTGACTTTCGAAGACCATGTTGATAATCTATGTAAGAATCTTTCAAAGAAAATTGGACTTTTTCGACACATCAGTCCCTACTTATATGTATGTATGTATGTGTATGTGTATGGCGCGATGATGGCGGCCACGCGGACATTGAGCTCCGTGGTTTTAAATCTTTTAACTATATATTTACTAGCCTCTCTACTTCAAAGACCTTTCCAAATTCAACAGTATTCATTACTTGAATTCAAGATTGATGATTCCACTGGAACTAAGTCATTTAGCAGTAATATTGGATGGAGTATTCTTGCAAAACTTCATGGCAGGTTCGTCAGGTGTAATATCAAGAATGGTAATTGCTTTAAATCTCGACTACCGGCGAGTAAATGGACCAAACATGGCCAAACTTCTCTACTTATTCCTGGCCACGATCCACCTTTTGATATCACTGTCTTTTCAGATATTTCACCAAATCCTGGACCACTACATGCGATAAACTTTCAAGCTTCGAATAATTTGCATAAAAACTCTCAAAAACACACTTCGAATACAATGAAATATTCTAGAGACAAACTTTTCAAAATTCGACGCACTTCTTCATGTACTCTTACTGATTCAAATTACTGGGATTTGAAAACTACAGATCTTTTTCATTCAAGAGGAAAAAGGGTTGGATGTAAACCATCAAACAGGAATATTAAAGTTAGAATTTCTACAATCAACAATCCATCTTCTAAAGAGAACAACAGCTATTGTACACAGGACGAAAACCAAGGTGTGAATTGGAATAATTTGGTTCAAGTGGAAACATCATCGTCAAGAAGAAACCATGTGAGCATTGGCGCTATTGCAAATACTACTATAAACACTACTCCAAATACCACAACACTATTCCCTGTTCCTAAATTTATGTTTCTCAACGTATGCGGATTAACCAAAACTAAAAACAACATTCGCGCAACTACTGGACTGGAATTGGATTTGTATGCTAATGACATTGATGTTTGCGTTATATCAGAAACACATCTCAAAAATAGCATTCCAGATTCTTCTATCTACATAAACAATTTTACAGTATTTCGTAGGGACAGAGGTTGGAACAATATCGACAAACGAAAGAATGGCGGAGTTGCAATCTACATCAGGGATAATTTGAAAGTCATCGATGTCAACAGAGCAGATCAATTTGAAGTTCTTAGTGTTAAAGTTGAATTACCATCGAAAGACATAATGCTTATCATTGGAGTTTATCATCCTCCCAAATATAACTACGATGAGCAATCGTTAGCTAATTATCTATCTAAGTTAATTGATGACTTTCTAAATGGAAACCCTGAAAGTGTGGTCGTATGTGGAGGAGATTTTAACCGTTTTGATATTGTTCACTTTCAAACTTTAATTGATATAACGGCTCTTGTGGACTTTCCAACACGCAAAGACTCAACGCTTGATAATTGTCTTACTAACAAACCTTGGCTTTTTGAGAAATGTTATGCCATCAAGTCTATTATTAAAACTGATCACAAAGGTGTAATTCTCCCAGCAGGAATAAAATTAAAACCACTACGTTTCAAGTGCTTTTTCAGAGACTACAGAGAGAATAACAAGATTTCCTTTAACAACTACTTAGAAGGCGTTGACTGGTCACCTGTCCTTGAAGCAGATGAAGTAAATAATGCTGTTAATACCTTACACGAAATCATTAAAAGAGCTATGGACGAGTGCTTTCCATTACGATCTGTAAAATTATCGTCGAGAGACCCAGTCTGGATGTCCCCGCTGTTAAAATTCTTGCTAAACAAAAGATCTAAAAAGATGTGCAGAAATCCAAACAGCGACGTACAAAATTTAAACAACAGAATCTCTGAGTTAATCAAGGAAAACAAAACGAAACTTGGCTCTGGAAAGATAGGATCAAAGACATGGTGGAAGAGAGTGGATATGTTATCTAATAGGAAACAAAATCCTCGACCTTGCTTGGACGCTGATAGTACTAACAGCTTAAATGAGTATTTCTGTAATCTCTGCACAGATGATGATTATGTTGGTCCAACTAATTTATCACATGACACTAGCAATCATGCGGTAGTACCACCAACTTTATCTGTTATGGAAGTATTTAAAACTTTAACTAACATACAACGAACTGCAACCGGGCCAGATCAAATTCCGTTCTCGGTCTGGAAAGATTTCGCAGATATATTTGCACCTGTGGTAACAAGATGCTGGAATCTATCATTAAAAACATCTATTTGGCCGGACATATGGAAAAAAGCGAACATCAATCCGCTACCTAAAGTAGACATCCCTACCAGTAATGCAGACTACAGAGGTATCAACATTACCCCTGTCATTGCAAGACAGTTTGAAAAAGCGGTTTACAGAAAATTTTGCAGAGATACATTTGAAGAATATCTGAATAATAACCAATTTGCTTACAGGAGAGGAGGAAATTGTATTAACGCTTTGATTAAATTACAACATCGTGTCTTAGCTGCCTTAGATGATACAACATGTAAAGCTGTGAGAGTCTTTAGTATGGACTTTTCCAAAGCCTTTGATTACGTTAATCATCATAAACTTTCTGAAAAACTCAAACAAATGCCGCTGAACCCATACTTAATCAACTGGTTTATAAATTTCTTATATAATCGGAAACAGCGAACTATATGTAACAATCATTTAACAGTTTGGAAAAACATAAATAGAGGGACATTACAAGGAACAGTTAGTGGACCATGTCTATTCAGTATTTTTATTAATGATTTAGAGATATTTGATTCCTCCAGTCCTGATGAGCAAGTGTTAATCAAATATGCAGACGATAGTACTATTGTATCTCCTGTTTTCTGTGTTAATGGAAATCTAACTGATAATTCAGTCAGTTATGTTAATTCTTTCATGTTATGGTCCTCAAATAATAGTATGTCATGCAATCCTACTAAGTGCAAAGAAATAATTTTTACTAAGAAAGGAATGGACCAATTTAGTTTTCAGCCTATTTCTAATATTCCTCAGTGTAGCAGTCTTAAAATCTTAGGTATTACTTTCCAGAGTGATAGTAGATTTGACCTTCATGTAAAAGATACCATTATAGCTATAAACAAATCTTTATTTGTTATAAGATCCCTTAGGAAGGAAGGATATATACAAAAAGAAGTTGACCATTTATTTTCAACAATTGTTATATCAAAACTAATTTATGGTCTTAGTGTTTATGGAGCATCACCTCCGGAGCTTACCACCGTACAAAACTTTTTAGATCGCTGTTACAAACGAAATTATACAACATACCATTATAATATCCAGGATCTTTTAAATAAATTTGACACAAGGTTATATAAGAAATCGGTTAGTAGTGACCATCCTTTGCATAGCATAGCGCCTAAAATACAAACGTCCAAATATAATTTAAGGAAATCATATTTTATTAGACCTAGAGTTAATTCTCAACGTTTTAAAAACGCATTTGTAAATAGAATAATCTTTAGTAATTAGTATCTTTTTATCAGTTTTTAGTTTTATGATTGTAATCACGTTAATGATATGTATTTTATCATTTCTTTAATAAAGACATTATTATTATTATTATTACTTAAATAAACCACAGAAGGAAACATATTACAACACGCCCATCAAACCTGCTATCATGTATTGCTCTACTATTTGGTCATCATGAAACAGTAGCTCTATAAATAGGGTTATTAAACTCCAAAAAAAGGGCGGCAAGAATTATCTTGAATGTAGCTAAATCTTCCCGTTCTATTGACTTGTTCAACGAGCTAAGATGGCTGCCTTTTTACCAAGAATCTTACATCAACAGATGCGCCACTGTGTACGATAAGATTAACGCGACCTGTACTCCTTACATCAGTGATCTCTTTGAAATGAACTCTGACGTCCATGAAAGATCAACACGCTACTGTAAAATAAATGCCCGATGTCCAACATACAAGAAAGAAACAGAGGGAGGGCGCACCATAAGTGTCCGTTGCGCGAAAGAGTGGAACAAATCAAATACAAGTATCAAGGAATCTTCGTCAAGAAAGGTCTTAAAAAGAACATTATTTAAGATCGAGCTTGATAATCAGATTACGAATTTACGTTTTAATTCAATTAATTAAGTTTTATTACATTATTGAAGAATGAATTTTTTATATATCTTATATTTCTTATATATTTACTTATCTATTTAAGATCGAGCTTGATAATCAGATTACGAATTTACGTTTTTATTCAATTAATTAAGTTTTATTACATTATTGAAGAATGAATTTTTTATATATATGTTATATTTCTTATATTTCTTATATTTCTTTTTTTAATATTATATTTACACCTACTTGCAAGAACGTTGACATACGAAAATAGGACATTAGTAATTTAGTGAGAAAGGAATACATTAAAAGACAAAAGAAAAAGTTCAGCTTCAGTGATCTTCTTTTGTTTTTTAATATAATTCCTATCTCACTAAATCACTAATGTTCTATTTTCAATGTTCTTGCAAGTTGGTGGATATATATATATATATATAGATTTATTTATTTATATCTATTGATTCATAATTTTTTTTCTTTTTGAGGGCCACTAGTTTATCAGTACCTTGCGTATCTGTTATGTGTTTTAGCAGCAGGTAGGGGGACTCGCGATTACTGTCAGGAATCATATGGATAAACCCCGCCCTCACGTAAATACAGCGGCATCGGGAACAACCCGCGAGGTCACTATGGGTATTATCCGCGTGATTCAATTTCAAAAGCTCTCTACGGGTTTTATTGGTGCCCCTACGTTACTAAGGTCAAGAACAAACGTTTTTTAAAGTTGCCACTGCGGGTCGCAAACGAAGGTTAAAATATATCCTAAATATAGATGGACGCCATCACAAGCATTAAAAATAAAACCGTACGCAAACTGAGAACTCAGGTGTTGGATCATTTAAATGCCGACTTTGCCTTTACGACATTTATGGAGGGAAATACAGATGAAACTATGAACGAAGAGAGGGCTGAAAAGATAATCAACTTAATGCCCGAAGGAGATTACCGTCTTGAATTGACGTTTATTAAGTATTTAGATGGTGAATGGACTATAGAAAAGGGCCGTAATCCCATTAGGGCGTCTGGTAAGCGAAACTTGTTCATATTAAATGAGCATACGCGCCCGGGAGCGTTGGTAGGAGTAGACATGTTGTTCTACGAAGTTGCCTATCCAGTTACCGTTGTCATTTACGGTGCTTATGAAATGAAGAAGCCGGATGTTAAAAAGCTTAAGACGATGCGACATCCCGGCAACTGTGTAGGAAGATTGGTAAGGGAATTCTTCGAAGATTCCTCTCGAGGCGGCAAGCTCACACTAAAGAGAAGAGAAGCCATTAGGAAATGGGAAAAGGCTACTTATAATGCCGGAGCCACAATAGACAACATTAAGAAGTTAGAAGTGCTGTTAGAAAGACGAATACACGTAAAAGACATTACGGACGGGTTCATTTACCCAGGAACTCACAAATATGGAGGCAAAGGTGCTCCTATTATTATTTACCAGCACAACGGACATGCTTGGAGGGAATTAAGGTTCCCCAGAAAGAAGGAAACGAAGATCTACGAAAACACGCCACTTGCAGAATTGGTCCACGAGAACTCCGTTTGGTTAATGGATTCTGAAGGAAGTCAATTTATGACGCAAGACGGCACTTTGTATCGTCCTGAAGTAGAGCACCAACGTATTCAAAGTGTCCTTAGCTCCCGTAGCTTAGACTTCCTAGCCGCGAAAAAGAGAAACGGCTGGAAACCTACCCCCGAAGAATTCAAGGACATAGCCAAAGCATGCGTGGAACACGGTCATGGAGGTTTGTGGAATATGGAATATGACGAAGATGAGTATGTTTCCTTGGATATGAAACATTGTTATCCCGCATCTTTCAAAGGCTTGGGCGATTGTAAGGAATATTACGACCGTTACGGGCATCCAGACTCGCAATTCTTCCGCGTCTTTACCAGGCCACTACGACGTCCCAGCTACGGGGTTCGTTAGGCTAACCACGTGGAAGTTAGCGAAGGACTTACATCCAATAATTTACGCGTGGTATGGTAAACATCTTCAAGAAAAGCAATGGATACCCGTACCCCTACTCAAATTCCTCGAAGAGCGCCAACTTCTCACATACACCGCACACGAAGCCATACTATGTCATTCTACTTTTACCAAGTGGTTACCAGAGCACAACCCCACTGCAAGAATCGTAATAGGTAAATTCTCCCAAGGCGCTAAGGAAGGTGAAAAGCACATGCAGCGACGTTTAATAACGGATGAAGGCGAACTAAGTTTCCTCATCAAACGTGCCCATGAACAGGGAACGATGGTATCTGTGGAAAAGTGGGACTACTTAGTAGAAGGTGGACAGACTCATAAATGGAATGCTTTATGCTACTATCAAGACCATCGACCACAATATTACCATCTACGCGCCAGCATGTTAGCATATGCGCACATTAACCTCCTCGCAATGCTTCTGCGGTTTGACAAAGAGGAAGTACCACGCGTAGCTACGGATTCCTTATACGTAAAACCCAGCGTCTTAGAAAGGATGAAAGAGTATTATACTGCCGATGAAATCGCGGAAAGTGGTCAATGGCGTGTAAAAGATGAGGAGATAAAAGCTTGGAGAGAACGTGTGGAGTATCACGGAGAACATCTTCGCGGTTCCGTAACCCCAACTGAGGAACCTTTACCATCCGTAAAAGATCCAATATCTTACCAACGCTTCTCCTACCTTTACGGTACCGGAGGCAGTGGTAAAACGACGCGTGTTTTGGAACTCTTTCCAAAGATAGAGGTGTTAACACCCACGCATCGTTTGGAAAGGGAACTACAAGAAATGGGACACGACGCTCAAACATACCACAGCTTCTTCCGTTGGAATGGCCAAAAATGGGTACCGGAAGCAATCCACGACATTCCTCCGGTAATACTTTGGGATGAAATTTGTACTGTGCCTTTAGAAATCCTCAAAGAGTTCGTGGAATTCCTCCGTGGGAAATGTCAGGTAATATTCGCCGGAGATCCCTGCCAGCCTCCTCCAATAGCTGGAGAAATGCCCCACGAATGGTTAAGAGATCTCGTAGACTATTCTGAGTACGTTGACACCGATTACCGCAGCAAGGATCAAGTACGCAAGCTGAAAGCGGAACTGAGGGGTCTTACAGACGCCGAGCAATGCAAGACTCTCCGCAAACGTGTAAGGGCAAAGTCTTACGACGACTTTCTACTTGCATGGCATCCGGGGGATTTGGTATTGAGTAGCAAGCGCGCAGCAGAATCCCGAATACAAAAGGATCTATTCAGAGTGCACCAAGAACGCTTCCCGGGGCATTTGGTACCCGTCTGTTACAAACCCCACGACACCCGCATGCAGAGGAAAGACGTTTGCGTGCCAGGCACCAATATTCAACTGCAAAGCGCGGTAACGCATGACAAAGCCTGGGTGCCAGTAGAAAAGGTGGAAAAAATAACCTCCCACCCAGATTGGCGGTTGGGTTATTGTATAACCTTTCATAGCGCGCAGGGGATTACCGTAAGAGAGACCCTGTGGATAATAGATCAGCGGCTATGTTGGAGCAACCTTATCTACACCGCTGTTAGCCGCGTGGAACATGCCAAACAGCTAAAAAGAGCCTGGGGTCCACAATTGCGTTATGATCGCACCTCTGAGGAGGTAGCTAAGGAAAACATCGCAAAGAAGCTCCTCCGCTACAAAAAGCATGATGAAGAAAAAAATATGACGTTCGACCTATGCGTGGACGACGTCTATAAGAAAGGCGCCCGTTGCGCAAAGTGTAACATACCTCTCTTATGGAGGTTTGACCCGAATGACGATCAGCAGTTCTCCGTGGATCGCATAAATAATAAGCGCGGGCATTACAGAGGCAACGTAAGACTGACATGCCTAGAGTGTAATCGGGCGCGTGGAGCAGCACTACACTGAGTCTTTGGGGACTATGAGCAGCTCTTCCTTGACGAATCCGCGACTTGGGCCATTTAGGTAATACAAGACGGGTTGCCCTTCCTTGGTGACGGACTTCGAAATCTCATACGTTTCCAAAGACCAGTTAGGATCCGTGGCTCTCTTACTGCCGCCTTCGAGTTCCCCCGGCTGATAGAGGTATCTGACCACTATGTCGCGGGGGAGCTTTTTTTCTTTCAGTCCGACCGCCCTCGAACTTCTGACGTAGGACTTGTGTTCCACGTGTTTCTTTTTTATGGCATCCTTGGGTTTTATTCCCGTAGCCCTGGCCGCCTCGTTGTTTGAAGCCGCGACGACCTGGGGGAGCCTCTGAGTCCATTCCCTGTTGCGTTTGGAGGGATCTTCCAGCTCTTTCCAATACTGGTACCCAAAGAGGCGCTCAGCCAGGGTCTTATTGAATCTTTCGACGATGCTCTGACCTCTGTGGTACTCAGCTTCGGCTCTCCTAATCTTAGTGCTGTGGTCTTTCAGGGTCTTGGTAACCACGCCCATGAACTCTGTCCCCGCATCCACTTGCAGCAGCTTGGGCCATTTCAAGACGCGCTTATAAATCCTACCTAGGGCTTCTGCGACTTCCCCAGAATCCTTGCTGGTTATGGGTTCGGCGTCCTTGTATCTGCTTGCGATATCAACTACCGTCAAAGCGTATCTATAGGTCTTTCTTCTCACCTTGTCATGTGGTAAGAAAAGCAAATCCGCCTGATGAACTTCGTTGGGGGCATTTACGGTAAAGCTAGGCCTGCGAATGTACTTGGGCACGGGAAGATAGACCTGCCAGAGGGTTTGTTTTTTCAACCAGTTCTTAGCCGTTTCTTCTGATACCCTGGCCGCGGCTGCAAGTTTCTTGATAGCTGACGCTCCTCTCCAATAGCCTTCAGGCCCATAGTAAATCCTCTTGAGTTTGTCTTCTACGCGACCCATTATATGAATTCCAGGACGAGATTGATCTTACGTCCGTTGCATTTTGTCTTGGTAGTTCTTGTCCAACCAATCCCTGTAAGCTTGTCTTTTTTCATTCCAAGCTGCCACGTCCCTTTGATATTTCTCCAGCGCTAAGTCATGTCTCTTTCTTTCAGCAGCGCCGCTTTTGTCGCCTCTGACTAATCTATCCAAATACTGACCGCCATAATTAGCTCCAGTGTATGCTAAAGCTGCAATAACTCCTCCTGCGATCAAACTAGCCATATATCAAGGGCGTGAGCGTAGCTCACACCGTAGGGATGTACTTTTCCTTTCGTAGGTAATCCTTTACCATGATAGCCCCGCCAACGGCAGCGGTCATCTTAGCAAAGTTAGCGAAGCTCTTGCTTGGGTCTTCAGTAAAGTCTTCTTTGAGCACATTCTTACCTACCCAACCAATACCCGCAACGATGGAAGTAATAATAGCTGCTTCTTCAACAGTTTTCAATAACGCGGTCGACATTATATTACAAAGCGAGAAGGTTATACCGCTATTCCATTACGGGTATTTTGCTTCTAGGCTGCTGCGTCACATGTACGGGTTCTACCTTTGGCTTTGCTGCCCGCCATTGTAAGTAGAGGCTGCCTGCTGCTATAGCAACTCCCAACGCGCCGATGACGTACCCAGGATTAATAAAGGATTCGCCTTCGTCCTCCACCTTCTCTTCTTTTTTGGCTTTGTTCTTCCTGTTCATCTCAGCGAGCTTCTTTCCGGCAGCGACTCTGCCTGGGGACTTAGCCTTGGTGATCTTTTGCTCCTCTTGGGGCTGCTCCTCCGCCTTTGATTCAGCTTCACTCATTTATATCTAAGGACTTGAAGGACTTGACAAGTAACTTAATAGGACCTGAGCAAGTACTTAAGGACGACTTGACTAAGTACTTGAGGCGACCTGGGTAATTCCAGAGGATGACTTAACTAAGTACTTGACTAGGTTCTCTGTCAACCTCGGCAAGTGCCGCCTCGAATACCCTTTCAACGTCTCTGTCCTTCTTAAAGTCCTTCCAAGACACCAGTACCTCCTTCAAGTCGACATGCTGAGCCACATGAAGTGCCGCAGAGGCGACTGCCATTAACTTACCGCACTTCAAAGACAACCACCCGCAGGTTATCTTAAGTTCTTGGGCGATGACATAGTCATCTCTTATGTCCTTCCGTAGTTGCTCCACGTCGTCTATGGGCAGCGCAAGTCCAAGCAATTTAGTGGCAAGTCGGATAGCGGAGTCTGCTACGGCGTCCGTGGTCTTACTTGCAAGGGCGGCCTCGTACCTCTTATGGAACTTCTTAACTTCCTCTTCCGACAACTTGTTAACTTGCTCATGGGTAATTTCCTTGCCTATCATTTCCTTGCACTTCCCCGAAGACACAAGGATGTTAAGTTGTTCCTTAAGATTACTTTCATCTAACTGTGTGGGGACTTCTATCAACTGCTCAATCTCCATATACATTAGGAGTTAAAGATCGGAGATCTTTATGGAATGCGGAAACCTCAAAGAGAAGATCATTTTGGAATGTTGGTGCGTCTTTAAATGCCGCATGTATTCGTGTAACTGTTCCTTGGATATCTCGCCGCCGTAGTCGCTTAAGATAGTTTCCAAGTCAGATCGGCTCGGAGTATAAAATACTACGAGAGATCCTATGTTTTCCCTAAAGGGCTTAGAGACACTGGTAAGCTGCTGCGAGAGCAACCAAACGCTAATATTGTCATGTCTGCCGCTAAAGGCGAGTTTAACAAGCTCGGAAGTGCGTCTTTTTACGTCATCCCCACAGGCAATGTCATCCAGTATGAGGAGTGTCTGAGTATCTTTAGGGAATTGTTTGTGCCAAAACTTAAGGTGGCTGGATAACTCGTTAGGGTCCAAAATATCCACAAAGAAGTCGTCATCTTTCACTCCTATGCCCGTCCAGGTGCGGTTATTCACGTAGGTGGGGCAAAGCAGCACGATATAGTCGAAACGGTATCTAAAGGGTCCTAATAGCTGCTCTACTACGAATTGGGTCTTTCCGCAGCCGGTGGGTCCTACTATCAGAGCGTTACAAGGCATGTGATTGGGGTCCATATATTCTAGAAGCAAATTTATTTGCTGCCCCTTTTAACGAAGGGAACTTGTTCCCTGATATATATGCAGCCCGTGGAAGCAGTCAAAGCAATGGTTAACATCGTCAAAGAAAAGTCAGACCTAGAGAGGACGGTCGAAATGCAAAGGGAGGAGATAGACCGGCTGAATGAACGCGTAAAGGAGTTATACGACGAAATGTGTGGTTTGAAGCGCGCGGAACGATTTAGCGCGCTAATAACAATGGCAACATGGGTAAAAGAGTCCGTCGTGGACTTTATGCGCTACCCAATTTAATATATATGGACTGTATTACCTGCGAGGCATCCAACGACTGCATAATTACCCCTGAAGTTATCAAAGAGGTTGTTAAAGAGCGCGCTGACCAACCTAAGAAGATTAAAAACAAGTCACTCTCTCCTTTGAAGAAAGGTACGACTGTCTCTACTGCCGACGCACCTACTTAGGCGACGACTTTACCGGTCATTGGTGCAACGCGTTAAATCGTTCCGGTAACTGAGGTACGAAGTTACGTGCAAAGGGGAGATGGAGTGACTCTTCTTTCGATGTCAAACTCCCACCGCCCGTTCTGCTTACCATGCGAGTGCAGATGGGTGAATTCCTCGCCCTGTATGACGTACCTAACTCTATCAGGCGCCCACAGGGAATACTCTATGCCCTGTTCGTCTTTGAGAAGCAATCGCATGCGATTCAAATCCTCAAAGACGACGTAATTTTTTATCTCATATGCTTTGCCCTCCGTTAAATCACGCCACTGTGTTTGCCAGATCATATATTCTATGAAATATTCTCAAATGCGTCTGCAAAGTCTGCGTGCATTTGAAGCGCTTGCAGCACCATCTACACGGCAAGCGCATCCCCCGCGCATACTCTGCAATTGCGCGGCAGATATCATCGTAGTCGTTGCTTATTAACACCTTATAGCCATTTTCTTCGTATTGCTGCAACAGCAGACGTTGATCCGCGGATAATACCCCGTTGCCTTTCGGAGTCTTCAGCTCTAAGCAGAAACCGCGGTAACGTATATGTGCGTTTAAGATGAGCAGATCGGGTTGACCGCGTTGGTAACCCTTCTGCCAACACTTTATACGTTTGCCTTTTGAATCCTGCAGCTCGCCTAGACCAGGGGTTGCGAGCATTTGGGGGTAAAACTTGCGAATGTAATGGACCACCTTTTTATGAAGATCGAACTCATTTTCCATCTTAAATACCAACTTATTAGGGGTGTCAAAGCGCTTATCTACTTCATATTTACCTGTTTTTCTTAATGTGGGTAAGACCTCTTCAAATACCCAATCTTGGAACTCTACGGCCTTGGGTAGTTTGGAGCTAAATATCAGCTGATACAGACCAGGCTCAGAAATAAACACGGAATGTGGTTGCATAGTAAAGGAGCGGTGATTTGAAGCCCCCTGTATGTTAACCCATCTTTCCTGGTATTTCTCTGAAACATGCGTTCTAATGGCGTCCCTGGGACGTTCATAACCTAACGCGGCTGCCACTTCCTTCGCTTTAAAATACAATTTGTCGCTTTGCACTATGCATTGCAGTTCGTCATTATCATGTTCGAATACACGTAACATGGTATATATATCATATTTTCTTTGAATGAGCGCAGCGAACGAATCAATATGCAACGCTTTTCAATTGGCTCATTTCTACGCTAAGCTGCGCGTCAGACACGACGAAGATATACGCGTTTACCTTAAAGTCGGTACCGGTTCCTTTGGTACGCTTGATCTCCAAAGTGATACCGTCTTGGGTGTTTACCAGCCGCAGACCCTGACCGTGCATGGTTTCGTCGTTGGTGGTGCGCATGTCAATCTACAGCGCGTACTTATCCGTGAAGAATTCTTCAGGGCTTATCTGGTCGCCGAACTTGCGCATTGCCTCCCTATAGACATCCGCGGGCTTTATTCCCTGGGAGTAGACCTTGTTAGATACCCCATTAATATTTACCCCTACATTGGTAATACCGGGGTTAAGGAACGCTTCCGAGTCCCTACCACCTGCTGTGTATGTCTTTGCGAATAATACCTTTAACCCCGTGAGACTTCTTCGGGGAATGTTAATGCTTTCATTGATTACCTCGGGACCATTGTTCTGGAAGCTGAACGTCTTACACATCACGACATGATCGTAAAGGAACGCCTTACCTGAGCTGTATTCCATTCCAGCACTACGGGCCAGCTCTTCGCTGTAGATCGTTTCATATTGTAACTCCAGGTTCGTGATGGAGTATGGTGTCGTCGTACTAGGTGCGGCACTTAATCCACCTAGGATGTTGTTAACATCTGCTAATGTCACTTCGAACTGCAGCTCTGACAGCTGTCTTGGGTAATACACACCGTGGTTCGTAATTACTTCGAAGTCCAGGGAATGACATATTTGGTACCATAGGCGGTCTTTATTTCCGTTGCCTTAGCCACTGCAGTCTCGCCTGAGGAGTCCGTGGGTTGCGTTTTCGTAGGCATACGCACCTTACGCAGAATAACGCTACCAATTCCTTGTTCTATCCTTTGAGCACGGTCGAATGCTGTTAGCCACAGATCCTTATACGTGGCGTACAGGTCGTACCTATTCAAATCCAACAAGGATTCCCCAGCGAACTTAATACGCATTTTGGACACCAGGTTACGACCTACATTATTGACGATAATCCTTTCATCCGCGGTAGTTGGTTGCACTGCTAGGTCAAACCTCAAAGCCAAGGTGCCAGGAACCAATACTAGGTTATCCGTTAGACGGGGTACGCCCACGTACAGGGTTTCTCCTGGCTTTGCGCTGCTGGGGGTAAAGGTGACCCGGTGAAAGGTGCGTTCTGCCTTTAGTCCGCCAACCTGCTTAGGTAATACGTTGGGGTTTAACTTTGAGCTTATCATATATAATGGAAGTCGAAGACTTTGACCCCCTTACCGAAGAAGGTCAGGTGGACATCAACGATGAAGAATTCGATGCATGGACCCAAGGCGCGGAAACCGACCCCCTAATCTACGACGCAGCTTTAGCAAATAGGTACGGTAGTAGGTGGAAAAACTTCAAGGCCTCCTTGAATCGCATGTGGCAATCAAAGAACCGCGGCAGGCCCGTCCCTGAGTACTTGGAACTTCAGGATATGAACGAGCAGGGGGAAACCGTAGAGTGGGCAACGCAAGAGCTACGGATACGCTATCCCAATTTCGAGGCTGACGACATAAAGCTCACAGAACGCGGAAATAAAGTTCTCATAAGCGTCCAAGACATGAGATATCCCGACGCTAACCGCTGGACCAAACCACAAGTCCTCTTTGATGATAGTGGCTCAGTCAAGGTTAACGTGGCCAGATTAAGGGGCTTCCAAGAGGCTACCCGAAGTGCGCTAGAAAGGTTGGAAACCCTGAATGAAAGGGTTGCGTTAGAAAAACGCGCCGAGGGGCTACAAGAAACGTTGGAAGAAAGGGAAGCAGATTACATGAGACAAAACCAACTGCTCCTTGATGCTCAAAAGAGAGAACTTGACGATAAAAATCAGCAAATAATAGAAATGAGAGAACAAAGAGACAATGCTCTACGCGATAGAGACCAAGCTCAAAAAGCCTTTGAGCTTGCCCTACGAGACCTGGATATGAGCAAGGAGGAAGCCAAAAACTTGCATTTCACCATAGCCGGCTCTTTGGAGGAACGGCGGCAGTTGGTTGCCGAAATTAACACTAAAGAAGAGCAAATCAGACAAATGCGCCAGGCTATTGAAGACTTGGAGGGGCAAATAGAGCGGCAGCAGGAAATAATTAATGACCAGACTCGTCCCGAAGAGGAAAGGGAGGCAGCCCAAAAGGAAGTAGAAACCCTTCAGGAAAGGGTTGCGGAATTACAGGCGCAAAAGGAAAACCTGGAAAAGGAGTTGGGGCTTACCACCAAGGAAAAGGTAAAAAGAGCTCTGGTGAAGTATGGCGTTCCGCTGGCATTCGCGGTCGCTATTTCGAGCGTAGTAGGAGTAATCCTGTCCGCGCTTAAGGCTACGGGCGCAGTCGTAAAGGGGTTAGGTAAAGGACTAACGGACTTAGGGGAAAAAATGGCAGCCGGCTTGCCTGGGCTGCTTGGTAGTGTTCTTGGCCTGGCACTTAGGGCCGGCGGAGAACTGTTGAAGTTCGTGGGGAATAACATTTGGATCTTGGTTGTCGCTATTGGAGTGGTACTCCTGAAGAAGATGCGGGGTTAATCTTATCCTTGTGTATTACTGGTGGCTTATCGTCGTCAGACATCCGGGGTGTTCTCGACTTGGGATAAGTAAAGATAGTATTCGCGCCGCCTTGGTAATGCGGAACTAGTGGTATGGCAGTCATGGTGCTAATGGTCTTATGATTCCAAATAGCATCCGTCGAAGGGTTAACGGTCGGGGCGGCATTTATTCGTACGCGGCCGGCATCGCTGGGGCAAACTTGAAGCTTCGCATATTGACAATTAGCTATCATATGGAAAGTTACCGGCGTCATGTCTTCCGTTTGCGGAGGAACGGGCTCCGACGAAAAATGAGCCAGATACCTATTATTACTTTTTACCCTGTATGGCGGCAATGGGTGGTTATTCTCATCAACGATCCTAAACCCGACATTACACGAATACCCCGTCGAAATGCAAATGGTACACATGATTAATCCCAGGCCTCCAACCTCCACCCACAATCCGGCGTCTTGCCACTTGTCGCCCACGTACTCCTTTTCTTCCAGGTAATGAAGAAACCAATCTTCCTTCGCGTGTGGGTTCATATATTACAGGGAACAAGTCCCCTTCGTTAAAAGGGGCAGCAAATAAATTTGCTTCTAAAGGCTAAGCACCGTAAGAGTGCTAATGGTAGCGTGATTATAAGGTCGATCTCTTTGGTCATGTATGCTATTTATCGTAACCTTTCCCGTGTCGTCTACTCTCATTTGCAGCTTTACCTTCCCTTGGCAATCAGCAACCATGTGAAAAGTCCAAACCGAGATGTTTTCGGCGCTGCCGGGGTTGGGCTCTACTGAAAAATGCGTAGGCTCTCTGTTGTTTGTCTTAGCGCGCATAGGCTGTAGTATGCCATTGTCATCCAGTAACCTGAAGCCCACGTTGGCATGGCTGCTCGTGCCAATGCAAATACTACAAAGGATTAACTTCTTCCCTGAGTAGTTCAAATCTACAGACATCCCGGTGACATCAACCCAAGATGCCTGGTTGTATTTTTTTCTCGCCTGTGTAAGTCGTATAGACACAATCTACTCCAGCTATGTAGGGGTTGTTCATCGCCATATATAATAACTCAGACCAATGCTTGCGGTAGCTACGCCGGCCTTTAGTAGGTTATGGTCATATTCCTCAGGTATCGTAGGCAGGACCTTCTTCGATGGTTTCTTAACTACGGGTAGCTTCGTTTCGTGTGACTTTTTTGGCTTCTCTACGAAGTGAGGAATGCCCTTGGGCATGTCAAAGTTCACGTCATTCACCCCAAACTTCATGTCTTCGGTTGCTCGTTGAAGTTTGTTGTTGTAACCCACAACGGAATTGGCGTTGATAACCAAATTACTTGGCATTAACCAACAACCAGGACTCAAGGCGTAATCTAACCGCACTTTAGATTGCTGCACCGCTAATTGATATCTTTGAACTGACTTGGATATGTCATTTTCTATTATTGCGGACTCAAACAAGGTTAAGAATTCTTGTTGCGTTTCCCGCGAAGCACCTTGGGATCCAACGATGGGGCTGCGGGTATTTACCTGCGCTCCCAGGGTGCAGTAGACGAATGCTTCAATGCTGCGGTTGATCCTGGCTAGGTTTCTTAGGCCTTTTCCTTTTAATAATACGAATGGATCCCAAGGACTGGGGTAAATTGTCTCAATTCTATCGATCAGCGTAACGTCATTCTTGCGACCACCCAAGTCGTAAAACTTTAGGACCCCGGGGTATTTTTGATGATACATGTCTGCCGGACGCACGCCGTCAACATGCCAAGTATAGATAATGCCCAAGCCATGCGTGGCGCCCTCCCGATAACGAAAGTCTCTCTGCTGCGGCTTAAACTCATTCATTAGCCTTTCTAGGGCAGCGGAATCGTAGTGGTTATTCATTCTATTGAATGGCTTTTCCCCCGGTAATGGTACATTAAGCTCCTTCAATATGCGCCGCATAGTAAAGGCAACGTGGAACCTTAGAAAGGCAATGTCGAACATATCCGCGGCAACCCCGCAGCCCTTCGTAGCCGCCCAGACGGCAAAGTTTAACTGCTGCGGCCAGTACTTAAAGTTAGGCCCCTTTAATCATTCGTGGGCTTCTTTTCCTGAAGTGTGCGTAAGGTTAAAATCCTTAAAGATATCCCTTATTACTACGTCAAACGTTTGCTTACCTACTGGAATCTTTAGGTGTGTTACTATTTTATCAAAGTTGTTTACGCCACCTTCAGCATCGTAAAATGGGTATCCTGGTTGGTTACTAATAGATTCTTTGGGAAATTAGGTTGCCTTTCTTTATGCACGAGTTTTGGTTGTAAGATCTTAGGATGCTTGGCGGTCGCCTTTGGCTCCAAGTCCGCATTGCTGTACATTCTTTCGCCGTTGAAGTAAATCCCATCGGGCCTTCTTTCGAACTTACTGGGGTCTGCATGTGGAAACATCTTCCTAAAGGCCCTCCAGTTGGCATAATCCCAGTTGTCATGATGTGGCTGCTCCTCAATATCATTTCCAAAAGCGTCGTACATTAGTATATATAATGGATGTTATACCATCAGCACCTCAGCTGTACCCAGATGTTCCCTATACTACACCTAACGAATTAAACGCCGAAAACTTCAGGCTTAATAAAGCGAACTTAATCCTGGCTTACTTGGAAGGGCAGGCAAAACACTATGAAAAAGTTAGGAAGAAATACGTTAGAGCCCGGAGTACGCTACATAAGATTGCGATAACTTCAGGATCCATATCCGTTGTGTTGACGGGCTCCGGCGTTGCTACTTCGCTTACTGGACCGGGAATAATTGTTGGAGTTCCTTTGGCCGGCGTTGGGGCAGCCTGTGGTATTATTTCTGCTGTTGCTACGGGCATTATGAAACAGTTGTCAAGTAAAATACCCAAGCATGACACGACAATAGCTCTGTCAAGGGCTAAAGTAAATACAATTACCGATCTTGTCTCAAAGGCATTGCGCGACAGAAAGATAGACGACGTAGAATTCTCGCTTATCTTAGCCGAAGAGGAAAAGTACGAGAAATTAAAGTCGGACATAAGGAACAAAAAAACAGTCGTAAAAGATCTTTCCGAGGAATCTCGCAAAAAGATCTTCCAGGAGGCAAAAGAAGAGCTTCAAAGAAAGCTCGCTCAGTAAACATTTGCTTTGAAAAAAGCGTGACAGGATTCTATTTACATATTGAACGCCGGTTTGGCGATTATGCAAATTAATTCCTTACATTCCATTTCCCCTCGTGCATTTTCCAACTTCGAAAGTGAAAGTGCTGGTTGCTATGGGGAAGAGGAATGTTGGTGTTGCTATGTGACGTCATCGCCTGGGAATCCTCCCCAAAAGGGGGTGGTTGGGGTCTATTTTGTAAAATATTTCGTAAATTACGTCAGGGTAATAAGGAATATCCTTATCCAACCGACAAAACATCCACTCGGCCCTAGTCATATCAGAAACCTCGGGAATAGACTCACCGGTAATTTCAGACAAAAGATATGGAATAGCTTTGTAATATTTCCCTAGTTTTAATCTCTTTAATGTCTTCCGTAAACTTTGTGGGGTTGGCTCTTCTAAGTGGTTCATTATTTTTTCCTTTACATCGTTGTCTAAATATACCGGTCGAAGACCTTGGATATGACTCATCCAGTCCCTAAAGTATTTTATTCTTTTGTATGGGGTTTTTTTACGACCTCCATTGGCGTAATACTGCTCTCTGGTAGCATTTGGTACGGCATTGCGAACGTTCTTACCACACTCGTAACACTGTGCTGACGTGTCATCTTCTATTCGCATTTTTTTTACCACAACACCAGAAGCCCTTGGGTTTGGGTATAATGACTTTGGGTCTTAGACAAATTATACAGAAATCGTGGTTAAACTCTTTACATTCATGCATCGTATATCTAAGAAATATTTTAACTTAGTAACGTAGGGGCACCAATAAAACCCGCAGAGAGCTTTTGAAATTGAATCACGCGGATAATACCCATAGTGACCTCGCGGGTTGTTCCCGATGCCCCTGTATTTACGTGAGGGCGGGGTTTATCCATATGATTCCTGACAGTAATCGCGAGTCCCCCTACCTGCTGCTGTTTTACCCTCTTGAAATAAAGTTGTTATTATCATTATTATTACCTATAATTTGACTGCCGCTCGATCATAAAAACACAACATGTTTTAGAAGGCCGATTTCTGATATTTAAAAAGCAATTTATTACAAATTCTTGAACCATTCATAAAGATATAGAGTTGATTTAACTGCCTGCGAAAAATGAATTCATTTGGATTCTTTTTGATCTGTTGAGAGCTCTTTTAAAATGGCCACCGATTTTTGCATATTAATTAGGAAAATTACCCATTTTAATCGATTTTTCAAACTTTTGCAATTTTCTTAAAAATAAAAGCGCGCTGGGACATTTTGATATTATTTCCTAAAACAACTTACCCAAAGGGTTGTTTTGGTACAATAAAAAGAAATTCGATTTTTTGAAACTGATTTAAGATTCTCGACGCTTACAGACATACGCTCTTAATTCGCCATGGTATCCTTAGAAGAGGTAAAGAAACTGATTCTAGTTGAAATAGCGCCTTTAAAACTGAAATTACGATCATTTGAAGATAAAATTGCAACGTCGGAGAGTTCGGTTGACTTCTACGCGAAGACGTATGACGATCTGTTAAATCAACATCAAACCTTTATGAAGGATCTGACTGGAATGTCTAAAGACATAAGTGAAGTAAAAACTGAAATCAATTCTACTAAATCTTTAATCAATAATTTGGGAAAAGATCTGATGAAAACCAGCAAGAGACAATAATGTCCTTTATCTAGTTTTCACTACTAAACCTGAGATGATTACAAGTGTTACAAGTGGAATGAGTGATCATGACCTTGTTGTTTTTGATGTCACAAAAAACATTCCACAAAAAACGCAGATGGAACCTGCCCTGGCTAACCAAGTCTATTCGCTGCATGATCAGCAAAAAAAACAAAGGTTATATAATAAAGCTAAAAGGTCTGGAGATGCTACTGATTGGCGGAAGTTTAAGGAAAATTTATAAAGAAAACAAATAAAAAAGCATCTAGTTTCTGCACATAATGACTATGTCTCTGAACGGCTTTCTTTTCTTCAAGATTCAAGTTCCAACAAAGCGGTTCCTACCAAACGATTCTGGTCCTACATACAATCTAAGAAATCACATGATGTTGGTATTGCTCCTCTTAAAAACAACGGTGTTGATGTAAATGACAGCACTGGGAAAGCTAATTTATTGAGTAATCAATTTATATCTGTATTTACACATGAAAGCCTTGAGAATATACCATCTATTGTTCCTAGTAATCATTCTGACATCCCAACTTCTGTGTTTTCTGTACTACGCATAACCAAGTTATCGTCTAATATTGACCCATGTTGTGTCCTTAAAGAAGCAGCCGTGGCAATTGCACCTTTTTTTCAATTTCTGTACACTCAATCTCTGGAAACTGGCAAACTTCCCAGCGATTGGCGAAGTGGCTTCAGACAATCAATTCATCACAACCAATTTGATTCCAAACTCAACAAAATAACAAAGAAATACTAAACTAATTAGGTAAAAAGGAAAATACAAGGACGACTTATCATCTTCCCAGCTAAATTTATTATTTAATATATGAAATTGAACGAAATACTTTGAAACATTCGAATGTCAACAACCATAAGGATCAATCTCTGGAACATCAACTAGTATCCACCAGTTCGCCTAAGGGCGGTTTGATTTTCTTTCTTAATCTTGACATTCTTGCAATTACAGCTGTATCCATTTTAAATAATTAAATAATGTTTTAAAACCTTAACCTGTCTTCGGCCATTTGAGCTTGATGCCATTTTTGTTTCCATTTGCGTGCCATTTGGATCGAAAGAAACTAATCTACGGTTCCAATTTACTCGCTTCAGGAAGTCAGGCGATCATCTTCAAACACACTGGCTAATTACGCAGCTGCCCTAATATATCCAGCAAAATTACTTGGACCCGGAACAGTCACCAGATTTCCCTGATGTTCCCATTATCAAACAGCTTCGTGGACAGGTGGCAAACCTGCAGAGGGTTAGCCAGAAAGAAACCCCTTCTTCCAAAGAAGATCTCGAATCCCTGAAATGGTGGCTGGACTGGAACAAGATGGTGGCAACAGTTGCTATGCAAAAGAAGAGAGTAGAGATGTCTCGGTCAGCTGCTACCAAAGCCAGGGAGAGTGCAGACCTATTAGTCTTTTCACTTTATGTTCTCTTACCGCCTAGTCGAGGCCTAGAAATAAGAACTTTAGAACTCTTGCCAGAAGCACTGACCATGGTCAGTTCAGAAATATCCAACAAGAACCTCGTACAATTGCTTGAGGATGGCACAGTGGTGCTTAAATTCAAGAACTACAAAACAACAAAAAAGACTTATGGTACAGACACTACTGTTTTGCAAGTAGGTAAAACACTAGGCTGCTCCTTAAATTATTTTGTCTGTGCAATAATAATAGCATTGATAATCCTGTCTAGGTCTTTTTTCAGAATGACCATGAACTGCGCCATATATTGCAAGACTACGTGGAAAAACACAGGCCAAAGTTAGTCCATGAGAAGAGCAAAAATTTCTTGCTTTTGGTAAGTTTTCAGCTTGACTGTGTTAATAATTGTCTTTCACGAATCTTCTCAAGGAGGGTGGTGATTTCTAAATATATACCCTATATGGGGTAGTGGTTTTCAGCACGACCAACTGTGAGAGACTGGAAGCGAGAGCGAGTGTGGACTGGGCGCAAGTGAGAGAAACAACGTTGTAAAAACGTTTTCAGGATGGAAAAAAGGGAACCTTTTCATTATCGCACAAGCTTCATCTTGAACTGGGAAGATGCCGGCATGCAACATCGGATGTGAGACGCCGTTGATATTATACCTCTAGCCACGAGTGGAACGAAGCCTTCTTGTTGAGGAAACGTCCGCGTATGGCCTATTCAATTATATCATAAACAACCAGAAAGGCAGAAACCAAGTCCACGTACCGATCCTTGGTATTGAGGAAGGATATACCTTTACCAACAAGTTGGTTTCGACGTCCAAATCCGCATTCCAAACATCACTAACCATGAACATGTAACTCCACTACTAATCAAAGGTAAACCCATGGTAAGCTCGTGAAGCTTTTTGAGTACCAATGAACTAAGATGATAACAAATGAAACTTGGTGACTCACTTCATTGAGGGTATTGTGATCCGAATAAGGTGATATTCGGAATTATGTTTTGTGCAAACAAATTGTTGTCTTTATCAATCAAGAGGAATTTTTTTTCAATAATGAGCAATAATGGCAAAAAGCGCCAAAAACTAGACTTTCGTATGAGTTTTGATCCCAATTTTCGTTTTGGGTTAACACTCAAAAAAAGAAAAAAAAAAAAAAAAAACCGGTTAGAAATAAGCAAATGAAGGCATAAACCTCATTTTCGAATAAAATGTTTGCTTTGCGTTAACACTTTAATTTCAATTTCATCGGTAATCTCCACTTCCTGGTCCAATAAAAAGAGCATAAAGTAAACTAAGAATACTCACAATATGCTGCTGGTTACAAGTTATTTAGAAGTGATCGAAAATCCAAAATGGCTTCCTCTACAAACAACGTGCGTGGATTCTTCCAGTGACGTTACTTGGCGAATACAATGGATTCCATGGTTACGGGAATTACCCAAAACGATTGGATGAGAAGCGTTATCCGAAAAATGCGAAATCTAGCCACTCCAATAGCTCTTCACGAGCTAAAAAAACTACACTGGTTGCCAATTGAAAAGCGAGTTCAATTTAAAGTTCTACTTTATACATACAAAGCAGTAAATGGCTTAGCTCCAGTGTACCTGAAAGAATTGCTACATCAATACACACCAAGACGCAACCTTAGATCTACCGACAAGTGTCTACTCACAACACCAAGTTATAATCTCAAATCATATGGCTTCCGTGCTCAGTCTGTGCACCAAGACTATGGAACGCTATACCTATTCATATTAGACAGTCAGAGACAATCACTATCTTTAAGAAACAAATAAAGACTTTTTTATTTAAAGAAGCTTTATGCTGATTTCTTTGAATCTTTTATTCTTAAAAAAATACGTTGCCATGTGATTATATTTATTGTGAGGGTTTACAGTGATTATTTTCCTCCACCTCAAAATATCCCATTTGAGAAGTCTTAATTTTTCACGTTAGTAATGATAAAGAACTGTGTACTAAGTCATGCGCAATTTGTCTGGAGAAAATAATTATGGGAGAAATGGCTACGCCTAACAAGTGCGATAACATTTTCCATGATATGTGTCTCAAGGAATGGTTACGTACTTGCGACACACAGGCAAAATGTCCCACCTGCAATGAAGTTTTCACTTCAACTATTAATACCTACACGGCAAGCACCTCAAATGTGAGTGGTTCAGCACAGCAGAGGACTATCTCAGGTTAGCATTTTTGACTTGGATAGACTTGTGGAATCCTGATTGTGGTTTACACATTTTTCCAGAAACAGCCTGGGTCACCTCCGGACTTTTTTGTCAGTTACGTCCGTCTGTAAAACAACGCCACAAACCATGTTCTGACCCCCTGCGAATTCGCCACGAAATATGAAACGATTTTTGATTGGCTATCAATTGGTTTCATTCTAAAGCGAAAGCTGACTGGTTGAATAGCTTGAAAACAATCTTTGCGCGAACGGACCGTACACAACGGCAGAGGGGCGCCAGCCTCTTCAAAGAGCTCTTTGGGGAGGAGGGCACTCCACTCTCGAACATTCTGACGTCCGGCGTCGAGGGGTTGGGCGCCAATCTTGGCCGGGTGTGGCTCGATCGGTAATGATTTTTTGTACGTTCCTTGGTAGTTTTTTCTGTTTATTAGTGAGATAGTTAGTGAGTTGTTGAGTTAGTCAGTGAGTTAGTGAGTTAGTGAGTTCATTCGTTTTTTCCTCTTCCGCTGTTGATGGACACGTTAACTCCCACAGCTTCGGCAACGTGGCCATCCTCGGCGCTCCAGATTGGATCGAGTTCTCTGTGCAGTTTGTGTACGGATTTCCACCCAGACTGTGCAGAGGCACCGAACACAGGAGATTACTACCAGGCAACGTGGCAGCCATGTCGAAGGCGACGAACCATTGTCTGCGGCGAATGGCGATCGGGGACGTGGCCAGCAACATCGCGTCCCATGCGGTCCAACCAAGCTAGACCGTTTCTGTCTAATAAACCCCTTTCGCATTCCAAATTACCGCTGTGTTTCTTGATTACAGACTCATTTGCACAGGGTTAGCCTCGAGTTTGTGCAGAACATTCACGTGTTCCAGTCAAGGCCCATCGAGTTTCAAAATGTTTGTATTGTTGAAGTTGTGCATTCTTTACTTTTCTGTTGGTATTTGTGAATATTTAAACACTGATTCGAGGCTAACCCTGTGCAAATGAGTCTGTAATCATGGAACACAGCGGTAATTTGGAATTCGAAACTGGTATATTTTGAATTATGTTCTGTAACAGATTTCCTTCAACCATCACCGCGAGTGTCGTCACCGGTACAGGAAAACAAGTTAGTATTGTCGAATAATAATCATAACGATTTCTGAAACCATTATTGAAAACTCGATTTCCCGTTACATGATCCTGATAATAAGTATTAATTATATATTATATATAAGCACCAAAACAACAGTTAGCATTAACATATAATACTGATATGAATTTATTAAACATTTTTTTAGATTTTCATGACACTAGTATTAGATACATGATCCCGCTAATACATATTCAAGTCTTTTTTCCTTTTTTCTTTTTTTTTTAGTACCGAATTTGATGCAAGGTTTAAGAATCACACAGCAAGACTGTTAGTATTATTAGGAATAGCTCATGATATGTTAAGGGAAGGGGGCAACAATTTTTTTTGGGACCTGAAACGGGACTCTTACAGTTTGTCCCTGTGTATAAGAGGGGAATTCTCAAAAATGTTTTAATTTTTTAATACATGCTCGTGGTAAAACATTCTAAATATATTTGTTCATATTTGTTGTCGATGTTTCTCTTTAGTACCTTCACTTCAGCAGCAACAGCAGCAGCAGCAGCAACAACACAACAGTATTAACAAAAAAATAATCAGGGTATCAGTTTATTATTTTATTCTCTGGTAAAAGATTATAAATATTTTTTTCATATTCATTATCAGTGTTTCTCTTTAGTATGACCTGTATCTTCCCTCCACAACACAGGAGTGCAGCAACAGCAGCATTAATACAACAGTTCACATTTTTTCGGTTTTTCTAATTGGTACCTTCACTTCAGCAGCAGCAGCAGCAGCAGCAACGAAACAGTATTAACAAAATAATAATCATGATAAAGTTTATTACTTTATTTTCTGGTAAAAAAAAGTGATATTAGTTAATTATTAATATAATGTGGAAATGGAAGGGTACAAGAGTATTCGGTGTTACTCAGCTTGTGTCTCACCAGGCTCAGTCGTGCTTTTGCTCTCATAACGATCGGTTGTGCCTTTTTGCACTCACATCATTTTAAAACTTCATTTAATCTAGTATATTCGTAAAACAAGGGAATAATGTCAAAGAGAGGTAGAAAAACTCTGTGTCCGGGCTTTAAAAGAGCCAAAGCCTTTCCTTCGTTCGGGACGGGTGGTAAACATTACCAGTGGCCACAAATTGAGTCGGACGACGATATGTCCTTCCATACCAATCCAAACACTCAGATATTGATGGCCATCCGCACTACATAGGGCCAGGTGGGAGCGCTCAAACTCGAGCAAGTTGAAATGCGGTCCTGCATAGCCGACACAAAAGGGGGTTGTGCCACCGCAACATCGCAAAGTAATTATTCAACAACGACCAATACCTATGTCGATCTGTACACATTGCTACAGCCACAGCCAGGACCTATTGACAACTAATGGTAAACGGATTGCCACGATCGAAGCTTTTGACCAGTGGTTGGAAGCGTGGACATTCTACGAGTGTCAACTCATATCGAAAGACCCCACGCGATACGAGTTGGCGCGCTGCCGCACCATCATTCACAAGGCAAGTCGAAAATTTCGCTGGGCTGCCGTTTATGAATACGATACACAATTTAGGAAAACTCTCGCCAACGTTGCCTCACCAGGGTGTTTAGATATGGTCGACTCTACTCTATATGCAACTATTTTGGATTCCTCGAGCGTCTGCAAGGAGAGTTTGACATGCCAACGTCGTAAGTCGGAAAATCACCGAGTAGGTGATTGCTCCTTTCGTCTGAAATCAACGCTGGAAGAAAATAAAACAACGAAGAAAGAAGGCACGAGCCATGATAACAGCTGGAAATTTGAACGTTGGTTCGCCAACGACAAGCAAGGTTGCAATTTGTTTCAACGACGCTGGTGTCAACAGGGATCAGATTGCAAACGAGCATGTGTGCAAAGTTTGCAGGGGGAACCATCCTCTGGCCGATTGCAAGCTTACAACAAAGGCAGCAAACAACAATTGAATCACCATTCGATTCATCGACTTGGAAATCAAACTTACGTGATTACCCTGATCAAAACTTTGTTGACGATTTACTAAACGGAATTGACAATGGCTGCGGTCACACTAGAGAATTAAACTATAGTTATACTTAAGTTGATGACGTAATTTGTAGATATGGTCAAACTTATGCAAATTTCGGGATTGGGGTCACACTAGTGCTTCATAACCATAGTTAACGTAACAACAAAATGGCGAATAGGAGAAATAGCGCTCTTCAGATTCTTGTTCTTTCCAGCTTTAAAAATCAAAACAGAAGAACAAGATCTTCTCCGCGTTTTGCAGATTATAAGGCAAAGAAGGATGTACGAGATATCATCTATAATGAATTTGATGCATCTACTACGAAGAAAACGAGCAGAATAATAGAGCGCAGAATATGGGTTCTCCGCGATCTCAGTTTTGGTTCAACCATATGATCACCGACCCAGTATACGATTACGATCCATATTGGTAATGATCCTAAAAGTTCATTTTGTCGAAACTGTATTTAGTGCAAGCAAAACCTAGAACTAGAACTTCAAAGTAGTACCTGTATGCTGCGGACAATTGTCAATCTCTTGTGATTGGTTCTAAAGAATATAAACAAGAACCCTATGACTACATCTCACCCATATTCCTCAGAGATAAGGATGGGTCACACCGAATGATGCTCAATCTAATCTCAAAAACTTGACCACTACGGTATAAGAGGCTTAGTTAAGTCCTGGTTTACTTCATACCTACAAAAGCGGCAACAGTTTGTCTCCCTAGGTGGGAAAAAATCAGACATACTCAATGTCACCGCCGGTATTCCTCAAGGTTCTGTGGTTTGACCAATCTTATTTCTTTTATATATACATGAGTTTCATAACTCATCTTCTATCTTTGATTTCCACTTATTTGCAGACGATTCTAATCTCTTCTACAAAGACAAAATCTTACAATCCTTAGAATTGATAGTAAATAACCATCTAACAGCCATTCACTCTTGGCTAAGCTCAAATAAACTTTTGTTAAACATTGAAAAATCTAACTTCGTTACATTTCATAGTGTACAGAAAAAAGTGAATTACAATCTAAAAGTAAAAATAAACTCTAAAGTTCTTAAACACGAAACCAAAATAAAGCATTTAGGAATAATGCTGGATAATCACCAAAAATGGAAGTCGCAAGTTTCATTAATTGCTAGTAAAATAAAACGCAATATTGGCATAATCTCGAAAGCACGTCACTTCCTTAATCTCTCAATTCTTGTAAATCTTTATTACTGTTTCATTTATCCATATCTCACTTATGGCATTATCGTTTGGGGTCATACATACCAAACAACATTAAACAGTCTCCTAATCTTACAGAAAAGTGCTTTGCGTCTAATGACTTTTAGAAGTTTCCAAGCTCACACCAGCCCAATCTTCATTGATCTAAGTATTCTTAGGTTCCAGATCTTGTTTTTCTGCACACAGCTTTATTCATGTATGACTTTAGTTCTAATAATCTTCCAGCCTGCTTTCGTTCTTTTTTCAACAGTATCTTACGGGAATGACAAATTACTAAAAGACCTTTTGGTCAGAGCCAAAATACCTAGTTTTTTTGAAAACGGCGAATGTAGTAGGTAAAGGCAGTGCCATTTTATCATAAATGTTCTATTAAAATCACTTCGGTGAATTTAGCATTTGCCCCTGTAAGTACTCTTTCTCTACATTCCGTCCGTGCTAAAGGATTATTTTCACAAGTCTGTCAGCCTATTATTCTGCTGGTTTAAGACTATTGTTAAAATTGTCTTCTTAGAAGTCTAAAACGAAAACCAAAGACCTCGCACATATTGTGTTCTTGATTCTCACACTTCAAAAACCTTACACTGCGAGCTTTAACTCATATCATTACCTATCCGAAACCGGTATTGCTAACTGCTAAAACTATCGAAACAGAGATAAACAGAGAAAAGCTACCCAAAGCATTTTTTTCTTAGAAAAGAGAATGATTACAGGTAAAAAACGCTCTACGCACCTTTGTTTTAGGAGGGAAAAATCCGACTCCGCGATCTTTGTTTACATTCTTGACATACATAAAGTTGTTGCGCTAGCCAGCCACAATGGCAGATTTGATCACGTGATCATTAAGTGCAAGTCGCCCAATAAGGCTAAAATGTATGCCCTGTTTAAGGCATCAAGACCAAAAACAATACCCTTATACCAGCGGGATATACCCGTATAGCGAATATATGGGAGTATCCCCCCTCGCTTTGAAAACCCACTCGTCAACAGTCCTATCTAGTTTAATCACTATAGTTTGTTTCAAAAAGTTTTCTAATTTCAATGCTGATTTATGATAATTTAATTCAATTTCTTTCCTTTAAAAGGTTCCCAACTCATCTGCAATGAAAGTTGCTATTTATTTCATGAAATAAACAAATAAGAGACGTGAGAATGGAGGTTCTAAAAAAGCATCTAAAGTCAAAAAACATCAAAAACGCAAAAGGAGCTACAAAGGAGGAACTCTGTGAAGGTTGTTTTCAATAAAGAAAGCACAAGGATTAATTCTGATGACCTAATCAAACATAAAAATTTGAAAATAATTAAGTAAATTTATATAGGAAATACATGTACCACGTTTGTTGTTGAAGATTTATGAAGTTTGCTCTCATAAAGCACAAGCTCCCAACCTATCAGAACGCGAGATATATAACCGTTATTTCATTATGAAAAATACCACACACACCTGACGAAAGTGGCTTAATACAACAATTGTTTAGCACTTTCCACCAATGCAAATGTATTAAGTTATTCAAGATCTTAGTTATTCAAGATCTTGGAAAGGTCTTGTCAAGATCTTGTCAAGATCCTGATAAGATTTTTGTATTTCTTAACAGAGATTTTAAAATCATAAACTCATAAAATCTTGCCAAGATCATGTGATGATCTTAACAAGATCTTAATAAGATCTTTGTCAAGATCTTAGTATGATCTTAGCAAGATCTTTCCAAGATCTTGTAATTATCTTTGCAAGATCTTGTACATAGTTCAAAAGATCTTAACAAATTCTTGTCAAGATATTTACACGATCTTTTCAAGATCTTGTCAAGATCCTGTTAAGATCTTGTATTTCTTAACAGAGATTTTAAAATTATAAACTTATAAAATCTTGGAAAGATCATGTCATGATCTTAACAAGATCTTGTACATAGTTCAAAAGAACTTAATTCATTCTTGTCAAGATCTTTTCAAGATATTGAAAATATCTTGTAAAGATCTTTTGAATAATATTGCAGGATCTTGGAAAATTCATAACAAGATATATAATTAAAACAAGATCTTTGCAAGATATTTCCAATATCTTGCTATATGGTTCAAAAGATCTTAACAAGATACTTTCAAGATCTCGTAATGATCTTTGCAAAGATCTTAAAAGGACCTTTAATAGCAAAATCTACCCCGGAAATGTTCAACCATTTTGCCAACTAATATGTATACTATTAACTATGATATAAACCACATGCACATGATTGAATAAGTCACAGTTGATGAATTTATTATCAAAAGTTAAATTTTTAATATCATTCTTGTATATACTTAATGTTCTGTATATTTATATTTATACTTAACTGCATTTATTATTTTTTCAAAATATTTCCTTGTTGCTGATTGGCCATGCATTAATATAGCCCTCAGTTAATTATATTTCATAGCAGTAAAGAAAACAATATGTTTTTCTTATTTCCAAAAAGTACATCAGTTATTTATATATATATATATACTTTTAAATAGAACCATCTTTTATTAACAGTGCATTAATGATCTAGCTCACTATTTATTATTTACAATTAATGTCAGTTACTAGTGTAACATAGGCAGAAATGAAAGGCTCATTCACTTTGACAAGTATGCATTTACATGCAATACTTTCACATTTGAAAGCAAAGAGTTCTGGTTCAGGAGGATCAGACACAGGTATATGGATACTTCCTAGAAATTTTTTATTTGCATATGCTAGAACAGATGAATCTGATGATCGTGCAATATTGTGAGAACAAATTGAGGTTACTACTTGATTATAGAGTTTGACTATTGCAACAGCCAACGAATGTACTCTTACATAAGTCTTTACGTCACCATAAAAACATTCAGATTGATCTAGTGAACATAGCTGGACAATAAAACTACATGATTTTCCAGCCCTTTTGTAGGATCTTGAGTGGAAGACTTTTCCGTTAAACTCAATTCTCTCTGCATGGTTGAATTTGTCTTCATTTTCTATTGTGAGCAAGTTACAAGCTGTGAATAGCCTATTAGCTGCATTCCCTTCCTCAGCACTCCTACAGTTGAGTTGGGTAGG
This sequence comes from Actinia tenebrosa, assembly GCF_029948245.1. NCBI lineage: Eukaryota > Metazoa > Cnidaria > Anthozoa > Actiniaria > Actiniidae > Actinia > Actinia tenebrosa. The sequence continues at coordinate 3,918,464 of NW_028292580.1, forward strand.
TTCAGCAAAAGATACTGTACATCACTTTTGACTCCATTTGCGCCTATTGAAGTTTAACAAGCAAAACCGTTAGCTATAATATTTTTCGGTAAAGTCCTGCAGGTTATATAAAAAAGAGTAGATTATTGTTTTTTATATAAAAAAGGGCAGATTATATATTAATGTATATATATACTATGTATATCCATGAAATACTTTTTAAAATGCAATTTAGCAGGTGGAATATTTGATAAATTTGGTATTTACTTGGGCTTTGACAATGACAAACTCTTGGAAAACGTCTTAACATCATTAGTTGCATTGGAATCTTGAAGTTGCTGGGTTAGAGGATGAATCTGTTTTTCTATTAAATAGTTATTTGCCATCTATAACCCAATAGAAGAGTAAAGAAAGAAAGAGAATTAATGCTGACAAAGGATCTACAATTCAAGAGCATCCTCCGGAGCCGCTCTGCAAAATATCCGCTCCGCATGTGATTGTTTGCTAGCTGGGAGAATCTGATACATTTAAAGTATTTGCTGGCAAAAAGACACATTTACTAGATACTGGCTGCCTAAATGAGCATTTAGCCTTTTACCTAGCTTGGAAGTTTATGCATTATGTAAATTTTCGTTGGCTGGTTCAACATATACCAAAGTGCGAAAAGATACCTGGGAAATTTGCCTCGAAAGCTTCTCCTCTTTCATAATAGCACGTGGGTGAATAAGTCCGGAGAGTGCAGCGGCCGAGCAAGGGACTGCGGAAGTGGCTAGCGAAGCAGGAAGGGAAACGAGGCCGTTTATATAGCCAGTATCTGGGTCCGTTTGCGAACGTCTCACACAGCAAAAAACAAAACGTATTATCATCTAGTGGTATTTTTGATCAAGTACTTTTGCTTCTTAACATGTAAGTATCTTTTACCATGAATAGATGTAGATTCAATTTGCGAAATTGTTAATTGGTTGCTAGACAAGTCGCGACTTAATAATTTTTGTATGATTTCTCGGTATAGACGGAACAAGATGCAATCGATATAATTAACGCCGCTTTTCTGATAAGTAGAAAAAAAACCCGACTGACAATTTATGAAAAAACCTTTTACAGTTAGAGTTAGTCTATTATACCTTTCCATTTTTAACCCGTGGATACGCGAAGTGTAGAAACGAGTTATTGTGAGTGGTCTGAAATATGCAAATGTGTCACTCGCTCACTAAGATGTTAGCAGATCGATATTTAAACGATAGTCAATTGTCTTACGAAGTCCATTACGAAGTCTATTACGAATATTACGCGATTTCGTTCTTAAGCTGCTTTGAAGCTTTCTTTCTTTTAATACGGACAACAACTTATTTATAGAACTAATTGCAGTGATTTTTGACAATGTGTGATGAATCATTCTGCGATCATGCGCACACATGCACATAAGTGACTGGTAATACACAGGCAACCCGTCACGGAAATTATTCTATAGTTGTGCAAAAAGTAAAGGAGATTGTCGTTATTCCATCTTTCCAAAGTGGAATATCTATGAAAAGACTTTCAAAGTAAATCCTATCACAGTGAAGTCAACTCGCCTGACATTTTGGGAGAATTTCAATGACACTGATGCACTCAATGACTGGGATATAATTGACGGTGCTAAAGGTAAGTCGTGAGCAAAGTAGCAAAATACATATTTCGTAGTTCGATTGATATTTACGAACATACATAAATGAGACCATATTTTGAAATATTTACAGTAGTCAAAGACTTTTCTCCTCGTTTTCTAATAAGCTTTAATATTTGTAGTTGTTTTTAAGTTGGCTTGTGACTGAACTTCTGCTTGTGATTAGACTAAAATTAATCAGTCAAACTTGAGCTTCACCTCGAGCTTCGGCATTCCTTCTTTTCGCCGCTTTGTTTTCGGCTCTTGCCATATATAGATTTAGGGACTCATTTCACGGTTCGTCTAGGACACCTAATTAATAGAGTGCTTGTCGAGAAACGTGTCTTTTCTTTCCGAAATACGCCATAGTTGCTGTACTGAGGCATAAGACTCAAGAAAACGAAGAATAAATGTTGAAAATGGTGAGCAAAGCTGTCTTTAAATCGCAAGACCTTCACGTTCAGTTAATGTCTAACACAAAGACCGAATGTGAAGCGCCTTTTACTCGTCAAGGTGTTCCTGATATCGAAATCAAATCGTTCGACGAGGAGACGAACTCGAACGTCGACATAACCCCAGCTCACGGGGGATTTATAAATTCCATAACTATGGAAAGTGAGAAATTAGCTGAAAAGCCAAATAATAGCCAATATAGCAGATCATACGAGATCATACGAGAATCAAATGAGCAAATATATGAATCAAATGAGCAATACAAAATGACTTTACAAATGACTGAAACTATGACAAAAATGACAAACAAAATCCAAGCCGAATGCTCCATGGAGAACAACCAGTATCAGAAGCATCCAAAAGTACCGTCAGACATTGTTAACGCTAGTAGAAACCCATCAGCAGAAAATACCATCCGTGCACAAGAACATAAGCATAACAAATGTAGATCAAGGAGTATGTTAAAGGCGCCCAGATGCAAGGCTGTAACTCGTGAAAGAGAACCATCCAGAATACTATGAGGCCAATCCTGAAAAGACTAGGCAAGTAAATAGACAAGCATTTGCAAAAAGCAAAGAGAATAACCCAGAACATATTAGAAAACTAAAGAGACAATCATTTACAAAAAGCAAACAAAATGATCCTGAACATATCAAGGTGATTAATAGACGAGCATTTGCAAAAAGCAAAGAGAATAATCCAGAACATATTAAAAATCTAAAGAGACAATCATTTACAAAAAGCAAACAAAATGATCTTGAGCATATCAAAGAGATTAATAGACAAGCATTTGCAAAAAGCAAAAAGAATGACCCTGAGCATATCAAAGAGGTTAATAGACGAGCATTTGCAAAAAGCAAAGAGAATAACCCAGAACATATTAGAAATCTAAAGAGAAAAACATTTACAAAAAGCAAACAAAGTAATCCAGAACATATTAGAATGGTAAATAAAAATGTGCAGAGTAGGAAAAGGTGTGTAATTTCTAATGACACCAATGATGTATTTCATGAGCCAGACAGCAAAAAGCAAAGCAATCATAAATTGCATGAGTCATCACAAGAAAACTCTGATCAACAACGAAGAAACATATCACAAGTCATTCAGTCTTTTCATAATGATATAAAGCAAGGCCCTGAATATGTATGTACTTGCTGTGACCAGCTATGGTACCGATCATCTATCACAAAATATGTTGCTAGCAAATACACTGGAAAGTGTCCTAAAGCCTTGCTTGATGTGTGCATAACTGGTACAAACAGTGTAGATAATGCTGAGTGGATCTGCTCTACTTGCCATTCAAACCTAAATGATGGAAAGCTACCAGCATGTTCAAAAGCAAACAAAATGCAATTCCCTGCAAAACCAGACTATTTAAATTTAACACCTTTAGAAGAGAGATTGATTTCTCCACGTATCCCATTTATGCAAATACGTGAACTCCCTAGAGGTGGTCAGTTGTCTATACATGGTAATGTTGTCAATGTACCAGCTGATGTGAGTTCAACTGTAAACACTCTACCAAGACCTATTAATGAATCACAAACCATCCCAATCAAACTGAAAAGACGACTAAGTTACAAGCATCATTATCAGTTTCAGAATGTTAGATCAGCAAGAGTGCTAGAAGCAGCAAAATACTTGGTGCAGAAAAGTGATTTGTTTCAAAAAGAACATATAGAAGTCCAGGAAAACTGGCTAGATAATGTCAATACTGCAGCTTCAGGCACAAGTGAAAGTGATGAATGGGAAGAGTTTTTAAACAAACCACATTCTAGTATCAGTGCTCCAGAAATGAATTCAGCTGATCCAGCAGTTTCTGCAAACACTGTTGACTACACAAGAACCTTCTAAACATCCTGAACAAATAGCCCATAAAACTGTCACTGCCTCCAATATTAATGATAATGACGACAATGATGGCTGGTGTGAAATAGAAGAACGACCTTCAGGTGTTACAGATACTTTATTACAAGAACCAGATATGACTGAAAATCTTGAAAAGATACTAAGCTTTGCACCAGGAGAAGGAAACAGACCATTAGGCATATTTATGGACAAAGACTCTGAATTCTTAGCATTTCCAACCATTTACTGTGGTCAAATTAGACCTGAGAACAAAGACAGAACAATACCTGTTCATTACAGTACAGTATGTGAGTGGGAACTCAGAAGTCAAGACAGAAGAGTTGCACAGTCAGTACCAAACATCTTTTATAAATTGAAAAAGCTACAAATAAAACAAATTCAAAACAGTGCATGTATCTCTATAAGAAAGTGCAAAACAAAAGGTAAGAAATATACAGCTGGTGACTTAAAATCAGATGATTATGTAAATAAATTAATACATCTTGATGAGGGGTTTAGAGTATTGAGAAACTTAAGAGGATCACCACCTTACTTTGAAAAATGCAAAAAGGACTTGTTTGCTATGATTCATCAGTTAGGTAACCCTACATGGTTCTGTTCATTCTCAGCTGCAGAAACATGATGGACACATCTCTGGGCAGACTTGGGCAGACTTGTAGAGAAAAAGGACTATACTGATAATGAAATTCAGAATATGAATTGGCAACAAAAATCAGACCTTATTCAAAAAGACCCTGTTACCTGTGCTAGAAACTTTGAACATATGGTCCAGTTGTTTATTAAGGATGTCTTAAAAAGTGATGCAATGCCTATTGGAGAAATTGTAGACTTTTTCTACAGAGTTGAATTTCAACAAAGAGGATCACCTCATATACATGCATTATTTTGGGTAAAGGATGCACCTCAGTACGAAAAAACTGGTAATGAAGAAATTATACAATTTGTAGATCAGTACATTACCTGCAAAAATGACCAATCTGATGAAATGAAAGAACTGGTAACTATGCAGACACAGACCTGTACAAAAGGAGGAAATAACATATGTAGATTTAATTTTCCTTTACCACCAATGCCAAGGTCCATGATTCTAGAACCACTGACAGAAGCCAGTTTTGATGAAGATGCTCTAAAAGAAGTTAAGAACCACTATGATAATATTATAAACCTTCTTAATGAAATGAAATATGGTGAAGATATAAATTTTGAGACATTTCTTCAAAAGTTAAAGTTGACAGAAGATCAGTATTTAAAAGCCATTAGATACTCTTTGAAGCGCCCAACATTGTTACTAAAAAGGTCTCCCTCAGAAATCAGAATAAACAATTACAATACTAACCTTTTAAAAGCATGGAGAGCCAACATGGATTTACAGTTTGTTTTAGATCCTTATGCTTGTGGGGAAGCACGGGTGGCGTAGCGGTGTGAGCGCTTGCCTCTCATCAATGCGACCCGAGTTCGAGTCCCGCCGGATTCGGTGTTGTATATGAGTAGAGTTGTTTGTTGGTTCTCTCCTGTGCTTCGAGGGTTTTCTGGGTTCTCCGGTTTTCCTCCCTCGGCAAAAATCAACTCCTAAATTCCAATTCGATCACGGAATGAGGGCCACAGGTTTGTTAGCCACTGGCTATTAAGTGGCACTCCCGCTAAGAGCGGTCCGGTGAATTTGGGTTCGCAAAATCGATTCTCTTTATTTTTTGTGAGTGAAAAGCCTTTGGTATACATAAACTAAAAATAAAGTTTTTTTTTTGAAATTATATATTTGGGCTTCGTTACACGCCAAAACATATTTTGCCCGTGTCTGGCTATTTGGAGAGCTCACTCGAGGTAGAATTTAGGTAGAATTAAGAGAGCTGCCGACTCAAAACTATTATGTATTTCCAAATTTTAGCTACGCTGTTAACTTCAGATACTTTTCATCTACTCTTCAAAGAAGATTGAAAGTATTTGGTTGAAACATAAATTTATTGGACTACCTAAAGCACATCCCTGTTTCGAGCTTTCATCGAGGCGTCAAAAATGCACTAAAAATATGATGTAAAATTTCGAAAAGGGGACCTCAAACTGAGCTAAATTATACTTGGCTTTCAAAATATACTCTTATTTTTACAGGATCAGAAGTGAAACCTGCGGGTATCGAGCTGGTTTTGTCGCGAGCGAAAATTTATCGAAGTCCGTGATCGACAAAATTTGCATATTTCTAACAAATTACGCTGTCGAATTTACATGCGCTTAAAATGATATACGGTAATTCTGGCTAGAAATGTGCCTTAAAATCAGATAACAAATGTCTGAGCTAGTGAAAAATGAAAAGTAAAAAGAGTCTTATCGAAAAATATCATTGTATTTTCTTGAATTTTGCTTACTATTAGACTGTGTTTGCGCGGTGCTTAATAAGAGTTTGAATGTCACGCAACGCACTGGCACATCCGGCGACAATACATAGATTCTGCCTTGTTTTGTTTTGTTTTTTTTTTTTTTTTTTGCTAATATGGTCGTAAACTTCAAAAAAAGAATTCAAAACATCGGCTTAGTCTTATCAAAGTATGGACTAGTTTATTTATCACCTTATGAGTGCGTGACAAGGGAAAGGGGAAAAAATGTGAATGACAGGTGGCGCCAAACGTCCCGAATATTCCCCGAGTTACTATAAGTGTGAAATAAAGATCACCAACAAGTATGGCTTGCTTTATGTCCTTCAAAGACAAAGGCGGATGTGGAGAATTTATGGGTCAATTTGAGCTGGAATTTCTAAGCAGTTGCCAGCGGGATGTTTCAGCTCACTTAAGAAGGTTTCACTTGTCCAAGGAACATGTCACGGAATGCGAATTGATTTTGTTGCGAGCGGGATTTCTAAATATAACAACACAGCAAATAGAGAAAATGTTAGTGTGCCCGAGACATCGTAGCAATCTTGGTCTCTACTGGAGAGAAAGAACGGTATGCCAGCATCCCCAGCACAAGGGAAAGCATGAGAGGGCCAAAGGTGATCGAGCCTTTACCTTAAGAATGGTCAAGGAAGTAAATGAGGTCTTTGGCGTCATTATTCCTATAGGGTCACGTGAGTACTTTCCTCTTTTATTTTAAATTAATTTTGATTTATTTAGTTCAGTTTATTTAAGGTTCGTGCACCTGCAGTTCAGCTAAGACTGACTTTTGACATTTTACACTTAGCAGTGGCGTAATATCTACTAGCTTTAGCTGTTGTATCACAGCGTGGGACAATAACAACAGAGCTAGGCTCCAAACTAAGTGATAGCCCGGAGATCGAATTAGAATTTAGAGTTTGATTTTTGAGGAGGGAAGAAAACCGGAGAACTCGGAGAAAAACCCTCGAAGCACAGGAGAGAACCAACAATCAACTCTACTCACATACGACATCGGGATCGGCAGGACTCGAACTCGGGCCGCATTGGTGAGAGGCGGCGCATTAGCAGTGCATGCCACCGGTGCCAATCTCGTACCCAGAGCCTGCGTGCGTTTCTTTCGGCCTGCGGCGAAAAACGAGGGCTCTGGCATAATCCATTTTTGGCGCATGCGCAGCTTTCCGGAAGTGAAACATAATCAATGAAAATCATACTTTCAAACCTGCTTTCAAACAGAGTTCTGTGTTTACTTCCGATCAAAAACGCAGGCTCTGGGTACGAGATTGCACCGGTACGAGTAGCGCCATTTCCACAGGAATCCCGCATGAATTAATGAAATCTGGTGCTGGGGTGCAAAACAATAAATTGCATTCTCATTAAAGAAAAACTATGAAATCAATAGAAGTGAAAATAACTATCTTTCACAAAAAAGGGAAAGGGAAAAAAGAATTTACGATTTTCAAACCTATTGGGGGGTGGTTTTTCCCCCCTCGTCCCCTTTTTCCTGACATCTAACCCTCGCTACGCCCATGAGATTTTGTCTGCTGGAGTTTTGAGCACGTACTAGGTGATAATATTAATTAGTTAATTTTTAATTACTTATTATCATAAGTAATTAAACTAATTAATTTTATTTAACCTAGATGGTGGCGGGTGAGTGAGGAGTTGCATGCGATAATGAATAAAAACATTAAGGCATTTTGAAATGCTATTCTCTAGCAATTTGCAACAGCTGTAGAAAATCCCATAACGAAAAGCTGAAGCAAGAGTGGAAATGGCTACTCGAGGACCAAGCTACAGAAGATAACCAAGACAAACCGGCAGCTCTTCTTTTACCAAGGTATGCTCGTTAACTGTAACTCACCAGCATGTTCCATCCTGCAGATTAACCTTTGATTTTTTTTTGGTCCAAGACTGAACGTATAAGACTTAACGACTAGGCCCGCAGCCTGAATGGTCTACGAGTCGATAGCCCATTAGGCAGAAGGCTATTGACTCGTAAACCATAAGGGCTGCGGGTCTAATTGTTTTAGTGTAAACCTACTAATCGGTCAAATAAATGGATATACAAAAAAGGTCGAAATAGCGGGTTATTCGCAATGATCAAAACCGGCAGTTTTTCACTCAACTATTGGAAGTTTCGATTCTCTTCCATTCGTACTTCACGTTTAATATCAAACGTTTGTCTCTGTGTTGGATTTTTAGGAAAAGCAAACAAAGCGCAATGCAAGCAATGGCAGAATTTCCTCCAGGAACTCCTGTAGTATCAAGTCAGTTAGCGGACCCTAAGTGGACACCTGGACATTGGCGCGCACAGGAATATGAAGACAACTCAGATGAAGAGCCTGACCAGCAAAATACACTTCAAGTATACAATGACGCAATGGCTCATATTGCTGCTTTATCTGATCTGAAGGCCATTGAACCACTTACATTCAGGCTTAAATCCGAATGGAAAGTGGCTACAAAAAGAGAAAAGATGTTGTGTGAAGAAATGGTCAATGAGGCATGTCAGGCCATATGTAAAGTCATCGCCCCAAATGCTAGTGAACAACTCCTCACATCGTTTAAACGATCATTGAGCACAGACAGTGAAATCGAGTTACTCACTACTGCGTATAAGCATGCGCCAACGAAAAATCTCAAAACGCAGATTTTGAGCATTTACGCATCCAAATATTCATCTGATGACCTGAAGAACATTCACTCTTCATTCGAGAAACTGAGTGATCGTCAGATTAAGAAGGCCAGAGCACATGCAAAAGCTGTTGGTGTTGGCATGGCAGTTGAGAAAAAGACCTTCCACAGAGTACGAATCGATGTAACGAAGCTCAGACACTTTCTGTTATATATAGACCAGCCCTATTTCTATCAGGATGTGGCGTATGGCATAAGAAAGCTTAAACTAGAATCTGGTGAGCAGCTGGTGATGCCGAATGTCGTGCGAAGAGTAGGCAGATCAACTATGATTGAGCTTTATCTCAAACAGTGCAGAGAGGAAGAATTTCAACCTCTGGGAACCTCCACGCTGTACAGAATATTGAAAGTTCGCGAAGCCTCACAAAGAAAGTCTCTCCAAGGCCTAGACAACATCGCCGCTAGTGGTGCTGATAGTTTTGAGACGATGCACAAAGTCATTGAAATATTGGAGAATATCGGCGCAAAGCACGACTGGTGCGATAACGTCCGAAAGAACCTAAAGTCAGGAAAGCGTTATCTTAAGACGGAATACAGAGCACACTGTAGGGAAGACACGAGCTCTTGCGCTGACCACTGCCGACAACATGCCCTCAGTGACATCAAATGCTCGGAGTTAAAGAAGTCGTGCGATCATGAACACTGTGTGACTTGCGACAGTTGCGAAGCTTTGAAGACTACATTGCTTTCCATTTTGACGCAAATTCAATCATCGGAATTGGATTTTTACAGTGAATAGCAGCAACAAGACCTTCTACATGATGCCCGTCAAGCACGAGATATGATTCTACAGTGGAAGGCACATATATTGAGAGCGGAGAACCAAGATGTGGCCAAGAAAGATGTGTTGAAATCGTTACCACAGGACGCTGTCTTCATCTTGATGGACTGGGCTATGAAATTCACCCAAATGAAGTATCGAGAGAAACAGTGCGAGTGGTACGGCAAGCGCGGAATGAGTTGGCATGTGAGTTGCGTCGTCTCCAAATCCAGTACCACTAATGACCTGCAGATTGCCTCCTATGTACACCTTCTGGACAACTGTTCTCAGGACTGCTACACTGTTAGCGCAATTCTAACTCACCTTCTAAATACATTGAAACAAACTCAGCCGCATATCAACAAGGCCTACTTACGATCAGATGGTGCTGGCTGCTACCATAATAACAATTTGGTTGCTGCTTTAAAGGACCTTGTCAAGAATACTGGAATGCAAATAATAAGGTAGACAAAACAAAAACGTGTTTAGACCGAACACTTTTTTTTTTTGCGGCATAATATGCATGGTACTCGTTTCGTAAGTGATTACATTCTCATTAACAGATACATGACAAACTATTTTTTTCTATTTCTTGCAAATGCGTAAAACTAGCTAATAAGATATCAGCTAGAAAGCTAAGGAGGATTTCTTATCGATTTTATAATACATCTGACTTTTCTCACACGCTTTTGGAAAAACAGTATACAATTAATTTAAATGTTAAAAGACCTAAGTTTTTGAGTACCTGCGCTGCATAAATGGATTAGTGCATTTTTGGTATAAAGAAACTGAGAACTTCTACATTTTGAATAGTTTTTCTTATTTTTTCTTTCATGTATTTATAGGTAACACTTTTCCGAACCACAGTACGGAAAAGATATATGTGATAGGATAATCAGCCCCCTGAAAGGTGCGATGAGAAGATACTGTGATGAGGGTCATGACATCATGTCATCGTCAGATATGTATGAAGCCCTAAGAGCGAGACCGGTCAAGGGAACAACAGCAGCTGTATGCGACCTCGGAGATATCGCCCCGCAGGAAATTAAGGTCAACCGAATCAACAACTTTAGCGCATTCCACAACTTCTCATATGACAAGAAAGACCTTTGCATGTCCAAGGCGTACGGCATAGGCTCAGGGAAAGTTGTTACATGGTCAGAGTTAAACGTACAGTATCAGTCTGACGTTACACTAAGCGTAGTGGGAGATCAAGGGTTTTTTAGAATGGAACCGAGGCTGATGAAACGGTCGCAGGATATACCTACCAGCGACACAGACGAAGAGGTCTTACTTGAATGTAAAGAGCCCTGTTGCTCCTTATCTTTCACGACTTGGGATGAGCTGCAAGACCACATGAACTTTGGACAGCATAATACCACGGCCGTAAAAAAACAGGAAAATTCATATGACCAGCTACGCAGGGAGTGGGCGCTCAAGTTTTCAACTCTATCCGACAAAGTTGAGAAAAAGCAAGCCTTCAACGAAACTATTATGTCCGATGATAGTTCCTTGGAGAAAGTTGGGTGGGCTTTGCAGAAGCCCAGGAGTAGTAAGAAGTTCTCTGATAAAGTAAAAGCGTATCTAACAGCAAAGTTTGATGCAGGTGTTACAGGAAGAAAAGCCGATCCCGCCGAAGTCTCAAAAGAAATGAGAAAAGTCAGAAACGATGACGGATTAAGAAAGTTTACCAGAGAAGAATGGCTAACCAAGGTGCAAGTAAAGTCCTTCTTTTCTCGGTTATCTGCATCGAGAAGGAAGCAGCAAGCGATGCAAGAAGACAGTGACGATGATTTGCTGGAAGAGGAGCTAGAATACCAAGAAGAGGAAATTCGAGATGAACAAATGAAAGATGTGCTGAGTCAGCTGGGCGTGGAACACCCTGTTACCTATGACGGTTACGACATTTGTGCTTACGTCAAATCAAACTCGTTATCAAAATTCAACGTTAAAACTTTGAAAAGTATCTGTGAACATTTTGAGCTGCCTTACAAGTCCAGAGATACGAAAGCTACTCTGCTTACCAAAATTAGTGACATGGCGAAGGATTGCAGCTGTTCAAGATGAAGTAATAAACGTTTAAGCGGCCATTATTTATCGCTGTCGGGGAGTGGGTAGGATGATTTATGGTGATCACATGTTTTTTGAATATTTATGATAATTGTAACTATTGTGAAAGATAATGATCAACCCCTAATTTCAAAGCTATCTCACTGTAAGACAGGTTTCGTTGCACTTCAACAGGATAATTTTTTTTAAGTTTTTAATTTTATTGGGCGATTCCCATGGAGCCCTACGATACTGACCTTGTTTCACGAGGGTAGCCTTCATGCAGCAGGACTTTTCTCTCGCACAGTTACTTTGGGATTCACGCAGGGTACACTTATAGTCAGTGCCTAAAAAGAATAAAAAACCTATGGCCCGTGTTTCATGATGATATTGGAATTTCGAAGTTGATTTTGGCAGAGGGAGGAAAACTTGAGGGTCATTTGCCTCCCCTTTCTCTTGTCACGCACTCATAAGGTGATAAATAAACTAGTCCATACTTTGATAAGACTAAGCCGATGTTTTGAATTCTTTTTTTGAAGTATACGACCATATTAGCAAAAAAAACACAAAAAAAAAACAAGGCAGAATCTATGTATTGTCGCCGGATGTGCCAGTGCGTTGCGTGACATTCAAACTCTTATTAAGCACCGCGCAAACACAGTCTAATAGTAAGCAAAATTCAAGAAAATACAATGATATTTTTCGATAAGACTCTTTTTACTTTTCATTTTTCACTAGCTCAGACATTTGTTATCTGATTTTAAGGCACATTTCTAGCCAGAATTACCGTATATCATTTTAAGCGCATGTAAATTCGACAGCGTAATTTGTTAGAAATATGCAAATTTTGTCGATCACGGACTTCGATAAATTTTCGCTCGCGACAAAACCAGCTCGATACCCGCAGGTTTCACTTCTGATCCTGTAAAAATAAGAGTATATTTTGAAAGCCAAGTATAATTTAGCTCAGTTTGAGGTCCCCTTTTCGAAATTTTACATCATATTTTTAGTGCATTTTTGACGCCTCGATGAAAGCTCGAAACAGGGATGTGCTTTAGGTAGTCCAATAAATTTATGTTTCAACCAAATACTTTCAATCTTCTTTGAAGAGTAGATGAAAAGTATCTGAAGTTAACAGCGTAGCTAAAATTTGGAAATACATAATAGTTTTGAGTCGGCAGCTCTCTTAATTCTACCTAAATTCTACCTCGAGTGAGCTCTCCAAATAGCCAGACACGGGCAAAATATGTTTTGGCGTGTAACAAAGCCCAAATATATAATTTCAAAAAAAAAACCTTTATTTTTAGTTTATGTATACCAAAGGCTTTTCACTCACAAAAAATAAAGAGAATCGATTTTGCGAACCCAAATTCACCGGACCGCTCTTAGCGGGAGTGCCACTTAAGTGCTACCCTCGTGAAAAAAGGACATTATTATTATTATTGTGCTGTTTACATCTTGTCTTACATAACAAAGGGTCAAAGAGGTATGAGCAAACTTCTAGAGAAAGCATCTCAAGAGGCAAACACTGGCAACAAAGATATTGTTAACAAAGTACGACACATTGGGAATAAATTCCTTAATGCAGTAGAGATCAGTGCTCAAGAAGCAGTATATTTAGTATTACAGATGCCTATGAGGAGATCATCTAGAGACTTTCAATTCATTAACACATCAAACCCAGATGAAAGAACCTTTTTATTGAAAACAATTGAAAAAATCAAAGAAATGCCAGACAAATCTACTGATATAGAATCTGATAATGCTATCAAAAGATATCAAAGAAGACCATGTAAACTAGAAGAGTTGTGCCTTGCTGATTTCATTGCATGGTTTAACTGTGTCAAAGACAAACAACCTGTTGACAATACTCAATCTACTGTGCAATCATCTGATGACTTTTTGCTGGAAAGTGATTTTGCAGATAATCTTGATGATGAGCCATCTGACCAAAACAATGAAATTGACGACTCCACTGAATACCAGTTAAAAGGAGGAATGAAACTTGTGAAAAGAAGAAAACCAAGGATAATAAGAACTGTAAGATTTAATAAAGACAAGGATCCTGAGAATTATTATAGAGAACAACTAATGCTTTACACTCCTTGGAGAAATGAGCAAAAAGATCTCATAAAAAACTGTCAAACATTTCAGGAAAGGACAGGTTGAATTAGTTGTGGAAAGCAACAAAATGCCGCATGAATGTCACACTGAGATTCTTGACAAGGCAGTGCAAGACTTGCATGACAATGATGACATTTCTGCACCAGTAGCCCCAAATACACAACACATTAATGATCAAGATATTGCAGCTAAAACAAAACCTAGTGAGCTGTTTGGTTGTTTTGATCCAGGTACCAACAAGCAACACAGTCAGTATGATCTATTTGATGATATGGGTATTCTACCAAGAACAAATGATGATGAAGAGCTTGTACAAAACCGCCTACATGACAATGATTACAGACAACTTGTTCGCTCACTAAACAAAAAACAAAAAGAATTCTTTTACCATGTGTTACATTCTATTAAGACTAAAGATGAGCCACTCAGATTATTCTTAAGTGGATGGGCTGGAGTTGGTAAAAGTACTGTCACTAATGGTCTGTATGAAGCACTCACAAGGTACTTGAACAGTGTTCCAGGTGAAAACCCAGATGAAGTAAAAGTGGTTAAAGTTGCACCCACTGGTAAAGCTGCATTTAATATAAAAGGAAACACACTTCATTCAGCTTTTAAAATACCTGCCAATAGAGGATTTCAATACTGCACACTTGACACAGATAGGCTCAATACTATACGAGCACAGCTAAGAAAATTAAAAGTAATTTTTGATGAAATTTCAATGGTGGGCAATGGAATCTTCAACTTCCTTAACTTAAGACTACAGCAAATAATAGGAACCAAAACACCATTTGGAGGTATAACCTTGATTACTGTTGGAGACTTATTCCAGTTAAAGCCAGTCTTTGACAAGTGGATATTTGAAAACACCAATGACTGTTATGGTGCTTTAGCAACCAACATGTGGAAGGAATATTTTACCTTGTTTGAACTCACTGAAATCACGAGACAAAAAGATGATAAGCAATTTGCACAACTATTAAACAGACTAAGAGAAGGAAGCCATACCCAAAATGACATTGAACAGCTTAAAAAAAGAATCATTAAATTAAAACCTGGTGAACAGAATTATCCCATCAATAAAACTCATCTCTTCTCAACAAATATATTAGTAAATCAACACAACACTACCGTATATCAAGCTACACAGACTGAGAAGGCTGAAATTAAATGTATTGACATTATTGTTGGAGATATGTCTGATGACCTGAAAAAGAAAATGAAAGAGAAAATTCCAGATGATCCCACTAAAACTATGGGCTTATATAATATTGTTTCAGTTGCTGTTGGAGCGAAATATGATTTGACTACAAATGTCAATGTAAACGATGGTATGACAAATGGTGCTGAATGTATCATTAAAAAAAATAGATTATAGAGTTAGAGATTCCAATAGACCAAGTATAATCTGGGTGTCTTTTCCACAAACTGACATTGGCCTTAACCACCGCAAAGAATTAGCTCATTTATTTACCAATAATGTTGATAAAACTTGGACACCAGTTTTAGAGATAACCAGGCAATTTAAGATTTCTAAAAGAAACCAATGTCAGTTACTTCGAAGACAATATCCTTTACGACCAGCTGCAGCTAAAACTATTCATCGTTGCCAGGGTGATACACTTAGTAAAGCAGTAGTTGATTTACCATCATCTAGCAGAGAGCACATGCATTATGTTGCTTTGAGTAGAGTAAGAAATAGTTCAACATTACAAATACTTAACTTAAATGAAAAGAAAATCTGTGTAAGCCAAAAGGTTCAAGAAGAAATGAACAGACTCAGAACACAATCTTTCGTCACTTGTGTCCCATGTTTATACAATACTATTTACCAATCCAGTAAAAAAATACTGTTTCATAATGTAAGATCTCTTCATCTTCATTTTGATGATGTAGCATGTGACTAATATGTTCAAGCAGCTGATGTAAATATCTTTGTTGAAACACGTTTGTGCTCCTCTGATCACAATACAAGCTATCAAATGACTGACTTCAAACTTTTTAGAAATGACTTGAACCCACAAAGCAATGTAAGAAATAGTTATGGAACTGTTATGTATATTAAAAATAATGTAGAGTGTGTCACTACACCATTCAGATCTAACTTCAATGGTTTAGAAAAAACTGTTTGCGTACTAAATGATCCAATTCCAAATTTGTATATAATAGGCATTTACCGATCAAAAAGCAAAGTTAACCTTCAAAAATTAATTGAAACAATTAATCATGTGCTTGATACTGACATTCCTGATGCAAACACTCCTACTGTCATACTTGGTGACTTTAATGTGAATTTAATGGAAAATTCTTCGGAACCAAAAGCATTAATTAAATGTTTCTTAAAGCAAAGGAGCTACAATCAACTAATAAGTCAGTATACTACAGACTATCGTACACAAATTGACCATATTTATACCAATATACCAAATCATGTACAAACAGCAGGTGTTCTAGAGTCTTATTATAGTGATCACAAGCCAATATTTGTTTGTTTAAAAAATTAATTTTTAATTAAAAAATTGCTGTATTCTATTAACGGAACTTTATATTAATTACAAATCTCAATTATATAACAGTTATCTTAATAAACAATCATTTAAAAACCATAAAATAATTGAAATTACAATTATAATGAAAATGGTGTAATATTCATTCTAATGTTATGAATAAATAATATTGAACACAGACATAAGATTGCACTTGCACAGATAATAAAAACAAAATAAAGCAAAGCATCAATACTGGGGGTTTCCCCCAGTATTTCTTGGTGGATTGTTATCTACTTCAAGGTAAGAATATGCTATATCTAGTGCACCACTAGGGGCAGATCCAGGGGCAGATCCAGAGAGGGCCAGAGGGCTGTAGCTACCCCCCCCCCCCCCCCCTCACACTTCAGTCATATATGCTTGAGGTCAAGCCCCCCCTCAATTTTTGGCTGGATCCGCCCCTATATACTTAAATTTTATTAAATGTTTTAAACATATTGCTTTCAACAATTAAATTTAACTAATTTCCCTTCCTTATATTTTCAGATCTAATAATGATATCAATCCAAAAAGTGACTAAAATCTCTTCACCAAGTACCTCAAACGACAACTTCCAATGCCAACATGTTACTAAATGCCTTCGCAGACAATATTTCAACAACAGACATAAAACAATGAGTTCAAATGCTATAGGACCATCAAACTGTAGATGAGTGAATGCTATAACTACGTCACCAATCAAGCTCATGCCTTTCAGCTCAAGTCACTGGGAAACTATAACATATTACATGGTACAATTTAATAATTAGGAGCATTAACCTTGCAAATGAGTGTATGCTATAATTATGTCATCAATCAAGTCCATACCTTGGACCTCAAGACACTGGAAAGCTAAATCTTACAAATTATAAATATTTAGGAGCATCAAACTTGAAGATAAGTGGATGCTTTAACTAATGTCACTAATCAACTCCATACCTTAAAGCTCAAGACACTTTGAGGAAACTATTATGTTGCAATATTACAAAAAAAAAAAGACTGCACCGCTCCAAGCTAAGATTGACATTTGACATTGGCATATCATTAAAAATTTGCATAATACCAAAAAGCTGAAAGACTAATGTTTATCATGATATCACTTATGATAACAAAAGCTATGATGATCTCCAGTATATATTACTGAATATGTCTTTTCTAAAATAGTAGTGCCTTACTGTTACTGGCTTACTGCTATAGATTTTCTCAGCCTATTTTATTCTTTCCAATATTCCTTATACTGTTATAGTAGGATTTCAAATGATATTCATATATAAGAAAAAGCAGCATTTATAGACAGGTCATGAATGTTGTTAATGTTATCTATTAGTATCTCCAATATTTTCACTTTTTGTATTCTTTCTGTAACCCTTAGGGTGTTTTCAACCATTTTTTATAAATAAAGATCATGGTATGGCATGTAACAAACCTGTCTCTCATCATTATTTAAAAATAAGTCATGATCACTCAAATTCTGATAACTCATCCTTCTAGCATAGGAATCATAGCTTGATAATTTTGTTTTGTCCATTACTATATATCAGAGACAGCTAGAATTCGCTTTCACACTCAACAAAATAACAAAGAACTAAACGAAATAGGTATAAAAGGAAAATAAAAGGACGACTAATCATCTCAACAGCTAAATTGAGTATTTAAATATAAAATCAGGCAAAGTACTCTGAAACCTTCGAATGTCAACAAGCATCTTGCCATATATGGATTTAAGGACTCATTTCACGGTTCGTCTAGGACACCTAATTAATAGAGTGCTTGTCAAGAAAGGTGTCTTTTCTTTCCGAAATCCGCCATAGTTGCAGTATGGTTGAGGCTGGGTGAGAAAAGGAGGAGCCTCGAAAATTGTTCATGTACAAAAGGAGGCGTCCTGGAATTTTTTTTATGGATTTAAAGGAGGGGATTTGAAATTTCAGGTGAAGGTCTAAAGATAGTGAGGGTGGGGGGGGGGGGGAACCTTGAAAAAGATCACTTTCTTTGTTGGGGGGTCCCTAAAAAAACGGGCGTTTTTTCCAATTTCTCACCCAGCCCCCTCCCCCAGTTAAATAATGAACGGTCCCTAAGACTTAAGAAAATGAAGAATAAATGTTGAAAATGATGAGCAAAGCTGTCTTCAAATCGGAAGCCCTTTACGTTCGGTTAATGTCTAACACAAAGACATTTACTTACTAGAGAAAACTTCAAACAAATTAATAAGTAAATTACCACTCTTTTCACTGCTACGCGCAAGGGCGGATCCAGGGGGGGGGGGCAAAGAGGGGCTGAAGTCCCCCTTCAACGGAAAGGGGCGATGCATTTTTATATTGCTTTCCGTTGTGTTGACGGAAGAAACTCAATTTGCCCCCTAAACTCAATTAGCCCCCCCTAAAATTATGCCTGGATCCGCCCTTGACGCGCTAATCGAGACAATTACAAAGGTACCGACCAATTTATTACATTGACGGAAATTTATTGTCCGATTTTCCCTGTCGCCACTGTTGTCTCGAAAAGCGCGTAGCAATTTGAAGAGTAGTAATGATTTTCACTTCCAAGACGTGAATAAACCATAGTATGTTGGCCAATGCCATACTGTGCTGTCACAAGCAGTTATGTTTCTTTAGTTCAGAAAAGAAGCGGAAACACACACATATGGCGTACACTCTCCGTACACTCTAACACTGACAAAATGAAACAAAATTCTTTTATAGATGCCGCCAAAATACTGCCATCTTCTCTCAAATCTCACGTGCACTAATTATACTTTGACAGGTCATGAGAAAGTATGGTTATTAACCAATCACAGAAACTCATTCTCACGCTAATCATAATCCACTGACTACAAATTGTCTCTTAATACCCTGCAGTCAAAGTAAGACCTCACATATTTAGTACGACCTTTCACAAGAAGGAAGTGGGTTTCTTTCCTAAATCAAAAGCTATGAGTTCTAAAGATCGAAAACAAATTTACCCAAAAGATAAAGACGGTAAAGGAAATGAGAAGCAAGCTCAGGGTTGGCTGAATCAACAAGAAGACAAAATGAATCAGCAAGAAAGAACTAAGGTCACCCCAAAAAGAGAAATAGTACAAGCAAGTCTTGACACTACAAGAAAGGAAAGTGCCACCTCGTCGAAAAGTTCAGCTGAATCCGTAGAGGAGAAACACCACTCCCCCTCTCCATCAAAGTCAGTACCAGGAAAATTGAAGCGAAAATCTGAAATGATAGGCTATGTTGAGTATCTTTCGCCAAGTAAAAGAGACAAAAGTGACAAGACAAACTACTCCAATCTGACACTTCAGCTTGAAAATTCAGAAAAGCAGCCAGCTGTATGTTTTTCCAAAATCAAACGACCACTATTGCTTGAAAGGGAAAAGAATAAAACTGCAATCAAGATAACAAATTTCAGTTATTCTAAGGATTCCTCAACAGTATACATAAATGACATGACACAAATTTCAGACGCCCCGGCAGAACAGTACTCATTCCAATACCAAGAACCAGAGAAGAAAAAAGATTTGAGCCTCCTTGACGTAAAACAGGAAGCAGAAGATATGCATCTTGTCAATGTTTCAGCAAAAATCTTGTAGATCGGAGAAGTCGAATTAACAAAGGTCAAAAAACTACGCATGGCCGAAACTTTCATTAGCGATGGCACCGCAACACTCAGATATTTATAAATTAGGTTAGCAACATGTACTACCTCAAACACTTCAGTCGGCTTTTACAGTATTCTAATAATGATAAATTGGAAATATTCTTTTTAAGTAGCATTTCCCGTTACGATCCAGTTTTCTAACTGTAGTTTTTTAAGAGTAAATCGCGAAAAAAGTGATTTTTTATTATATTGTAATGCTATTTTTTCGGAGCCGTATTTTGCCACGGCACGACTATTTGCCACTACACTAGACGTTTTTAAAATTCCACTTCATACCGGTAACTTTTCTTTCAACTCGACAGACAAAATGACGGCCATCCATTTCCTAAGAATCTAATTTTCAATGAAAACCTATCGCTTTATTAGAAAATCAGCCAGAAAAAGGAAACACGACTCCAAGATAAAATATCGTAAATATGTTTAACGCTAAAACTTGTCCTAAACTCAGAAATATCCGAGTATATTTGAAGCGATACAAGCAAGTTACAAAACATTTCTAAATTTCCTCCCAATTACGTTGGAGTCTCCTTAACTTATCTTATTTATATACAATATTACATATCGACTAAATTTGCTATTTCGTTTATATTTTTCATCGGATCTACAAAATGAAAAAAAAATTAACTAAGCTATTACTTCATAATTGCAAAGCCATCATCATTTTTCACGTTCAAATTTACTATCCATTACCGGCAGTCTTATCCTTATATCGTTCTATTTGGCTCACCGTTCTTTGTGGAACTAAACAAAACGAAATATAGGGCTTATTATACTTTAACGAACGAAACGAAACCAAATAACTTTTTTCTTTACATTTACCTTTAAGTATAACATCTTCAGTTTGTTTGACTCTATAATACGACTCGACAGGAATATTTACGTTCTTCATACGTAAATAAAAGGCACTTTCCCAGTCTTTGCACACATAGCTTCCCAACGAACTTTCCAGGCACATAAAACACTTTTTACAGCGGATTTCCTTCTGCAGTCCTTTTCTAAGTGCTAACTTTGCATGCCTTTTTGCTATATATCTTAAACAAAAACAATAACTTGATGAATCAAACTTTTTCCTTGGGCTATCGGCACTGCCATTTTAAATACCACAGGGACCCCAGCAATAAGCTCATGCACAACAAACGGAATTGAACCCAACATAAACTTTTGGTATTATTTTTGTCACATTTCAACAAATCATCTTTCCGATTTCTCCAAGATCATTACCGGGAGTCCAATATCATGTTAAGGACTGTTGTGTTGCATGATAAATTGCTTGGACCCAAGGAAATTATACCTTAATTAATCAATGTCAACTTATTCCTCTTGTTCAAGAGATTTAGCAAAAACAATCACAAAGTTTAAGCACTTAGAGTTGAAATACAGAAGAAAATCTATTATAGAAACACTGGGAAATAGCCTCTTATTTTAATAACATAAAAGTAAATATTACTTTTAAAGGGAAACTAAAAGTATACTACACTTCAACATAAATTTTAAAAATATTTTATTTCATTCTGCAAAGGTACAATAAGCCCTATATTAAAGCCATTCATTTTATTATACCGTTGTATTTTCCTATCGTTATATTGTTCTGTTGAATTGTGACAAGCAAATGAAACTAAATCCGTATGTATAATTTCAAACAGTCACATAGTACACTTACAAATATAAACGTTTAATCATTTATTGCCCCACATTTCCAAACATTTTGGTTACAGTCTAAAATTGTGTTATGCACAAAATTACATATCAATCAAATAAGCTATACTAATTTTCTTTGAATCTACAAATACAAAAGCTTAACTAAACACTTTTTTGGCACAGAAAATCAAGATCATTTACAATATCTGATACCGTAACATATTCATAAAGTCCAAAATATTTTTCATGTTCTGATTCCCTATCATTCTAATTCAACAAAAGTTGAGTTGAGAAAGTTGAGTTCAATATCAGTAGTTTATATTAGCCCATCAAAGGAAGATTAAGGACAACAAAACTCCCATTATATACATTATACCTACTACACTATCTACCCAAATGATTTTTTTAAGACTTATAAAGAGTGCCAGCATGGACACTAGAAATTAAAAACAATTACAACATAACATTTACATTATAACATTTACTGTTATATTTAGCCAAGGATGATTTTCTGATTTTCTATTATTCTACTTCAATAAAAGTTGAGTTCAATATAGAAGTGATGATTTGTTTATTTTAGTGGTTTACAACCCATCAAAGGGAGGATGGAGGAAAACTTCCATATATACTATGTACCTAATACACTGTCTACCCAAATCACTTTTTCTCTCAGCCTTGAGGGTGCAGTATGGACACTAGAAATTAACAAAAACAAGTGTACAAAACAATAAGAATACCCCTCATAATATTACTCACAGTTACTCTGTCAGAGAGTTTAGGTACCAATGACTACCTTCATATACAAACACCAATGCTTGTTGGAAATTTCAAAAATAACCTCTAAAAGGTACCAAGAATTCCTTACTTGAACTCATATCACTGCCAAGTTTCACACCTAATTCGTACCAAAAATGACTAAGTTTTACAGGAATTTTATTAACTTTTTATTTAAACACACTACCACAACGAAAATTAATCCCTAAAAGTTGCCACCAGACAAAGGCTCTGATAAGAATATGTATGGTCCCACCCTTCTATGTATGGGAGTCTACCCCCACCCCGCGCCGGGAGACTACCTACATATATAATAAAGATAATTTTTTAAAATATTTTTCCCAAAAAAATGATCTATCCAATATCACCTTGTTTGCATGCGATTTTTATATATGTATAATATCAATACAATATTGATTAAACATGAATAATAAAAAAATCCACAATCCACTTAATTGCAAGAATTCAAGATGAAAGTCTAAAACCAATCACTCAATTACAAATATCTTCACATAATAATTTCTATAAAATAGCCATATCTCAAAATAAATACACTTTTATATCCACGAGTTCTCCATTGGATGGCTATGTTTATACTCTTGCTAGTCAGTACGTAAGAAGATTTAATCGGCAACACAAGTAACCCCAATTGCAAGTAACTGAGGCATCCAAGCCACAACTGACTTACTATTTCTTCTAAAAAAACACCCTTCGAATATCGCGTATGGATTAGTCATTTTTGATCGCGACGATAAATTAACTTAAAGGTTAGTTACCAGGGCAAATTTGGAATCTCCCCTTCTCTAGGTATAACGCCAGCATGTATGAATGACAAAGAAAAAAGTGGTCTCTCTTCGCCTCAGTTGTTCATGGAATACGAGAAGGTACGTTTTACCACTTTGAATCCTGACCGAAAATATCTCCTATGTATAGCTCCATATTCGTTATATAGTTTTCTGGCTTGCTGCATTTTGAGCATGGCTTAGTATTTCATTTATTTGTGGAGCACCTCCTTGGACAAATTAATCGCTTTGAATACCTCGTATGTGTGTCGATACTGAAGATTTTACTTTCACTGAAAGGGCGTTACGACTGTTAGCCCCTCCAACCCCTAAAAATCACACAGCAGTGTAGCACTGTGGTGTAACTCTCGCTATAGCTTCAAATTTCCGTTCTTTTTTTATTCTAATTTAGGGTTTGATCGAGAGGGATGTTTTTGGCGATGTAGATGTACACCCATAAAAGTATAATTAACTAAGACATCAATGATGCTGTCAGAAAAGAACCCCTTATGAAGTGACTAGATGTCCGGTGTCTCCAAGCGAAATGCTGATAAGATGCAAAGCAAGTTTGCCGAAAAGGCGTTATTTGTATACAGATGCCGGGCTGCAGATGTTTCATGATCACTACTTTGATTCTAGCAAAACATATATTTCTTATGCTTATTTGTATTTAAAAAGGTTTTCTTATCTATGAGGCAATCATCCCGATCTAGCTGACTCTGAGCATTGACGTAGGTTTATTTCATTGTATCTACAATAGCACTGGCTTTACTTTTTTAAGTAAAGTGAAAAGCGAAACCAATAGAGTAAAACAAAAAAATATTTTTAAGAGAAAAGAAAAACAAGTTGTTTTTCCTTTAAAGACAAATTATTTTGCAGATCATTGTCAATAGCAGTCAGTGCCTTCTTAACATGTTTCATTCATTGAGAAATTACTTGAAAGCGGCCATACGGCAACAAAATAAAAATCGTACACCCTATAGAAAAGACAAAGACTACTGACTATAATTTCCAATAGTGGCAAGAAATATGATGGTTCAATAGTAGGTCCAACAAATAGTCTAAGAGTCCAGGGTCAAAGGGTCCAAGAGTCCAGTCCATGTTTTACACTATGCCGTAATTTTGGGTGTTTAATCGTAACAAATAAACACAATAAAAGAAATAATAAAAATGTTGGCAAAGAATTCACGTAAAATTGAATCGCGTTCTTCATTTTTGGCGGACATGATATGATGACATTTCGACCTTCTCCATTCGTCCAGACCTTTCCTGTTGATAAAGGTGATTTGCGCAACGAACATTCCATGTAGGGGGTGCGTTTACAATATGCTAATAATTTGTATAGGGATCTTTCAAAGCGTCAGGATATACTGAAGTTGTTTATGGTACGTTTATTGCCATTAAAAAAATGATGAAAATTTCTCAAAAATCAGATACTTAAAATTTGGAATCAACTCACAACCTGTGGAGAACACAAGTATTAATAACAACTGAAACTTATTTATTTGTCAAAAACACAAACTTAACAAGAGAAAATTTAAACAGTGCATATGCTACTTAAGTGAGATATTTTTAGTTACGGCGGTTCACTCCTCCAGCCGTTGATAAGTGTTTTGGATTTTATCAAGAAAGTTTTCAATTTCAGAACCTCCATTGGAAGATTGTGTAATAACCGCCATGATTTTTATCTTGTGGGCCCTCGCTGGCCTGCCTCGGTCCCCTCTACTCCATTTGGCTTCTTCGAGCATCATACTATATGTAATCAAAAAGTAAAAAAAGTTCATTTTATTTACTTGTAACTTGAAAACGATGCAAGAAAAACTGCATTGCACTTACCATTCTGCATTCTCCAATTTTCCACTATCTAACAAAGGGGACAACGAAACTGCTGTATCCCTGTTGATAACTGCTTTCGGTCTACCAAACTTGTCTATTATTTTAAGACAGTATCTGTCTTTTGTATTATCCCGTTGTCTCTTTAATCTATAAACCTCTACGACTTTTAAGTCTTTGTTCCCATAGAACACCATTCCCACTGCTCCAACGCGCTCACCCATCGGTGCGCCTTCTTTTTCTTGAAAATAAAGACTTTTCTTGGGTTCCATTTTACGTAAACCAACGTACCAGTATCTTCCTCAAAATGATGAATCGATTCGTACCAACTGGCGAGTTAAATTGTGTTATAAGCCTAGTTGTCATTCAACTCATGGCCACACAAGTATGCACCACACGGCGACGGCCGTTTTTGTGTTAAATTAAGAGAAGATTTAGACGATATTTTTTACTCTACAAAAGGGAAATCGAGTCTCTGGCCTTACAATGACATCATAACACGTTTATATTTTTACATTTGGATAACTTTAGAGATGATGAAATTTTGAAAATAAGCCAAAGTCAGTAACCCGCAGTCCGGCACAAACGATATCCAAGGCTGCTGATCACTGATAAGATTAGAAAAGTGATCTGAGATTACAGAATTCGATCATTGATACATCTAGTTATGACTGTCATAACGGGCCCAGTACTGTGAAACAATAAGTGTTCCTAGTCATCTACAACACGCATGAAAATAGAGTGAAAAAAATCCATTCGAAATAGTTAATCTAATTTAGCTTGGCCAGTGCTTTCACTGCAACAATTATCTTAAAACAAAACGGAAATCCCTTCAAATCACAAAAGCAGCCAAATTTCCTAATCAGTTGTTTGAGATATTGCTACTAAATGCTGAACCGGCCTCTCGCCGCCCCATAACTTCTGCGCCTTGAACACGAGCAGTGTTTTGCATCAATAGATTTTCTTCTCATTAAAACGCTTTTTCCCCCACCTAATTAGTATATGTAATAGGACTCCATGCTGTCCAATTAAGAAATAATTGGCCATTTCGGAGTTATCAAGTGGACAGTAATTTCTGTCTTATTGAACCAAACGAATAACTAATCATATCTCGAAAAAGACCTTACCAACTTTAGTATAGGTTCCAAATTACAGACCATTTGGAGAAATACCCAATTTATGAGAGGTCTTGCAATTTACAAGAATGTATGGGGATTTTGACCGTCGTCCCGCAAAACCATACATTTTCTGTTAATTTGATAAAACTTTGAAAAAATACTGTTCAGCTAGTATTTATCCAAACGTTTTAAAAATTGGTAAATTTGCTAATCCGTTTTGGTTGCCTTTCATGTGATAGGGGTCGCTTCGTAATTAGATAAATATTTCTTTGATTAGTACCCAATCCCCTGCTCAACTCCGAAATGGCTAATTGAACGAGAAAAATTCCGAGGACTGCCGAAATTGGACGAGGCCGTGACAGCATGGAGTCCCATTACCTATTGCGTTGCAATTCTGCCTCCCGGGTTCTGCCCGTCAGTTTTATTAAGTAAAGGCTTCGAATAAAACACTTATATGTGATCTCGTGCAAGAGCAGAGTAAAGCAGCTCATAACTTCAAACCACTTAGTTCATTCCAAGGATCCAGGAATTCCAGGATGAATTAAAGAAATTTGGGAGGGGGGGGGGGGGGAGATTTTGCTCAGGAAAAACCTTCTTTTCAGTTGACATAAAAGCTGATCCTTAGTTAAAAGGTTCACAAGTCTGTTATTCACTGACATTGATACAATACAAGTACTATTCTCTGTACTTTTATTAACATACTTACTATTTCATCATTTTGAGTAGAGCTCTTCTACGGGGACGGTTAAACTGACCTAAATTGGATAAATCTGAAAAGACATCTACCGTGTCTTTGCCTTTTCACTGTAAACATTTGGGAACTTAAGCTTTCTTCTAATATTATCAGATGGCGTGATGTTTATAAGCGGTTTAAAAAACACTGGCTCATACCTATGACCGTGTCTTTACCTTCTCAACATAAACATTAAGGACTTAAGCTTTCTTCTAATATTATCAGATGGCGTGATGTTTATAAGTGGTTTACAAAACACTGGCTCATACCTATGACCGTGTCTTTGCCTTCTCTCTATAAACAATTGGGGACTTAAGCTTTCTTCTAATATTATCAGATGGCGTGATGTTTATAAGTGGTTTACAAAACACTAGCTCATACCTATGACCGTGTCTTTGCTTTCTCACTATAAACATTAAGGAGTTAAGCTTTCTTCTAATATTATCAGATGGCGTGATGTTTATAAGTGGTTTACAAAACACTGGCTCATACCTATGACCGTGCCTTTGCCTTCTCAACATAAACATTATGGACTTAAGCTTTCTTCTAATATTATCAGATGGCGTGATGTTTATAAGTGGTTTACGAAACACTAGCTCATACCTATGACCGTGTCTTTGCCTTCTCGACATAAACATTATGGACTTAAGCTTTCTTCTAATATTATCAGATGGCGTGATGTTTATAAGTGGTTTACAAAACACTGGCGCATACCTATGACCGTGTCTTTGCCTTCTCACTATAAACATTAAGGAGTTAAGCTTTCTTCTAATATTATCAGATGGCGTGATGTTTATAAGTGGTTTACAAAACACTGGCTCATACCTATGATTGTGTCTTTGCCTTCTCAACTTAAACATTAAGGACTTCTTCTAATATTATCAGATGGCGTGATGTTTATAAGTGGTTTACAAAACACTGGCTCATACCTATGACCGTGTCTTTGCCTTCTCTCTATAAACAATTGGGGACTAAAGCTTTCTTCTAATATTATCAGATGGCGTGATGTTTATAAGTGGTTTACGAAACACTAGCTCATACCTATGACCGTGTCTTTGCTTTCTCACTATAAACATTATGGACTTAAGGTTTCTTCTAATATTATCAGATGGCGTGATGTTTATAAGTGGTTTACAAAACACTGGCTCATACCTATGACCGTGCCTTTGCCTTCTCAACATAAACATTAAGGACTTAAGCTTTCTTCTAATATTATCAGATGGCGTGATGTTTATAAGTGGTTTACGAAACACTAGCTCATACCTATGACCGTGTCTTTGCCTTCTCAACATAAACATTATGGACTTAAGGTTTCTTCTAATATTATCAGATGGCGTGATGTTTATAAGTGGTTTACAAAACACTGGCTCATACCTATGACCGTGTCTTTGCCTTCTCACTATAAACATTAAGGAGTTAAGCTTTCTTCTAATATTATCAGATGGCGTGATGTTTATAAGTGGTTTACAAAACACTGGCTCATACCTATGATTGTGTCTTTGCCTTCTCAACTTAAACATTAAGGACTTCTTCTAATATTATCAGATGGCGTGATGTTTCACAGGGCGAAAATTTATCTTAACTTGCCTTTAATCAAGAGACTAAAGTTTGTAAAGGTGTCTTATACACCTTTAAGCAAGAACTTAAACGTGATTAAATGAAAACCGTATTTAATGACGTTTAATAGTGCTATAAAGGTGAATAAAGGTATCACTTAACTTTAATTTACTTTAACATACA
Source organism: Actinia tenebrosa (assembly GCF_029948245.1). Lineage (NCBI taxonomy): Eukaryota > Metazoa > Cnidaria > Anthozoa > Actiniaria > Actiniidae > Actinia > Actinia tenebrosa. Next base: position 3,947,188 of record NW_028292580.1, read on the forward strand.
GTATAAAGGTGAATATATATGGATTTCCCTTTAACGTTACTTAACGCATCATCTTAAAGGTGAGTAAAGGTATGTTTCAATTTAACTTACTTTAATACCCCGTGTTAAAGGTGAGTAAATATGGATTTCCCTTTAACGTTACTTAACGCATCATCTTAAAGGTATGTTTCAATTTAACTTACTTTAATACCCAGTGTTAAAGGTGACTAAATATGGATTTCCCTTTAACGTTATTTAACGCGTCATCTTAAAGGTAAATAAAGCCGGGTTTACTTTTGTTTCAATAATTATGTCAATTCAGTATAAAAATTTCTTCTAGCTCGGCATGCATGGTACTAGTGACTCGAAATAGTGCCACATGGAAATAGTGTACACACTCAATTCTGAGTTCCAGATGGGAATTGATACACAAACACCTCTCCGTTCTCTATCCCAATCCTTTTTATTATTATTTCACCATGAAATTTAAGTGTCGGTTACTATATATTTTTAATTATTTAGTTGATGTTATCCTATTGTTTATCGCGAAGTCAAATAACTACGATAAATACATACGATTGATTTTTATACAACCGATAGGGATTGGTATCGTTTGTTGATTATGGTTGCTATGCTACGAAAAACATTCCAAGCGTCGCGTCGGGTCTATAGTTCAGTCATTTCAGAATTCTAAAACTACGGTTTCAAATTTACTCGTATACACGTTTTCCGGCCTTTTAACTATTATATAACTGCGATCAATATGAATCAACCTCCATCTGGATATCTCTATTGCTCTCACTGCAATGAGTACGTTTCCGAATCAACATATAGACGACATCATTTGAACTTGTTTTCGAGACAAGCAACAGCTGTTACTACGAGTGAGCACGATAGAGTTCTAGAAGATACTTCATCGTCTGATTCTGATGGCGAATCTGTCGATCTATCACATATATCCACATCTTTATTGCAAGGTATGACATATCATTTCTTTTCCTTCTATAACCCGGATTTTCGTCCTTAAACTAAAGCTTATATTTGCTTACAGATCAAATTCAAGATTTACAAACACAAGAAGTTCAAAATCAAACGAATTCCGAGACTGTAAGTATTAATCGCCTTTCTTATTAAACTATGAATACTTTATCATTTTGGAATATCCTTTTGTAGTGGAGGGGACTAAAGTATTATTAACTGTCAAAGTAAAATGTTTTTAAATGCAAAGTTTATTTCATTTGCAATAATAGAACATGTTAACACAAATCTTATGAAATGTTCCGTATTGATATTAAGCTATTTCTAAATGTCTGTGCTCTCACCAACTGAAAATTATTTATCGATACATTATTACATAGTTGACTCATTGATAGATATTTGGAGGCAAAATGCCTTATGAAAATCTTTTACGCACTAACCCAATAACAATTTAATTGGAAACCAGTTTCGTTTATCCTCTTCACTCCACTTACAAAATTACAGATAAACATTTGATAAACATTTTGAATAATATGGCGTATAACACTAAGATGCGCGCGCTTAAGAAATAAGATAACTAAAATTTAGCGCGAGTAAGGTTGATATAGTTCCATTCATTCTTAACCCTGGTTCACACGAGCGCAAACGCAAGAAAACTACGTGTGAACTACAGTAACACAAACGCAAACGCAAGGAATGGAAAATTTTCCATTTTCTTGTGTTTGTGTTTGCGTTTGCGTTTTTAACGTGTGAACCGGAGAAAACGCAAACGCAAGCACAAACGCAAGACGTGGTTCACACGAGCAACGCAAACGCAAGGAAAATACGTGTGAACTATAAACAATCACTACTGCGCATGCGTATCTTAATTTACTTGCATTTGCGTTGTACGTGTGAACATTGCTTGCGTTTGCGTTTGCACTTGTTAAACTGCTACGCTAATCTGCCTTAGCATATGTATATGGCTTTAATTTCTGATCCATACTAATTTGATACATATTTTGATTTTCAGGCTGAACAAGTAACATATATTGACAGTGACCTAGAGCAGACAGAGAGCAGTGATGATGAACGTGAATCCACTGATTCAGATGTTCATGAATTCTGGGATGATGTCCCTGAATCCTTACTCAACCAAGACATTGAGACACCAAGCCCCTTGCCAGAGCCCAAACGAAAAAAGAAAAGATTTCACTTGGCCCATTCCTTATTACAATGGTTATTGTACTTTCTACTAATTTGGCAAAGCTATTGTCATCTAAGTGATAATGGTCTTACATGGTTGCTAAGATTTTTTCTTCAATTTTTCAAGGCCTTAAACCTTCATATGTCAAATGAACTCCTAACAGATCTCATTGCTGCATTTCCTTGTTCATTGTATATGGTGCGGCAATATCTGAACTTGGACAGGGATAACTTTACAAAGTTCATTGTTTGTCCAAAATGCACAAAGTGCTACAATTATGATGAATGTCTGACATATGATGTCCATGGTCATCAAGTTGGCAAGCACTGCACCAATATTACCTATTTAAGAGGACGACCCCATCAGTGTGATAGCGCACTTGTAAAGAAGGTCACACTAAAAAACAATAATGTCAAGTTTTTTCCTATACATTATTATTGCTATAATGGGATAATCAATCCTTTGGAAAATTTATTGAAGAAAGCTGGTTTTCCTCAGAAATGCGAAGAATGGAGAGAAAGGGATATTGGTAATTCACTAATGACTGACATCTATGATGGCCAACTGTGGAAAGACTTCAAAACATTCAATGGAAAACCTTTTTTAGATGCCCCAAGAAATTATGGCCTTATGTTAAACTTTGATTTCTTTCAACCAATGAAACGAAGAAAGGACTATTCGGTTGGAGTATTATACCTTGTTCTTTTAAACTTACCAAGATCAGAAAGATTTAAGTGGGAAAATGTCATTGTGGTAGGTATAATTCCATCAATGAAAAATGAACCTAAAACATTGAATGAGTTTTTAAACCCAGCAGTTGAAGAGCTAAATGCATTATGGTCAGGAATCTTCATGAACAATAGCATTACTAGTGTACCACTTAAGTTCCGTGCTGCAGTTCTCTGTACATCCTCTGACATTCCTGCTGCAAGAAAGTTATGTGGATTGAAGGGTCATTCTGCAGAGCTGGGTTGCTCCAGATGTTTAAAGAAATTTTCAGGTTCTTTTGGAGAATCTAGAGATTATTCAGGATTTGACCGTACGAAATGGGAAAAAAGAACAAATAGAAATCACAGAAAATATGCAAAAAAAATTTAAAAAATGCAAAACAAGAGTCAAGGCTAAAGAGCTCTCAAAAAAATATGGCATATCATTTTATTCTTCGTTATTGGACCTTGAATACTTCGATGTAATACGGTTCTGTGCCATAGATCCCATGCACAATTTATTTCTTGGTACAGCTAAATTTGTATTCAAACTTTGGATTAACGAAGGTATTTTAAGTGCTCCACAATTAAGAAAAATTGATGCTCGAATACAAGAAATGGATGTTCCACCCCATCTGGGAAGACTACCTAAGAACATTTCAGCTAATTATGGAACATACACCGCCGAACAGTGGAAGAACTGGACAATTCTTTATTCCCTCTTTGCATTAAAAGATATAATTGGGGATGACCATTTTAGGTGCTGGCAGACTTTCACCTTAGCTTGTAGGTATGTCTGTAAACCCATCCTCACTGAAGCAGACATAATAAAAGGAGATGGCCTACTATTGAAATTCTGTAACGAATTCCAGTCACTTTATGGAAACAAAGCTACAACACCAAATATGCATCTTCATTGTCACCTCAAGGAAGTAATCATTGACTACGGGCCTATTCAAAGCTTTTGGTGTTTTAGCTTTGAACGACATAATGGTATACTTGGAAGTATTGTTACGAACAACATATCTGTGGAGTTACAATTAATGAGAAAGCTATGCACGTCTAGATTTCTTGATAATGTTTCCTTGCCTGAGGAATTTGAGCCCTTGTTCAGAAATGTAACATCAATTAATGCTTTTTCAGAAGAACAACAAAGTAATTTTACAGGTGAATCATTTGTTGCTCGACTTGAATACTATGAGATGGATTTGAAGCTGCCACTTCATAACATTAATTGGTTAAATATTGCACCAATATCAATCCCTAAGAATTATAGGCAAGCTTTTTTTGTTGATGATGACATACTTATTCTTTTACAAGTATATAAAATTATGTTTCCTGAAAAAGAGCTTTCACACAAAAATCTTGGAAGATCAGTAAACAAGTATGCCACAATTAATATTTATGGCCTTGAATTTGGTTCTAAAACGGCTCATCGAAGCAGTAGATCAACTGGAATACTTGCATCTTGGCCCAAAAATGATGGTAGTATCACACAAGATTCCTCCACTCAAACATTTGGAACAGTTGATTATTTTTTCACTCATTCACTAGTTTTAGACGGAGTTTACTTTAAGAACATTTTTGCATGTGTGACCTGGTATCATTCATCAAATGATACCATTTATGCCAATGTAAACCCTCTTCTCATTGCATGCAAGAATGATACTCTTCCTGGGGGGCCTTCAAGATTTCTTCCAGTACAAAGAATTTCTTCAAAGTGTGCTTATACTACAGTGTCAAATGACAGAGGTGAACAAAGATATGTCATAAGTTCTTTAGTTAAAAGTTTTTGTTAAGTATGATAAAACCAATCCTTTTCGGATTCCCCAGTGCCTCCTTACAATTTATTAAAATTTCACTGAGAAGGCACTGAGAACAAGGATGCATATACTGTGGGTAACCCACTCGCACTTGTATTTTCTTTGTATACCACACTCGCCTAAAGGCTTGATTGTATACTAGAAACTATAAATGACTTGTGGGATATTTCATGGTATGCCATTTTAAACCATTGTATAACTAGTATATAATAATTATTTAATTATTAAAAAATGAAAAAAGCTTTGAAATTATATTTTGTATCCCTGGTCTTTTATGTGGGGTACCATGAATACACTGCACTGCTAGAAGTCTCAAGTCCTCATACTTGGTATAGTGGCACACTAGTGATATCACAAGTCCAAAAGCATATACATCACTTGCTGTAGATTGAGGGTGAAATCCCCTTACTACCTCTGGTGCAATATGCTTGTGGTATAATCTGTATTTTTCTTGCTCATTTGTTGAGAGGGTGTACTTTTTAGCATCACTAACCTTCTTCATCTTGCCAAAATCAATTAATATTGGGAAGTACTTTCCATCTACTATATGGAAGACAATATTGTCACCTTTGATATCACAATGAATGTACAGTTTTTGGTGTAGGTAGGCAATGGCATTTGAACAATGCCAAAGACTTTCTGCCCAGGTTTTTTGGTCTTTCAATAAATTTGTCTTTGCACCTTCAGCTACTGTCACGGTTTTTACATCAATACCATAAAATTCAATAATCATTGAATATGGTTTCTGCTTATTGGAAATGCCAAACACAAATGGCAAACCTGAAAAAATATATTGGCAGTCAGGGCTTATATAACACAAAGCTTTTATCCTCTTGCCCCCTTTTACCCACCTTTCAGTCATGCAATTGCCTGCAATCACTGATTGCCTTTTGCCCCTGACTGAGTAGCAATTAATAGTTTACACCCAAACATATGTTTCTCAGGCCTCTGATTATCATTAATGTATGTAAATTGCACTATGAAAGTGTGAAATGCACTACATAAAATTCCAAAAAATTATTTCCTCAAATAGTATGCAAGAGGTGCTTACAAATTTATTATTTTCTTCCAGCGTATGAAGTCTGTATTTTACACACACCTGAGCCTTAATAATAATGAATTATTGTAAAAATCAAACTACGGTCAAAAAGCTGAATTTTTTTAAAATGTCTAATACCTATGCAAGCCGCAAGATGGTTGTTTCCATTGACAATTGACTATTTTGGAGATTAAATAAAAACTTAAGTGAAATTAATTTTAGTAAACCCTTCCTTTTAACGCGTATCAAGAGTTCCACGCTACTGCTGATAATTAATATTTTGTAAAATATGCTATATTTTAGTTGTGTCTTTCTTAAGCTAAATTTTGATCAAACATACAAGATCGTGTACCCACCGTTAAACAAATTCTGAATCAAACGTACCGAGAAATAGCATATTTTACAAAATATTATTCCACTTTTTAATCCCCTGAGCATGCGCTTAGAGCAGTAGCATGGAACTCTTGATGCGTGTATTAAAGTTGTTTTCATAAACCTGTAAAATACACTTTAGCATTTTTAGCCCTTAATAACTTCTAATTCTTTTGCTTTGTATTGCTTTTTTCTGACTATTACACTTTAATTGGTACATTTTGTTTCATGGGTTAATGAAAACCAATCCACTGCACTTGTTAATGTGAGAGACAGTTCATAAAAAGTGCTTATGTGTACTTACCCGGATGATCAAAGGAATTTATCATATTGGCTTCTCTTTCAACCATTTGGGGTGTTACAGATTTCTTGAAATATTTCACCGCAACAATCCTCTCTCTGTAACATGCCTTCTTGCATGTACCAAATCTCCCTTCACCAAGAATAAGTTCTTTTGACAAGCTCTTAACATTGTTTGGGTCTATTTGACGAATTTGTCTATAAAGACAGAATGTTGATCAGCAATAATACAGATTTGATATTAAACTAAGTTATTTTAAATCAGGCCAAGTTTTTAAATAAAATATTCATGTACCCATGCAAGCAAAACCTTCCCATTTTGTAGTTCTTTAATATTACAACTCTTAAGTTAATGGATCATGCAGGGAGAGGGGCCAGGGAGCTATATAACAACAACACTTGTATCTTGCTGATATCCACTAAATTTATTTTCAAATCCAAGCCCCCATTTTGACCTTAGACTGTCAAGGCTGTCCAAAACTCATAAACTCATAACTTATTTACATGAAATGGAAACTTGGCTACTTTATAATATTATCCGTGTCCAAGGTAAAAGGTAAAGTACCTATATTTAACGTCAGTAGTTCCTTCAGTTGAAATTCACCTGCTATCAATGGAAGCCGACGGTGCGCACTTTACCCCCTCTCTCCATCAGTGCTCTGTTTTAAGAGTATTTAAAGCTGAAGCTACACGGATTAGAGAGAAGTCGAAACAGATGTGGAGATTCTAAGGATCCAACCGTGTACCTCGAACTCTGAAGGTCGCGCACCAAGGGGTAATTATTATAGGGTAGGGGGACACTACATTATTTCATATATATGTAGTTGAATAGTCTGCACAAAAAACATTTTGGTTTTCCTTTTTCCGTGAATAAAATTGATCCCCTCTCCCTATAAACAATGAAAAAGCCCCCAACATGAAGTCATGAATCATGACCATGCAGGCTCTCTATCCTAAATAATCTAACTTTATGTAGAAAATACTTTGCTTTAATAAATAAAAATACGTAATACTAGGGAAAAGAGACTCACATGCATTCGTTATTATCCAATCGTCGCTCTTCCCGCCATTTTTTCCAAAAATATAATGCTCTCTTTCGTTGCTCTTTGCCATACAAAGCTTTCTCTTCTAATTCCTTAATTTTTTCCTTTTGCAACTCCAGCTTTCGTGCTTTCATTATCCTCTTCGCTTTCTTAGACATCTGTTAGTCTTCCTTGCGCTTTTTTTGCTTTCTTTTTCGTCTTTTAACTCGTATTTCTTCGATGGTATTTGGACGAGAAAGCCGTCTTTGTTTAGCATTCGTCAATGGCTGAGGTTCATGTTGCATTTCACTCATGGCAAGTGTGCCACTCGCCTTGTGAAAGACTGTGCTTAAATGTGCCATTTCAGCCAGTTTTACAACACTACTACTTCACCAAAAGATTGCTAAATAAGATGAGTTGAATTCAAATATATAGTAGAGAAGGTACGAAGGCAACAACCAACCCAACAAGTAAGAATCAAGTCTTCTTCATGTAACCTATCATGTTAGCGCGCGTAAACATGTGCTATAGATTTGCTATCAATACCTCCCTGACAGTCTAAATTAGGGGTCTCCCCTTATTTAGAATGTCAGGGAGGTATACACAGCGATAACTTGCTTTCTTTCGTGCGGTATGCATATCGCTTATACATTTATGTTCGGTAATGGATAACAGTATATTATTCTCGCAATATTATTAAAAATAGACCCATGCAGCATATTTTTTACTGGTTATTACAATGATTCACTTACCCAGTAAGCGTGTAGTCAATAATAAGGTTCCCCACGTGGGCCAGCGTGTTAATATTTGTTTGGGTATCGACATTAGCCAATCAAAGAGAACAGCTCTTCTCCCGCCAAAATATAATTATATAAATTACAGTGTAAACACTTAGAGGGTCTCTTTCCAAGCGATCATTGATCTCAAAAGCTAGTTAGTTAACATTACGAGTTAAGTGTAATAATGGCCGATATTTCTCTAAGCGATCACTACGTTGTCCTACTTCAAGATGTTGTGAACCAAACGAAGTTCTTGAGAGAGGAGATCCACAAGGATAAGAGTAAGGAGAAAGATGTTCTAGAGAACATAGCTAAGAAAGTCGATGGGCTAGCGACGACAGTAAGTTCGATAAATGCGACGGCTGCGAGAAGAGTTCGCCAAATTGGAGGGCCTACAAAAGTCCCTAAGATGTGTAGCGTAAGTATTAAAAGTTTTTCGATCTTTAATATTTAAAACAACAGACACAAAAATCTTTTTAAAAATTAAACTCCCTGGTGACCTCTGCATCGTGCGCTCTAGTGACCTCATTGTCCGGTATGCTTACTGCAATTATTTTTAATCCAAAAGTACTTAGGAAAAGAGAAAAGGCACTCCGAAAACCTAATTAAGCTGTAATTCCCTGTTGATGTTCATTTTTCCTTGATTCTTACAAAATCCTCGAAGAAATCTTAGAATTAACCATTCGCGCGCCAAAACTGAACGTAGATAATTTGAAATTCAAATTTACACAATGTTCTTCGATGATCCTTCAGCTTGCTTTATTTAACCTGCTAATGTTATTATAATCATTATTCATCCTTAAGCGCATTTACTGCGAAATAAATTTGATAACTGATATATAGTAGTAAGAAAGAATTTATCAACAAGCAAACCCGCTCTTTGTATTAAAAATTATATTCTAACCGTTGGTGAATTTTCCCGCCTAAAATACCACGAGACTAGCTTGATCAATAATTAATTCATTTTTCACGTTGCTGCAGAATGACTTTCGACAACAAATAAAAAAGATGGCAAAAGCAGATCCCGAAAACCTATCTCTAAACTTGGAGGAAAGGTAAATTCACTTATTTTGCATTCAGGCTATTCTTTGACCTATTGACACTGATGTTAAAAATAAGTAGTAATGTTTTTTTAAATTGATTGGAACGAATCTTCTGTGTTTTTTATTTTATTTTATTTTTTTTATATTTTAGCCAAGACTCAGATCACAATTTAGTCATATTCAATCAGGTGAAGGATGAGCTTTACCATTCTTATGGAGGGGAAGGAAAGTGTCCTTGGACAGTGTTACAGATGAAAGGTAAGATAAATGTAATTTTATGGAACATGAATTGAATATCTTTACTTTGATTGGCTTAAAATGATTAGTATGTTGCAGATGTGGCATAGGGTTTTCAAAAATTATTTTTAATGCAATTTGTGCCTTCCTCCCCAAATTTCATAATTAGAATTGTCCTGCCTTAATTGATCATAATAGATGAATAAGTAATTAAAAGTCATTGGATAGGACTGCCATTAACATGATCAAAGCAATCCCTGAGCATTGAGGTTTTATTTTATAAAATTGTACTTATAAAATTGAATGACAACTAATACTAATACTATGTATGCTATTTGTTTTTTCTAGTTGCTTTAAAAACATACATGCGATCATTGAGAGCAAGTGCGAAAAGAAAGGCCAAGGGTAACAACCAGGAGCATGTTCGATCATGCAGAAGGCAGAATCGCAAGAAAGAGGTAGATAAATGCATCCCTACATATATCTTAGTATTAGATTTGCAATCATATGGACTGAACCCTAGGGTGATTATTTTTTATCTGTGTTGTAGATATATATTAGTTTGGAGGTTTGGCCAAATCAAAATGGCTAAATAAAACCAAAAACCTTTGGATAAATATAATGTCTTATCCAATTTGGCCCAAAAAATATTAAATGTATGATGCCTGTGTCCTCAACCTTGAATAAGAAAGGTATGTCCATTTTTCCATGTCACAAGTAATGATTCATCAAATAATAAACGATTTTGTATTGATCTGGGTTTTTGTTTTCCTTGTTTTTATTTTCATAGAAGCTGGGAAGAAGACTTAAAAGCCTTGACTCTAAGAAGTGGAGTAATGAGAAGAAGGCAAAAATAGCCAGTTGCCTCCACCCTGACTATATTTCGAGTGAAGAAAGCGAGGTAGAGGAAGAGGAACCATTTAAGACAGTGGCATATATTGTTAAACCTCTAAACTGGGAAAGTCAGGAACTAAAAAAGGCAAAGAAGTCTCTTGACAAACATCATAAGGATTCTTTGCCTGATTTAGTTAAAAGGAGAGTTATTCCCAGGCGGAATGGACATCCTTCTCGAAGACAAAAGCCAAACGATTGCCCAGACTGGGCTTGCCTTCAGTAATAATTATAATTTTGTGACATTCCTAATCATAAAAGCATTTCTTAATTTCTGATTTGTATCTCTTGCACTTGTCAACATGTGTGCAGATGTTTCATGTTTCACCTCCATTCAGTTTCATGTCACAATATAAAACAGTCTGTAGTATGTGCTACAACGTTTTATTAGGTAGTGCATTGTTTGGCTTCTTTCTTAATAATAGCAATGTCTCTTACTCCTACCAAATTGCACAAATTCCATGCAATGATATGATCAAATGTCCAAGAACTCTCTTTTTAACTTGTCTGTTTTAGCTCCTTATTTTCCTAGTTGTGTGTAATTACAATATATTATGAGTGATTGTCCATCTGTTATACAATAGGGCTGCTCATTTTGTCAACTACTCTACCTGTGAAATGTAAGAAAACTTAAAAATTCTTTAGGGCATGAATGTAACAGGAATCAGTTTTTAATATTTCAGTTTGAGTTTATACGCCACTGTCTTGCATGGAACCTTTTCCTCTACTATCCTCTATTAAATTTCTCATCTATTTATTTGGTAAATCATGTGTTTGTAATGAATTATTGAATTATTGCAATAGAATTTCATATTTATAACCAATTATAGTGCTTTAGTGGTAGACACTAAAGTTGTAACTAAAATAATTATTACCATTTTTGTGGTAAAATTTGTATAGGTCGACCTTGATTTCTGAAATAGAGACTATGCATGGAATACCCACATTATCAACTATTTAGTATAGTAATTTTAACATCATAGGGAGATTTTACTTACCTTATCAACAAAAACTATTATACTCTTTGATAGAGAAAATGAAATGAAACAATACCCAATTATTAGCTTACTATATATTTCATAGCTGAAACAAATTTAATGATTTTTTTGTGATATAGAAAATGAGACATATTTATTGTAAAAATCATTTTTGGCTATTTTTACATAAAAATAGCATCTTTTATATATCTTTTAGTAACATATATTTTCATTGTAAGTTAAGGTTATTATGGATTCAATAAAATCAGTACGATTGAAGGAAAATTCTGAGCATTTTAATTTTGTTTTTCTTTTAATGATCTATAACAAGGAATGAAGATAATTAGTTACCTTCATTAAAATTAATTTGGGAACTAAAAGGTGGGCACATTTATGGGTTATTTATAAAGATAATTTAAGGTTCCTAAAGTTCCCTTTATCAATGTTTATGGATTGAATAAAGAATGATAAAGGTGCCTTTAACTATCATTTATATGGCTTATTAAAGGTATATTAAGTTCCCTTTACCGATATTTAAATAAAGTGATTAAAGAATGATAAAGGTACCTTTAACTATCTTTAATATGGATAATTAAAGGTAGTTTAAGTTCCCTTTACCAATGTTTAATAAAATGATTAAAGGATGATAAAGATAACTTTACATATGTTTAATTATACTTTACTCACGTAATGCAAGGTACCATTACATACATTTAGTATACCATTAAATGAAAGTAGTAAAGCCTCCACTACTAACCTTTAATTGATATGTTTTAAAGCTAACTATACATGGCTTTAAAATCTTTAATCATTTTGAATAAAGGTATGTAAAGGTTCCGTTACCACACCTTTAATATGCCTTTACTCAATATTTAAATATTTATTTTCGCCCTGTGTTTATAAGTGGTTTAAAAAACACTAGCTCATACCTATGACCGTGTCTTTACCTTCTCAACATAAACATTAAGGACTTAAGCTTTCTTCTAATATTATCAGATGGCGTGATGTTTATAAGTGGTTTACAAAACACTGGCTCATACCTATGACCGTGTCTTTGCCTTCTCACTATAAACATTAAGGGACTTAAGTTTTCTTCTAATATTATCACATGGCGTGATGTTTATAAGTGGTTTAAAAAATACTGGCTCATACCTATGACAGTGTCTTTGCCTTCTCACTATAAACATTAGGGGACTTAAGCTTTCTTCTAATGTTATATGCTTATAATTACGCTTGCAGCCGACTCATTTTTTAGCCCTCTCATACAATATTAATTTCTGTCTTTTCTTCTCTCTTTACTTATTTGAGAATAACGCATTCCATGTTTTCTCACTTTCATGAACATCAAACTGCTGGATAAGTAAGCTCGTATGCACCTGAAGGTTCAAGAATTACGAACTCCATCCCGACAAAATAGTTCGGACAACGATTGACAAAGGTATAGTAATGTTTTGTTGTTTTAGCCGTTAACGTTCTTGCAATTCAGAACGAAAATAGCCTGATAATTTCTTAGCTTTTGAATCTTGAGTAGCATCTTTTATTTTAGTTGCATTTGCAGTTTAGTTATATAAGGAAACGGCAAATTTTCATCATATTCAAAAATGTATACGAATTTGCCCCGATCAGAGACTTTCGAATTAATACGTCATGATTGCTGACTGTTTATTTTGTTTAGAGTGCGGCGAAGGAAGCTCATAAGTAATGGCATGTCCTACTATCAATCAGAATGTCAAGGTACCGCATTTTCGACTAATCGTTCTCATTGCATATGCATTTTTCAAGTAACCCATTACAAAACTGATGCACCATATCCTTATGTTTAAAGCCCAAGGAACACTTGCGTTCGTGGTTTTCAACAACATTCAATATTGGCTCCCTGGACTCCTTTATAAGTAAAGATGTTATTTGGTGCAAATATCAATCAAGCGCAATGGCACTCTTAGACAGGCAAAAGTTTTTTTCGATGCTTGGAAATGTTTTATCGCAGACGTGTTTCATAGGTCGAGTGTTACCAGTTACTCGCAAAGGAAAGAAAGTGGGGTTCAGAGGCATCGAAAAAGGAGAAGAATTTTCAGAAGAGCAGTTCACACAAAAACACCAACAGCCCATTTACGACATTCCACCTGTGATCTCTTCTGACCCTTTGGATATCGAGAAAAGCCAAGGCGCGTATTCAAACCAATTACTCCCGGAAGAGCAGTCAAACCCAAGTACGCCAGACATTCCACCTGAGAACTACTTTAAAAGCGCTTCTGAGGTTGAGAGTAAAAGTACCTCAGAAAATGAGCAAGATGAAGAAGAAGATGATGAAGAAGATTCTTCAGAATCAGAAAGTTTTTACTCGGAATTAGTACAAGAGAAAGAAGAAACCGACATAGAAATGTCGTCTTATGAGGTGCCTTCAGATTCAGAAAATGGTAAAATTGAAGACTCGTCAAATGACGAACCTCCTATTTGACGATTCTCTGCTATCTTCTTCAAGTGAAGACTTCTTTACATTTCACCACAAAAAGATTCAGAAGATGCGTTCTGCAAATCTTCCAGGAAACCCAAAGACATTCATGGAGTATCTCTCTTCTTTTTTTTACCAAGAATACCTATGGCTATCAATATGCTGGTCCTATTTCTCCTTCGAACGATGCGCGAATGAGATCGTTCCTAGTTGCTGCATTTCCACCTTTCAAAGTCGGAAGCCTTTCGAAAAAGACCACTTTTCCAATTGCAACAAGCGGTGAACTCTTCCCACAGTTCGCATACCGAGGTAAAAGCACCATAAGGTGCGAACTCTGCATTCCTCATCAGAAATGGGCACTGGAAAATCACAAAAGCCGCCATGTTATTAGATCAAAGACGTGAACACACAGAGCATACTTGAAGGCAGCGCCAAACTCGAATTTTCTGGTGTTGTTCAAACAAAACAGCATTTTTATTCCAAGTATCACCAAGACGCCCTCCAGTTCTTAGAAAGTGAAGATGATAAAGATGCAATCCTTGTTGGCACTGCTTGTCCCATACTCTTGATTTTATTTCTTACACATACGTAAAACGTACGGTAAAGACTGAATACATTAAATAGATAAATAACTTAGTAAGTACGACAAATAGGAAAAACTACGAAACATTAAACTGCAAAACGATAAGAACCATTGAAACGAATAACTTACATTTGTGTACGAAGGGACGAAACTGCGAGCACCAACTAAGTATTTACATAGAGGGCGTATATAAGGCGTACGAAAGCTCCTAAGGGACAAGACTAAATGACGAAACAATGACGAAAATACTTAGACTGAAACGAGCGAAACAAAAGCTATAGAACACTTATAAACAAACCTAAAGACAAAGAGAACTACAATCCTAAACGATGATGCACCGAAAAGAATGAAAACAGAAGTCAATCCCAAAATCACGAGCTTCATTACACCTTCTTTAAACGGGAATGGACCTCTGGATGTCCAAAAATGCAAAAAGTTTAATGTTGCTAATTGTGGGACCCAGAGGTCGTTAAACATTTCTTAAACGACAAGCAGATTCGCCGCACAACAGTCCTATCTATTTTTCCTATCTATCAAGGAAATGAAATCTAACGGTGTATTGCGATGCTACAAATCAGTGATAGGACCTGAGGACTGCTCAAGTTATAATGGTTGGAAAAAGAAGCATCCCCTTGATGCAGCTGACATAGTAGACAAAGCCAATAATTCTTCACGATCTCTTTTCATACCCCTATACCGAAAAATAACTGTGCATGGAAAAAGCATTGATATAGAAGGAGGGATCAAAATCATTCACCCTCCATGCGAAGGTTATGCACTGTCGTATGGCGACCATCCTTTCACGTGTACCAAATGCGCAAGACAAGAGCGAGAGCTGATGGACACCATACGCCACCGTCAAAGTAGTGCCTACAAAGACTATGAGAACAGAATTGGTTTAGCGGGCTTTAACACCTGGTATGCTCGACGAATAGAGCTTGCGAGTGCCCTGTCGAAAGAAAAGCAAAAGAGACAGGAAGCGGAAAAAAAAGTTTTATAACTTATTAAAACTAATCTGACACCCTTCGAATGGGAATCAAAACTACTTTCCTCCCGCCAGAACAAAGACGATTTTAAAGTTTGTATTAGACTTGAATCGTCTCATGAACAGCGGTATTGTTAAATCCAATCCAATTCAAGTCCTCGTTCTTCGAAATCTTGTGTCGAAACTTCTAAAAAAGAACAATCACCATTATGTAGACTTGGTGAAGAATATTAGTGGTCTGTTTCGTAATGAGCTGGGGCCTGCAAACTATGCCATCTTGTCTAAAATTTTTGGACTAGCAAGAGTGACTACCGCTTCCAATCATGCAAAGACACAAACGCTTGATCCAGGGATTAATCAGTCAGCTTTGTCTAGTGCAGCCACTTTGTTCAAAGGGATGCCAGTTAACGAATCAAGTGACGGTGCTAGAGCTTTAAGATATCTTCAGCCTTACTAGAACAGAGATGGAAAAGTAGTTCTTCTAGGAAAGAGTTGGGACCCAGACGTCAAAAAATGGAACCAAGAAAATACGCGTCCTATTCCTAGACGAGATGTAAGCAAAGGAGACCCAGATGATTTTACCGCCCTAGAACGGTTTTCAGATGCCTTGGTCTCCTCCAAACAACTCTCAAAAACTGTTTCGGTGCATAATTTAGTTTCACTCACGTCACATGAAAAACCGACAGTAATTTACTGTATGTGGCCGACGCCAGACAGCGGGTATAAAGCACAACATTTGTTGAAATACTGGGAACATTTGAGATTTCTCGCGTTTTACGATGAAAATGGGAAACCTAGACAGCTCCCCATAAATCTGATGGGCTTTTCTACTAATGCTGCTGGTTTTTCTTTGTCAGCCGCTATCCACTTGATGACGCCAAGCCACAACGAACTCAAGAAGGGAGTAGTTTTTCTTGGTCTTGGCGAGAGCGACGAACGATTTCTTGCTCCTTACTTTTGGTCCCTTCCTTCCATAGCCTATCTTAACTATGATCATGCACAAAGATTGTTCCTTAAGAACCTCAAATATCAAACGCGTGAGCTTACCTTTTGGAAAGATGGAAAGAAAACTACTCGGCTGGCCACAGTCAATCATCTTAGAGATCTTCGTAGGAAATGTGAAGAGCTAGGAATGGATTGTGGATTTAACGCTATGGATCTTGTTCTAATCTATTTCTTTGACCAGAATTCCGACGCATGTGAAAGACTTTTCACCCTACGAACGGCGGATCTTCTTGATGAGTTCATCCCAGGCTCACAAGCAACAAGCCTATATATAAGAGCAGTTTATCATCTTATGGAACCGTTTAGGAAAGCTGACTTTGGATACCAAGGAGACGTACAGTGTTCAATATCATGTGCCATCATGATCTTACGTCTTTGGAAGAAATGTCTCGAATTACTGAAGCTGCGCCTTCATGCAAGTCCTGGTGCTAAACATGATCCACCGAAAAGAGGACATTTCAATACTTATAGATGTTACTCTTCAGCAGAAGTTTTGTTTGCGGCTGCAACCGCTCACCAACTAGCAATGTTCATGCATTTCAAAGATCTAGCCCCATATTTTGCCTCGCCAAATCTTTCAGGCACAAAGACCACTGAACGCATCATAAGCGAAATGTAAGGAAAGAGCAATGATGAGATTCAAACACTCGACGCCCAGCCATCTTATGTTGATATCCTGCACAGAAGTTCCAGCGTACAGTACAACTTGAACGTGAAGCAAAAACTTGCAGGAGCTGGAATAAAGTCTAGTTCAAAACGCCGCCGTCTTGCATTTGGATTTAAAAACAACAAAGAAGAAGCTTCTAAGAAATCTGGTTACGACTACCCTGTCAGCTACAGTGACGTTTTACTTGAACAAAAAGAATCTCACCGCAAGGGAGTAAGTATTGGACAGAAATTATTCGAAACCTACATGCCATCAGCATGCGTAGAACTTCTGAAGCGCGCTAAATCTTGGGAAACCCCTTACACTTTTAAGCACCCAGACAACATGATTATAGCAAAGAATCCCGTGAACAAGGATTACAACAAGCTAAAAGAGTCTTTCTATAGTGACAAAAGTACTATCAACAAGGAAGTAGAAGCAGCACTCGAGAGTGAAAACGACGAGAACGAATGTGTAGCAACATAACATCTCGAACATCGCGAAGACATTGACTCCAGTGCAGCTGAAGCCGAAGACGAAAGTATGGAGGAATCTAATCTAAAAAAGCAGGATAAAAAGTAGAAAATTTCAAAGCGTGATACGAAAGGAATTACAATGATCCATATTAGGCAAGCAGTAAAGCTTGTTTTACCTAGGGAATACATATCAAGATCGAGGAACAAAAGACATGTAGCTGCTAAGTATCTCCCTAGAAAGGCCCCATTAAATCCTGAACACAACATCGTAAGATTCTGCGACATTGCCCTTAAAGCAGTTGTCAAGGGGAAGAAGTACTACGACAATGAAAGAATAGAAGCTATTCAATCCTTCGATGGATCAGACGTAGCTAGCTTTCAACTAAAGCCCAATGCTTCAGCGAGACTTAGGTGCTCCATTTATGATTATGACGATGATGATGAAGAAGAAGAGATGTATGCCATTAAAAATGAAGTGATCCTTACTCCATGGAAAAGTGCATCCTCTGTTCTAGGCCCTGTTGAGCTTTTACCACATGCTTCCGTAAAAGGCCTTTTCGCCCTCCATTCCAATTCCCGCAAAATGCTTAATGACATGGGATTCTCTCAACGCCCTACATCATGTAATCCGCCACAAGCTCTGCATTGCTGGGTTTCATGTCGAAAGAGACTGGGAACGAGGCAGACAAATTTGCTCAAGTTACCAAGCCCTTCTTCAGAAAAGTAAATACTTGAACTTTATACTGCGTTTTTGAAGTAGTTTTTTTATATAATTGGGAGTGAAATGAAAACTAAACTTGGAGATAATTCCATGACGTCGTCTTCTGACAAAAAAGATCATAGTAAAGCCCCGGTCAAAACGAAAACAGCGATGGATTTGCAAAACGAAAACACTGACTTAACAAAATGGAGAGTGGAGGACCTAAGGGCAGTATCACTGGAGTTTAGATTGAAAGGAAAGGGAACGAAAGAAGAGCTTATTGACAGGCTAAAACCTGTTCAAGAAAAGATTAAGCCAGGTAAACACCTCGTATGATTTTGAAACCAGCATGGAAAGTTCGGAGATTCCCCCATCATCAAGTGCTTGGAATGCAGACTCTTCTCTATATCCGAAAGTGAATTTTAAAACAATTTCTAATTACACAAGCATCAAAAAATAGGGAAGCAAAGGTCAGTCGAGAAAGGCAAGGCGAACGTTATTTTCTAGGAAGATTAAAACTGTTAAGTGCATGCAAACTGATGGGAAAACGTTTGTGAAAGCAATGATAATTAAAAGCTGGACAAGAAATCACACGTCCGGCTGTCGTTATGTTTGTAAACAATATTCCGGTCAAAGGACACTGCACCTGCCCCATAGGTAAATGCGGCATTTGCTGCCATGCTAATGCTTTGTTAATGTTCTTAGAACAATACAATAAGAACAAAACTAGGCTGCTGTCCCTAACTTGCACCGAAAAGATGCAAAAATGGCATCGGAAAGGCGCTAAGGCAGGAGTTCCAACAAAGACCTCACACATTGTATTAAGGTCATTCAGAAATACAAGGTCCACAAGAAAGCCATTAAATGATAAGGGGCGAAGAAGGAAGAATCGGAAGAAAAGCACAGAGTTGACAGGGGATATAGACAGAAATGATTACTACAAAAGAGATGTTGATAAAATGTCCTGTCAAGTTGTTAGTGGCATAGACAAGCAACAACTGCACATACATTTTTACAAAACATTAAGAAGATATAATATAAAGTCAGGTCTTGCTACAACTACAACAACTATAATAACACATGGAGGGCAAAAGTAGTCTTCATGGATCATGATTACTGCAGATATATTGAAACTCTATTTGACAATGAGATTCTTATCACAAAAAGTCCTGTTAAGTCTACAGTAACGGTTCCCACCTTAAATGTAGAAACTAAGGCAACACTTGAACATGAACAGGAATCACAGCAACAAAATGAGGGGAATAAAATGCTTTGTTCCGAAGGAAATTAATGTATCAAAATGAAGATAAAGAAGTCTTGCATCTACTACAATTACTCCATGCATCTAAAGAAAATATAATTGAGCTAAAACTTCCTTTATACAAAAAAGTACACCCATGTGGACATAATTATGTGTCTGTAGAACAGGGAGCAGGTGAATGGCAGGCACTACGGGTAGGAAAGATAACAGCAAGCAAAATACCAAGCTTATTGGTTTTTGTGGTCACAAATAATTTGATCAAGCATGGTATTGCATTCATAATAAGCTGGATGAGAATAAGGTTGCTCCAAAAGAGTTCAAGAACTATACTAGAGGTGTGGAATTTGAGGGAAAAGCGATTGAATTATTCGAAAAAATAACAGGTATGTTATTTGTGCATTACTCACATTATCAAATAACATGATATTCATAGATATTTGCTGACTTATGATAAAATGTTAATACATTTTTACAAAATGATAATGTAAAAGTGTAATTGTATGTGGTAAATTTCTATGTAATAAAATAACAAGAAAATAATAAGTGTCTATTTGTCTACCTGTCGTTTAGAAAAAAGGGAAAGAATCAAACAAAACTAACATATTTTTTAAAATTTAATAATTCATTTTCTATTATTTATTACAGGAGTTCCCATTTCAACCAGTGGCTACTTCCATTACCCAACTGATCCAAGGTATGGTGCTAGTCCAGATGGACTTGGACAGACATTTCTAGTCGAGGTGAAGACACGAGCTTCAGAAAGTACTACACCTCTTACAAGTGTAACTGCTTCACATATCATTCAATGCAATTTCCAGATGGAATGTACTGGAGCAAGGATAACTTTCTTAGAGTCTTATCAACCAGAACAAAACTGTGCAAACATTTTTCTGATTGAAAAGAATAGTCTTCTCATTGAAGTTTGCAAAACATTTACTGATAAAATTCTTGAAAACAAGGAAATAACAGAGTGGCCACATGAGGAAAACAAGTACCTCACTAAGCTTGGTGAAGGCACCATCCCAACATTTGAAAACACTAAATCGTTGAGGTCGAGGATAAACACTATGACGAAAAACATTACAGCGCCTTTCATAATTACGGGACCTCGACAAATTTGGCGCCAGCCCAAAACATGCGTTTTGGCTGCCGTCAATCAAAATTACGATAACTACCGAATGGAATCCGATCGATGGCCGAGCGACAAGATTCTTTTCCTCACAAACAAAATGGCCGGTGACATGGAAGATTCTCAATTCCTGGATATTCCAATCCCGTTACCGGACTTGGACGAGACTCAAATAGTTGATAATATTGAAGATCAGGTAAGAAAAAATTTCGTTCTCCTAAGCATGTTTTACTCAAGTGTGTTATAGTTTATATTGCCCGTAAATATACTGCCTTGGTCAAAACCTCGTGGATTCATTTGACGTAAGCTTGCAGCTGTAAATATTTCATCCGATTCTCTTTCTTACAGAGGGAGGTAGCTCTATTCCTGCAAGTCAAAGATGGAAAAGTGTCTGGAGCCGAGACTACTCCTTTCTTGCTTCCTCACAGGTGGACTTATGATACGCTACTTTGCTGCGTTGAGGATTACATACCTCGAAATGGCCACGGACAACGAGTGAAGCGTTTATACTTCAAGCGCGCCAAAGGAAAGGCAATAATTTGTCTGAATGGCGATGGTGATATTTCTGAATTATTGAAGGAATATCCTTTACAGTACCCAAGCGGCAAGAAATCAGGGAGAACAGATAGGATGTATTTGGCGGCGGAGTTGGATAAAAATGGTAAGCAAAATTATCTTACTGCAGTTCAGGGTTTATCAGGTCCCGAAGGGGTAAAATTGGAGTTGGGATTCACAAGCAAAAAAAAAAAAAAAAAAAAAAAGGGCATGGGATTGAAAATTTGAAAAAAAACTCGATGGGATTTTGGAATCTTAAACTATGGGATTTAAGCCAAAATTTACACTGGGAAATGGGATTAGGACTTCGTTCAGGACCCTGTATGGCATATCATAAACCGATTTTTCCCTCAAACTTGCATTCAGTATAAATACGCTATAGACCCTTCGCACTTTAATTCCCAATAGTAATTGAACTGGAGGCTAGGACAAACTAAGCTGTCTTTTCTTATGCAAAAATATTTGTTTTGTTCCTAGGACAATTTCTCTGAGTGGGCATTTTATACTGCTTAGGGTCTATAAACCCACCCCTCTTCCACATCAAGAATAACGATATTTTTAAATTCTCGTAACATTGATGCTGTTACATCCCTAGACACAACATCATATGTGCTACAAACCCCAAGAAGGTCACCTCGTCTTGTGAAAAAGACATATGATGTTTTTGTTCATACCACAGAAGTAGGGAAGGCTTCATCATCTGCAGAAGTTATACACAATGTAGATACCGATGCAAAACTGCTAGATATTATTGATCTTCTGAACAAAAAAGAAAATGAAAACATATGTTATGTCCCCAAAAAAGGCATTTCTTGGTTGAGAAAGGGAAATAAAAATCCAGTTGTGTTGAAGAATGATGAAGATCTTCAAAAGTGCAAAGAAGAATATCGTGGTACAAATTCAATCCGTATTGCGTGCCCAGTGGTCAGCAAATGTTCTTCTGATGGTGACAATGGTAGGTAATCAAAGGTTATATTTTCGCTTTGTTGAACTGATGACATACTGATTATTTAACTGATGATATAATCTTAATGATATACTCTTTGATGTGCTGTAGGTGCAATACCTTCCAAAAGAAGAAGAAAACTTGACATGGGAACAGGGAGTGATTCAAAGAACGATAATGAGCTGTGGAATGAAATTCATGTGAGTTTGGTAAGAGATTTAGAGAAGAAAGGAATCCTTCGGAGATATAGTACAAAGCATTTGCAGCTATGGACAGATATGATTCTGGAAGGAAAGTCATCTGGCTGTGGAGAGGAACCCGAGTGGGAGCTGTATCTTGAACAGGTTATTGTCCCACCAAAAACTAGAAGAAGTTTATCTCCAGGTAGTAGTACATCTTCGGTCAGTGGCTCAAATTCAAGTGATTCTAAAATGGCATCAAATGGAGACCTCATGGAAATGCTTTTACTACAAAACCAACAAAGGATTATGGAAGAAAGCAAGAGAACTGAAATATTCCAGACTGCAGTTCTGGCAATGATGTCCAACAACTGCGTATCAACTAAAAAATCAGGTATATCACCTTGACTGTGTATTGCATACAGGGGAGAGAAGCATGGGAAATACACCCCCAAAAACTTCGTTTTCCTATTTTGTGCCCCTATGTTTCCTTTTTTGGGTTTGTACCACCTCCCTCAGATGCCTCGCCCCCCCACTTGCCACACCACTTTCCAGAAAAAAAACCTTGGATCCTACACCCTTAGTATTTCACTCACGTATTATGTGATTCCAATAATGGTTTGTCCCAACTAGCACTGTGAAAATAATGACTGTTCAGTGGAGAATGTCCATGCATGATTGATATTATGTCTGATGAAATCTTTGCCTTTTGGGTCATTACTGAATTACTGAACAGTTCCCATTATAATAGGACATTGGTAAATGACTGGCTCTCATTTTAGCTGTGAATTGTTTTTTTTTTTTTTTTTAAGAAAATGTTTATAAACCTAAGATATATATTTGTATAATGCAGGTACAACCAACGTTCCAGCTGGATCCTTCAGCTAATCAATCCTTATCATTCCATACTTCTAAGGGTAAGCTATTTAATGATAGTTTACCACTGGTAGCATTTTAAAATCAACAGAGGGAGGGAAGTCTTTATTTTGGTAATGGCTATTTGATTTTTTTTGGGTGGGGGTTAAAATTTCACCTTTCAAAAGGGCTAAAAAAATTTTTGATATGTCTTATCTAGCACCATCCCTCTTTGGTAATTTATGAACTTATGCTCTCATTTCTGTTAGGTGGCATTATAGTGAATTTGTTATCACCACCAAAGGCAATAGGCAATAGACGATAGGTCAACTAAACAGAAATAATCAATCTTTAAGTGCAGTTTCGGGGCTACAAACAACACTGGATATCTTAACACTAACCTCTGTGTGTAGAATAAAAAACAGAAATACAAGCACTTCCAACAGTTTTTGGGCTCCTAAAAGACATATTGCCTTTGGTGATGACAAGATTTTTTTGGAATAGGTGTATCACAATTTATAATAATTTATGTTAGTGAGGTCTGCTAATGTTCTAACAAGTCATGTGGAGAAAACCAAAAGAAATATCATAACTGCTTTAGCAATAATTTATAAATAATCATAGTAGAAATACATGTGAATAGATTGTCTGGAAATGATATACTTAAGGAATTATCTTTATGATTTCTTTTGGTTTCCTCCACATGATTTATTAGAATATATTAACAGGCCTCACTAACTTTGATATACAAATTCTAATCATTTTACATTTCTGATGTTTAGCTTTACAGGAATTTACCAAGAATGAATGTATCCAAGTGTTGGAAAAAATTGGCTTGGAAAATCATATTGAATCATTTGTGCAAAACCAAATAGATGGGCCAATGTTGGAGGCAATAATTTATCCAGTTCTAGGAAAGAGCATACTGGAAAACCTAGGAATAAGAGATATAGAGGAGCAATTTAAACTGGTGAATGAAATAAGAAAACTTAAGTCTGTATAGAGTAGGCCAATATCTGCTTTGTGTACTTTGATAAAAAAGTTTATTAAGGTGAGTTGAAAAGGTCAGAAAGGATAATAATATATAGAGAACTAAAGTTCAAAATAAAATAAAAGCTGTTGAAGAATTACAGTATATATGCAGAGCTAAAAATAATGGCTGTTTTTTGGTCATGTCCAATTGACTGTCGAGAAAAAGATTTGTTCAAACATGTTTCCATGAAGGACCGGCATTGTCTGATGACCAGCCATTATTTTAAGCCCTGTATATTATTATATTTAAATACCTAGCCATAAGTTGTTAGTTGATTTAAAAAGAAAAGAGTCAAAATAGCTAACTTGACACGTTGGCAGTTAATGTAATCATGAAAAGCACCATTTCTCCTGTTGTCTTTCTACTTGCTGTTTTATAAGTCTTGGTTCAAAAGTAACCACATGATACAAAGAAGTTTGTGCAGCTGGTTGTTGAAACCTAATGGAGTAACATCAGGGTTAAAGCCCCAATGTTTGAAATAAAATTCTAAAAGTTACAGTTAAATTTTTATTTTTTTGTATGATTTTGAATTGACATGTGCTTACATGGATAAATTACCTTTGAAAGTGCTATATCAAAGCAACGCTTGGGATATTTCTTACAGACATCCTGATGACGTTGAAGCCAATTCTTACTTGCAGAAAAGCACTGCTCTATGGGATTAAGATCTGGAGAGTATGGTATTTAAAAAATAAGTCAAAGGATTTTCGCTATTAATGATAATGTCACTTTGGTGAGAAATTTTGTTTACTTCAAAATCTTTGCATGAAAATGCTTATAAAATTGTGCATGCATGGAGAAGTAAATTTTTGTTCTGGTAAGTTTGTTATAAATTTATTTAACTTACGGTAAGAACACAGCCAGACCACCCTTGGCTCTGATCAACCTAAAAACATGATCAGAATAGTGGAGGTTGCAATTGTCCATTACTACTACTGAACAACTTTGATGAAGAGCATATGAGCCAACATGAGGAATGATGAAATTTTCCATTACAAACTCGAACTCTGCCCTGTCATAGGCCCCTACTATGGTATGTGATTCTTTGATTCCATCTTTAGCAATTGCTGCCAGGATACTGTATTTCGTTCCTCTAGGGAAATTTCCTTTTCTGGATACTCTAGTGCCTTGCAATGACTGACCATATTTTCGCTTTTCAAAAGATAAATGAAGAATGAATAAAGATTTTAAAAAATAAAGATGTTTTCAAGATTTCTTAACAAGATCAGATTCTCCATCATGAATTATTAAGAGTATTCTTAAGTTCCAAGCAGTAAATTACTAAGGGAGCATTCATTTCTTAGGAAGGGGAAGGGGAAGGGGCAGAGGAATTAAGGAGGGGGTCATTGAAAATTCACAAGTGAAAAATGGAGGGCACTTGTTTAGTTTTTTACATATATGACTACATGATTATGCAAGTAAGGTGGGGGCACAACTTAGGCAGGGGGGCAGCAAATTGGGCCACATAAAATTTCAGCCTCTGCCCCCTCCCTCTCCTAAAAAATGAATGCTCCCTAAAAAAATATTTGGATAACGTACGTCCTAGCAATCCAGGTTACCTCAGATCTCATACCAGTAGTGTTTACTATAAAGTGTATCAGCAGTATAGTACTATTTTTGTGTATTCATCATTTGTTGGTTAATAAATACAAGTAACCTGTAAACAAATGGTGAAACAAAAGGGGAGGAGTGGAGAGCGGTTCTTACACCGTCCAAGAAAGCAAGATAAATATTTTAGCTTTATTGTATTTCAAAATAAAATTTTACCTGAAAGGTTCTGTCACACTTAGAGGATTCGTCAATAAATAACAGTTGATGACTGTCAAATTGTGAAATGAATCATCGATATTGTGCTCGCCGTAATTCATCTCGTTGCTTGGCAATCAATTGCAGCTGTAAATAAGGTACTGTTATTTATTCTGGTCACATTTATAAAAATTAGCAGAAAATACAGATAATACTTCACAAGTTGGATATAAACCTTTTTGACTGTCAAGCCAATTCCCCGTAAATATTTGCTCAAAGTTGGGATACTGTACTCTTGTCCAGTAAGATAAGCTATCCAGTCGCGGAGTTCATCGAGATACAACTCGGGATATTGTTCAATTAGATTTTTAATCATCAAAATATCTCGTCCTATATAAAATAACATTTAAAATATTACATGATATAGAGGAAATTTAGCGAAACCTCTACAAAACAAAATATTTTACCGATAATCGATCGCGGTCTACCAGGTCTTGCACGGCGAAAGGCTGGCCCATACCCAACACTTTTTGTTTCTCGATATATTTTTAACACTTTTTTTACGAACGTTAAGCTTACTTGAAGAATTTCTGCAATTTCCTGCAGGGACCGATTTTGAATAACACGTAAATTAACGACTCCCCAACGGAGAGATTTGGGAAATTCTCTTACCATCTTAGAACTGAGATATTTACACGGCACACGGCTGTTTGCATTTGCTTCCGGCCATCGATCGGATTCCATTCGGTAGTTATCGTAATTTTGATTGACGGCAGCCAAAACGCATGTTTTGGGCTGGCGCCAAATTTTTCGAGGTCGCGTAATTATGAAAGGCGCTGTAAACAAGTAGTCTTTACTACTTAGTTTGAGTACAAACACTAACAACATTAAATACTGTGCATATTTGCTACTACAATATAGGAAAGTTGATGGAACAAAATTTTCTTATTTTGAGTTTGCCATTTGAGTTGAAAATACTTCTGAACAGAAAATAGTACAATGTGTTTCTATGTAGATGTGTGTAGAAACTCACTATCTTGTAACTCTAAAAGGAGAATAGAATTTGTCAAATTAAACAATGATATAAGCAAAATTTAGTACTCTTATGTACTATTTGTATTGCATTGTGTTTGTACTCTAAAGGCTAATAATATTAGTTGTATTCTTATTTACAAACAAGCTTGACTGGTGCTTATTGATTGCTGTCCCCTATTAAAATAAACTTAATAAAACATGACTGAATTCACTGATATATAAATAATAACTAATTCAAAAAAAAAAGGGAAAAGTGAAACAGGTGTTGTACTTTGATTGAAAGGCTTATCATGAAGGAATAGTCGAAGCTTTATGAAAAACCATGTCCAATATACATTGACTATATTAACTAGATGATTCCTTTGGACCAACTGGTGTTTTCAAGATATTAACAT
Source organism: Actinia tenebrosa (assembly GCF_029948245.1). NCBI lineage: Eukaryota > Metazoa > Cnidaria > Anthozoa > Actiniaria > Actiniidae > Actinia > Actinia tenebrosa. Next base: position 3,974,502 of record NW_028292580.1, read on the forward strand.
GAGCAAAGACTTTGAAACAATGACCAAGCAGATCAATTCTTGTCATAGGCCAGCAGCTGTTCAAAATAGTCCAACCCCTCATCCTTCCAATGTAATTTTCATCGTATACTCTCAAGGTAGCAATGTCAAAGTTAGCACTAATTTCTGATGATTCATATTGCTCACTAAATTTCATTGGTGGCCTGTTGTGCAGTACACCTTTCTTGAGACACAACTCTGCAATATCAAATCCCTTATCAGTCAACACCACTTTTTCTTTGTTTACATTATCCAGGACCCCACATAGTTCAGTAATGTCTTTGTCAGATATAGTTCCTGGGTATGTGTCACTGCAACACAGCAATCCACCATGGGGGAAAATCCACACAGATGTTTTACCTGTGGTATGGTTCTTGTAATTGCTAAACGTAATATTATTGACTTCAAAGTTTTCAGATTGTGCAATCCATGACTCAGTAGCATCGCCAAGAACCTCTGTCTCAGAAAAACCTGCCTCTTCAAACACTTTTGGTAGGAATGCTTGCACAAATCCAGGTAAAGGGCGGAGGTCAAGATAGTCGAAAAGAGTGGACAAAAACACAACCCATGCACAAAAGCACCTTGAAATGGTTGCTTGACTACATTGTGTGATCCAAGCCATAACACTCAACTGAATTGAGTGTCTACTCACAGTAAAAAAAGTCATCCGTTCAGTTTTTAAGTCAAGTTTTCTGTTATTGGAGAATAGTCCATCAGTTTTACAATCTGAATAGCTCATAAGATGAAAAGGCTGAACACAGGCATAAAGGCAATCAAACTCTTCTACCGAGAGACCAGTTAAATCAAAAAACTTATTTGGTTGTTCTTTTAAATCGCTGTATAAAAATTGACCTCTCTTCATTCCAGAAATCAGTTTATCAAAGTTCTTTTCTTGTAATTTCTGATCTTCCAGTAGTTTATTAACTTGAGCTTGCAGCTTTTCAATTTCATCGTTTTTCTTCTTTAACTCGCGAAGCTTGCTAATTTCTAGGTTTTCTGATTTAGCAGGATCAAGCTCACTGTCATCCTGTCTGTATTGTAAGACACGTCTCTTTTTTTTTTTTTTGCATCTTTCCTTCTTGTCATACAGCGCTCTTTTAGCAGCAGTCAGTTTTTTAGCTCTGTCTTTTGAAAATTTTGACTTCTTCATTTTTTCCAAATATCGTCCTGTGCAAGTTACGTCGGGAATAATCTTCGAGGGTTTCCCTCTTGCCGGTAGACCAGTGCTCTGAACAAATACGAGCCTTTTTCCAATTTATATTATCATTTTTTAAAACCTTCATGTATTCCCTTCTCAAGTAATCGTCTGATGAGATTTTCCGAAGACTATAAGACGTCAGCCCCGGAATCTTTGTTCTCCAGCTGTTTAAACACAAACTACTTGCACAGTTCCAATGTGTGGCAGCCATCTTGGTTTTGAATTTGTCCGCCTAGTTCCCAGTGTCTTTCGACATGAAACCCGGCAATGATGATGAAGAAGATGACGATGAAAACAAATCATCTAGTTCAGCTGAAGAAATAACTGAACGCAGGTTGAACAAAGATGGTCTTTATGTGTATAGGGTGCGTTTCAAAAATTGTGGTCCGGAAGATGGCATGTGGCTACCAGCTTCTTCCTTCAATGGCGCCATAGAATTTTCCTCCACGTCAAGGTTTGGCAGAAAAAGGAAACATGTAGTAGATCCTTCAAAATATTCCCAGGAGCCACCTTATTCTAAGCAACGAGTCGAAGGAGATATTAAGAAAACAAACCACAAGCAAAAACGTCAAGAAAAAAAGCCCGTCTGCAAGTCCGACAAAAAAGGCCTTGAGCCGGATGTCAAAAGAAGTGCAGGCATCAAGACCCAGTCATCGCGGAAACGAAACTCGTTTCGGCGCCAAACGACGAAGGAAGATAAAGGACGTTTATTACAGAAGGACTTAACCTTAAAGAAAAGAAAACCAAATAGCACAAGAAACGTAACATTCGTTGATGAAAATGACATTCCTCTTTTGGTAGATAGCTCGACTGTATCGTCCTCTTGTAGTATAACACGACAAAACTTCGAAAGTTCTGATATCCACTCCCAAGAAGACGAAGATCATAGTCCCATCGTAATTTCTGATGACGAATGTGAGGCATTTGACAAACGAAACAGTTCGGAAATGAAAGTTAGTAATCCTCTAGAAATGTTTGATGACGATTGTGATGTTCTGGATACAACAACAACCATCCAAGAAGATGACGGATTCATTCATGATCTATTGCGCAACGACGATAACTTCAGAACCCCTCGAAGAATCCTGTCAAGACTAGAAGATGCTTTAAACTGCTTGGGGGAAAAAAAAGGAAAGGAAAATTTAGCAATGTGCATCGATGGGTTTGGAAGTTTTTCTATGAAAGGATTGTTAACACTGCTAAGATACCATCGCATGATAGACCTAAAACACGAGGTACAGACAGAACAAAGGTGGATCGAAGATACGTTTACGCGATATCCAAAGCAAGACCGCGATATGGTGATTAAAGCACTATTAGACAGATGGAATTTAGAGGAAACGTTCGTTGCCAAGTCATCGGACTACTGTATCGCGTCTCAAGAGCTATCAAGGCTTTGTGGCGAGAGATATCTTTCTGATGTAATGATTCATTTCTTCATTCAAGTGTTTTGCCAAAGAGCAAATAAAGCAATATCCAGGGACAAATTTGCTCTATTGCCATCCTTTGTTACTGCCAGAGATGTCAAAACAAATATTTTATTACGAGTGTGCAGGATATACAACATTAAAGACACTGACGTTTTCTTTTGCCTGTCCATATCAGCGAATGTCACTGGGGGCTAGCTGTGTTTTATGTTGAAGAACAAACAGTACGTTGTGATGATGGCTTGCACCTCCACTTTGTCCGCTGCATACATCAAAAGTTGCAAGAACACCCTTAAAACACTGCTTGACTTGTCTGGACGTGTGGAGTTTCATCCAAAGAAATGGAAATTTGAGCGTTTTGTCAGTCCCATGCCAGATCAGCCCTCAAAAAGTAATACTAACGTTAAAAGAGGGCACGGAAGTTGCGGCGTGGGAGTGGTATGTTGTGTACAAGATATATGCGACGGAAAAACTGAATTCCAATGTTCCTTTAATGAAGCACATCATCTTAGAGCAAATTTAATGATTGATATCGTAAAATACAGTCAGTGACTGGTTTTCACTGATGATGCTTGCTATAATGACTGGGTCTTCTTGGTAATGCATCTTCTTCTCCGTTCGTCATCGATTTAAGAACTGTGCCTTTCCTGGCATTTTAATTCGCTCACAGTGACTGGGTCTTCTTGGTAATGCATCTTCTTCTTCTCCGTTCGTCATCGATTTAAGAACTGTACCTTTCCTGGCATTTTAATTCGCTCACATTGACTGGGTCATGTGGAATTTAGAGGGAGAATTCGTTCCCAGGCTATTGGACTACTGTATTATGTTTCAAGACCTATCAAGGCTTGACGGCCAGAAATATATAAACAGTTGATTATAAAACATAATTCTAGGAAATTTCTGCACGTTAGGGCTTAGTAAAGAAGTTAAACACGATAGCAAAATTTAACAGAAAATCGAAGAAAAACGGGAAAAAAAAAAAAAAGAATTTCGAATTTCAAAAGAAGAATGCTACGATGTATATTAATTTGCTTCGAATTGAACATAATTCAAGATATTTTACATAGCTGTATATTATTCAAATTATATTGATAAAACTGTATTCGAATATTCTAAGACGATTGTTAACGATAAAAGGTAGCTGGAGTGAAGTTACTAAGCCCGTGATTTCAATCTATATTAGTGTAATGCGCTCATTAATGGCTTCAGTAAGGCCTAAAATTTCCATACTGCTTTCTTTTGTGTAATTTGTATTTGAGGATTTAATGCCTTAAACATACTATTAAACATAACTTACGAATACGTATATAAGAATTGTTATCTGGATAAAATTCAAAATTTTGAGCAAAGAAGGCAGTTCACCAAATTTAGAATTAGTAATCATAAATTAGCTATCGAAACAGGCAGATACACCAACCAAAATATATCAAACGATCAACGTATCTGTTTATTCTGTACGAACAATGAAGTTGAAACAGAAATACATATGTTGTGTAACTGTCCTCTTTCAATTCTGCCTAATGCAGTCATGGTGAACGGACGTGTTTTTGATAGCTCGAGCTCAACTCAGAGTGAAAGCGTAACTACGAATCCTGATTACTCAAAATACCTTAGATATGACCACAAGAGGAACCTATTTGCTTGGACTGGCTCTCCTAATGATTTAATATCTTTCTGTCGCGATGAATTAAGCCTCACTGAACCGTTTACTAATTCAACTAATGGCAGATCTACAGTTATCAAGAATAGGCAGGTAACTTTGGATCTATTTACTTCTACAAAGACATTGCAAGTTCAAGGATTTAAAGCCAGCCAAATCAAAGACCGTTTGAAATCTTCACTAAATGAAGACAACCAGCAAAATTCTGGTAATTTCAAAGGATCCAACAGCATATACATTGACGAGGATACAGAGACTTCTCTCCTTGAAGATGAAGACTCTGACAAGGTATATAACGATACGTCATGTGAACTGAAAGATCTAGAAAGCTTTATTCATTCTGTAGCTAATTTGAAATCCATGCCTATTTGTGCCCATAGACAAGAAATGGACAAGCTTTGGAAAAAAATTGAGGTAATTAATTCAAAACTAGAATCTGTGGAGTTGATTAATGCAAAATTTGAATTTCCCGCAAAAAATGATTCAAACAAACGCACTAACGATGAAGCTGTATCACGTGAAATTGAGTTACTGAGGCAAAAACTTTGTGAGGCTGAATTAGAAAAAGAAAGGCTTAAAGAAACAAACAACGCCCTAATTACTTCCCTCAGTTTATTGAAAATGAACTCCTCAGACAAGCAAACTTTACCTCAGACCGCGATCCCCAGGGATAATGATACTTCAAATCGACCTCCAGTAATATCAGATACTAACAACACGCAATTGTTTCATAATCTACCTACTGCTTTGCATGATTCATCTCCAAATAAGAACTCGCTTAGCTCTCAATTAGAAGACTACCGACTTCGACACAACTTGAATCATCAGAAAACGAGCATACCGCAGTCAAAAATGGTTCAACCGGTTGCCCAACCAGAATTATCTAATTCTCAATTAGAAGACTATCGCCTGCATCATAAACTCAAACACCAGCAGACGAAAATATCGCAAGCTAAAGAGTCTACTGGACAAGCAGTTGAACAACCGACCGAACCGACCGTTGAACTACAGAAATGTTCTACAACTAAGAAAAGGCGATCAAATTCCAAGCGGAATAAGAAAAACAACAAGAAGTCATCCAATACTTCTACGCCTTCAGTACAAGTCTCAAGATCTCAAAAACAGACGAGAAACAACAAGAATGATCCATCAGAAAGAGATGACAAACGGCTAATTTATATTGCTGGAGACTCTATGATACAACATGTCCAGGGATGGAACCTTTCCTCTGAAAATCGGCATGTGTCCGAGTGGAAGACATGGAAGACTACCTAAAGCCCCTAATACGCAAGGGGCCAAACGAACTAATTCTTCACGTGGGAACCAACAACATCTGTGATGATAATCCCCGAGAAGTGGCTGAAGGTATTGTAAACGTAGTTTTTCAAATCGAACAAAACTCGCCGAACACAAATTTTTCCATCTCGTCCATATTATTAAGGTCAGATAGACCACAACTAAATGATAAGATCAAAGAAACAAATAAGATATTAAGATCACTTTGCAGATCCAAAGGATGGTCTTTCTTAAACCATCAAAATATCGACATGTCATGTTTAAATCGCAGAGGACTGCATCTTAACCGTAAAGGAAGCAACCAGTTAACAAAAGACTTTGATAATTACCTTACTTGATCATTGATAGATGTGTGGCAATTCTGAATCTATATACAATCCTATTTCAAATGTTAGAGGTTTTAAAATGGCGTTACTAAATATTGTTAGTCTTCCTAAATGACAATGACAATGACAATGTTTTATTTGCATCACTTTTACAAATTTTAAATTACATTCAACTATTACCTTGAATATTAGATGCAAGCTCGCTATAATAACCTATAAGGGCTATACAGGACAGCAAGCTTCCAACTTATGTACAATATAACTAGGCAAGTAGATAGCAAAGCAAGAATAAGGAAAAATAAGCATATATATGTATGATATGTATATTAGTACTAATCTATGTATAAAGGAAAAAAGTAAGGAAGAATGGAAGAATAAGCATAATTATATTAAACTTATATTTATAATAATGTACATTAATACTTAAATTGTTTATATATTTGTATGTGACGACGTATATTCATACTGGAAATGGATAGAATGATATCTACGAGAGAAAAATCAAGGACATAACATGGAAAATTATGTTTCATAATTCTTTAACAAGGATTTTTTCAATGTATTTTTGAATGACGATATGCTGGGAGCTTGCTTTACATCCTTTTCAATAGCATTCCAAGTTTTCACACCAGCAAATTTCAGAGCAAATTTACCATAGTTGGTACGTGCTTTTGGGAGAGAGTAACAGCAGTTAGAGGCAAGTCTAGTGTTATACTTCTGTCTTCTTTCAATTGGTTCAAAAAACGAATCGAAGCATTTGGGGAGCTTCCCAGTTCTAAAGTTATAAACGAAAATGGCATTGTGTAAGAAGACAAGCTCAGGAAATTTGAGTATATTGTATTTTAGGAAAAGTGGGTTTGTGTGATCCCTATAGCCAGAGAATGATATCAGTCTAAGTGCTTTCTTTTGAAGCAAATGTAACAACTTTGTTGTGGATGGATATGTATTTCCCCATGTTATAATTCCATATGTGAGAAAAGGATATATGAGACTGTAATATAGATTAACAAGTATGTTCTCGGAAGTATAGTGTCTAACTTTAGAAAGTAAGCCTATGTTTCTTCTGATTTTTTTGGCCACAAAAGCTACATGAGCTTTCCAATTTAGGTTGGAGTCTATCAGGACCCCTAAGTAACTAGTGTTATTGACCCGTTTAAGTCTTTTAGCATTTATACAAAGTTCAATGTCATAGGTAATCTTTTTCTGAGGTGAATGAAAAATAATATAATTTGATTTGTCAATATTAAGTAACAGTTTATTGGCAAGTAACCAGTTCTGGATGTTAACTAGCTCAATATTAATTTGTGCTTCTAGTCCTTGGATAGTATTATTACAATAGAAAAGATTTGCATCGTCTGCAAACAGATGGAAATCAAAAAGTGAGGAAGAGTTATGAAAGTCATTAATGTACAACGAAAATAGAGTTGGGCCAAGGACTGACCCCTGTGGTACCCCACAGAAGATATTCATTACATCTGAATCAACAGCTGAGATTGAGACTAGTTGCTTCCTATTGCTTAGATAAGAGGTGAACCAGCTTTTAGCTATTCCATGAATCCCATAGTGATCTAGTTTGTTAAGTAGGATAGAGTGATTCACAGAGTCAAACGCTTTACTCAAGTCTAAAAATATACCACATGAGTATGAATTACTATCTATAGCTTGTTGTACATTATCTATGATAGAAAGAAGGGCATGGCTAGTAGAGCAAGATGATCTGAAGCCAAACTGTTTACCAAATAAAATATTATTATTATTAATAAACTCTATCAGCCTTCTGGAGACTAGTTTCTCCATCAGTTTATTAAAAATTGACAATAACGAGATAGGACGGTAGTTTTCTAATCTAAGTTGAGAACCCTTTTTGTGAACAGGGATAACTCGTGCAAGTTTGAACTGATCTGGTACAGTACCTTTTGAGAATGATACATTAAAGATAATTTCAAGAGGTTGCGAAATTATGTTCTGAAGCAATTTTAGAACTTTAGTAGGTATACTATAGGGGCCTGATGCTTTAGATGGTTTTAGCTTATTGATTTCTTCTTCAATCTCTTTGGCATTTGTTGGACTCAAAACAAACTTTGCAGTTGGTTTTAAAGGCATGCATGCATAGGGTGACATATTAACCCTACCAATTGATGATGCTATCTTTTTGCCAATGCTTGCAAAATGATTATTAAAAGAATTTGCAATGTCCTTACTATCAGTAATTTCACCTTCGCTAGTGATAAGCTTGGATGGTATGTCACGAGCTAATGGCTTAAGGGATATAATTTGTTTTATCCCTTTCCATATATTTTTAATATTTGTCTTGTTATCAGAAAAGTATTTGTTATAATAATTCTTCTTACTGATACGTATAAGGTGGTTTATTTTATTCCTATAGAATCTAAACTTTTGTTGGTAGTAATCTGATCTAGTGTTGATAAATTTTTTGTACAGTCTATTTTTGATGGCTATTGATGTTCTTATCCCACTTGTAATCCATGGCTTTGAGATTGCTTTAATTTCTTTCTTACTTAAAACTTTGTTAGGAATATTATCATCGATAATATCTGATGCTCTGGAGTAAAATTTCCCAAATAGCTCATTCACATCTTCATTGTCATCGAGATTGCACCCCCAATCAACTGCTCGAAATTCTGACAAGAGTTTTCCTTCATCATAATTTGAATAATCTCTTCTGGTTATCTTTATCTTTTTAGGAAGTGCACAAAATTTGTTGACAATAATGAAATTTGGAAGGTGATCAGTCAGGTCATATATTAGATTGCCACTTATAGTGTGATGTTCGGATGAGTTGAAAAATATGTTATCAATTAGAGTAGAAGAATGGTAAGTTATACGAGGAGGTTGTAATATATGCGGAGAATAATAAAACTGATTTAAAGTATCGAGGAATTCTTCCGTTGGCAAGTGAGAATCTGTATTTAACAAATTAATATTAAAATCCCCCATTAAAAGACAAAATTTACCTTCATTATTTATCTTATCGAGAGACTCGTTAAGTGATTCTAGAAATGCCTCAAGATTGCTGTTCGGATGCCTATAAATGACTGCACAGATCAAATTGTGGTGCAGATTACTATGAACTTCAATAAATAATGATTCAAAATCTTCAGTAATTTTAGAGAGATCATCTCTTACATGAAAACTTAGGTTGCTAGAAATATAAAAGCCAACTCCACCAGCATTCGATAAACTGGGTTGAGACAAAAAAGAATAACCAGGAATAACATTACTGCAGATCTGTTCTTTTGTTGTGCTAAATTTAGTTTCTGTTAAAGCAATAACAGAAAAGTTATGTTTCACTTCATTAATCATTTGTAGTAAATAATCAAAATTAGCATTTAAGCTTCGAATATTGGAATGTAGTGCAGAGAAATGTTTAGTAGAAGTACAATTGACAATTGTTGGATCTTTTATAAAGTCATCTAAACTATAATATTTGAAATTACTTTGTAATGGCAAGTTACTATCAGGATCAACATTATATAATAAATTTCTTGAGTTCAAAAATGATAATAAATCCAATTGAGGAATATTAATGTTAGTGTCAGTAAGATTGAATGATTTATGGAAGTTTTATTACTTAGCTCTGCTAGGTGTAGATCCTTGACTGTACTTGCGAGTAAACTTGGATAGATCTTGTTCATTTGCGATTGTCCAGACAGGTTGGTTAACATCTCTTCTCATGAAGATCTTTTCATTTGATGTCCAGACAAACTTAACCTTTTTCTGTTTTTTCTCTTCCAAGCACTTATTGAATAACTCTCTATTTCTCCGCGTTAGACTTTCTGAGATGTAGATGTACTTTGGATGTTGTCTTTCGAAGCCGTGTAGATCTCTTGATGACTTGTTTTTTAAGTTCTTCTTGGCTGAATAAAAATTATTCCTGATGTCTCGTGAAGTAAATTTGACAATGATTGCCGGAGGTTCTGACTTGGCTGAGTCTTGTTTTAGACGATGACTGGTAGAAATATCGTTATCTTGAACGGTTACACCGATCAAATTTCCAACCTCTTTGACGACATCATTCGTTGTGATATTTGGAGCAGTAGGTGGAATACCTCTTAATTCTAAACAATCCCTTCTAGAGTACTGTTCGTGTTCATTTAGTACATCTTTAATCAACTTTATATCTTTCTTAAGTGTCTCAACATTCTCCTTGTGTGATTTCAGTTCTTGATCTAGATCGACTTAACCATTTCCTGAGTTGTTAGATTTCTTCTCTAGCTTGGTGTAGCTGGTATGTAACCAATCTAAAGACTTCTCTATTGATCTTATCTTATCGAATACGGGTGCAAGTTGCTTATTAATAAGCTCGAGTATCTCTTTTTCTTCCATTTTCAGTGCAAAAGTACTAAGCAAATATGAAATAACTGTAATTAAACGCGAGTAAGTTGCCTTTTAAGACGGAGCTAAAAGTTTGCCCGCCATCTTGCCCGATGACCGCTGACCGTAAGCATAAAAACATATTGACGAGATTCGAATATCTGAATTATTCAAATCATTCGAATTATTTGCGTTTAACGAAACCAGTCTTGATCCTTCCATCTCAGAGGGGAGGTTAGAATTGGTGGTTATGATTTAATTAGAAAAGATAGATCCAGAAAAGGGGGAGGTGTCTGTATCTATCTACGAAGTGCGATCAACTATAAAATTCGATTTGACCTAGTTCTAAATGAGTTGGAGGGTGTTTGCCTGGAAATTTTTAAACCAAATAGTAGACCATTCATTGTCGCGTCTGTTTATCGACCACCTGATTGTTCAAACAACTTCTTTACTGAATTTGAGAGCATGAGTAGGGCTGTCGATAATGAAAACAAAGAATTGCATATATCATGCGATTTAAACTGTGATATGCTAAAACGAATTCCAAGCCAGCCAACCAGAATTCTCAAGTCAATTTACGAGATATATCAATTGCGCCAAACAATAGAAGAACCTCCTCGTATTACTAACACATCAAATACTCTTATTGATCATCATACTACGAATTCGATTGAAAAACTTGCGCTATCGGGGGTAATTCAATTAGTGATCATAGTTTAATATATGCAATCAGGAAAATAAATCCTGTTACAAAGACCGAGGGAAATGTTAAGATTATTGAATTTAGAAACATGAAAAGATTTGACCAGCAACAATTTATTACTGATCTCCTTGGTCAGCCCTGGGAGCTGATCGTTTTGGAAAATAATATCAACTCCATGTGGTCTCGTTGGAAGGAGATGTTTCTTGAGATATTAAATAAACATGCTCCTATCCAACATAAAAGATCGAGATCTTTTAATGTCCCATGGCTGTCTAGGCAGATTAAAGAATTGATACATACCAGAGATAAGTTGAAACGTAGAGCAATTGTAACCAAACAGGAAGAAGATTGGACGGCCTATAAGTCCTTCCGAAATAAGGTTAATATTGATATGCGGCAGTCTAAAACAAATTACTGTCGCGATAAAATCGCACTTAAAGGATAATCCTAAAGAGGCCTGGAAAACAATCAATGGTATTCTTGGTAGATCTAGCAATAATACTGTGGTAAATGAATTGAAATTAAATGATCTTACTATCAATTCTCCCGAGGGATTGGCTGAAACTTTTAACAGCTACTTCATCAATGTTGGGCCTAGCTTAGCCAATGATATGCCTCTTTCAAATGTCTCATTTGATACTTTTGTTAAACGATCTCGTTCCAAATTGTCGGATTTTGGAACTGTTCCCAATGTCAAAGTTCTTAAACTTTTACATGGTCTATCGATGGCTAAAGCCACTGGCACTGATAAGATTTCTAGCAAAATATTAAAAGTTGCAGCATCAGCTATTTCTCCATCCCTTACATATATTATTAATCATGCTATCAGTTCTTGCTGTTTCCCGGATGACTGGAAAATAGCAAGGGTTATGCCCCTTTATAAAAGCGGTCCTCGCAATCTTCCTGGAAATTACAGGCCAATTTCTATTTTACCAGTTATAAGTAAAATAATAGAGCGAATCATATATGAACAGCTTTATGAATACCTCTCAGAGAACAACATTCTTTCCGAACGTCAGTTTAGCTTTCGGAAACTACACTCTACTGCTTCCGCCCTACTGGAAAGTACGAATAGCTGGCATATTAATATGGACCGTAAAATGTTTAATTTGGTTGTATTTCTTGACCTGAAAAAGGCATTCGATACGGTTAACCATGAAATTCTATTGCGTAAAATGGAAATATATGGTATAACCGGGAATGCCTTAAATCTTTTAAAATCATATCTATCGGGTCATAAACAGGTATGCCAGGTAAATGGAGTGTTGTCTTCAGAGAGCCGGATTGGCTGCGGAATTCCTCAGCGTTCCATTCTTGGCCCGCTTTTCTTCCTCTTGTACATAAATGATTTACCAGAGTGTCTAAGGCAAACAATACCACGTATGTTTGCTGATGATACTAATCTGACAGCAACTGGTAGATCAATAGAGGTAGTTGAGAGTGCCATGAATCGTGACCTTGAGTGCGTTAAGAACTGGCTGTTAGCTAACAAATTGAGCCTTAATGTAGCGAAAACCGAATTTCTGCTAATTGGGTCTCACTATAACTTGCGTACTATCACTGCTCAGCCTAATGTAGAGATCGGTCAAGATTCCATAAAACAAGTTACCCAAAGTAAGGTTCTTGGTTTGGAGATTGACCAGTTTTTGTCTTGGGATGAGCATGTTGATAGCATAGCTAAAAAAGTTACGTCGGGTATAGGAGCCATTAGAAAAATAAGATACTTCGTGGACAGGGAAACTCTGATTGGCATACATAATGCTATAGTACAGCCGCACTTTAACTACTGTAGTGAGGTATGGGACACTCTTGGTGAAGGTCACGCTAAACGTCTTCAGAAATTACAAAACAGATCTGCAAGAGTAATTTCTTATGAGTAATGAAACTCCCCACCAGGAAGCTTTGAAAGCTCTGGGCTGGGAACCTCTCAAAAACCAAAGAGAGAAAACAAAGGCCAAGCACATGTACAAAATACTTAACGGAATGGCCCCTAACTGTCTTGTAGATCTCTTTAGATTAAAACAAGGCGTTACAAATTACGACTTAAGGGGCTCTAGTACCTCATTGCAGTTACCTCTCCCTAAGACAGAGTTTGGTAAAAGAAGTTTTTCTTATGATGGGGCAAAAGTCTGGAACTCCCTACCAGAAAATTTAAGAAATTGCAAATCACTGGCCAAATTCAAATCTGAAATTGCCACTCACACTCTATCTATCTCTTAGTATCTATAAATTATTACTTAATCTACTATGTATTATTGTAGCTTTATTAACAGTTATATTTATTTTATTTTTATTACTATTTATTTATTTATTATTATTATTGATTAGAATATAAAATAGTATTAGCTTTTCATTGTAATATTTATCCACACGCCCCTTGTGGAAATCAGCTTTAGTTGACGGGGCAAGCGTGTTTAAATAAAGTTTTACCTACCACCTACCTACCTACCTACCTTTATAATCGAATTCGCCGACGATTTTTTGATATGATAGAACCTGAAATATCTGTTGACAATTTTAAAGATCTTAACATAATTCGTAACTTAATGATCTCTACCAATGACAGGGTTTTTTTTTTTTTTTTTTTTTTTAATTTTTGTTTTTAGTTTATATACAAATGCTTCATTCTTAGGAATGAATCATAATAATTGACGTAATGTATTAATGATTACTTTTGATAAATTTATCTTTGATTATTATCACCATTCAATTAAGATTGTAGTATATCTGTAATACTCATACCTTTTTTTTTAATATCTTACTTTACATATAGATAAATATAGAAATAGATATATAGATATTTTTCTTATTACAATGTGTTTGTAAAATATAACAAAAAAAAAATCCCTGTTAATGTTCAATGCTTTAGCAATACCTGTAAATTGTAGGTCATGCCAATAAAGCTATTTTAAACCTCTCTTGTCTGTCTTTCTGCCTTCCCTCACTCTTTTTCATCATTATGCTTTCTTGAACTAAAATCCCCCCCCCCATAAAAGCAAGTTGAATATCATGCGTTAGTTACTACATTGAATACCCTATATGTTCTGGCAAAAATATAGCGATTAAGATGCAGGCTGGCTCAAACACATTGCACGAACGAGTCCTGGCTGGCAAAATCATCTTTCCCTCATTTCGCTGCTGGCTGGTAACCACTAAACATTTGATATTGCTGGCTGACTAATATAATCACGGTCTTGCTGGGAGTGCGGAGAGGGTGACTCTCTCCCAGCGACATTTTTTCCACTCAAAAATGAAAGAAATTAACACTTATAAACGTTCTAGGTCAATTTGAAAACAAAACCGTAAACTTGCCCGTCGGGTGCCCCTGACAATTCATATAGATTAGTGCTACTTATTATGAGCTACCTGGTCAGCAACACCTCTAGTTCCTTTGAAAGCTGTTAGGAGATGAGCAATCATAGCTTCAAATGCAAAAGAGGAATGTGTACAGAGTGGTCCCATTAAATGTACTTGCTGTTCCAAATTAGTTAAATTGTGGGCATTAATTGTTTCACTTCTTACACTTAAAAAGCATCAATTCAAATAAACCTTAATCATCTTAACAGTTCTATTCCATAATATATACGAAAAAAGCATATTATTGACAGCTTGGCTTTGGTCCCAAAATAAATAAATGAGGCTAGCTGTATTTCATATAATCAATATTAATTTTGACTTTTGCTGAGCCAACCAATACTATACCATAGTACTCTTTCATGAGACGACAAAATGATTTGATAATGATTCCAGATAACTCAATTTCATCTCTTGATATTTCATTCTTCAAAAATATCCATAATGCAGTAGAAAGTAAAGCCAAATGATGGAAGTGGTCTGGATTTAAAACTTCTTTCATTGAAGGAAGACCAAAGTACAAAAGGAAGTGTTGAATTTCAGTGGCTACAATATTAAAAAGGCAAACATGCAATATTATATTGGAGAGCTAATAACTGACTCCATACTTTCACACATTAGCTCCATTTAGTCATTAAAAAAATCTTGATTGCTTTTCTTTTTTCTTTTTTCCCCCATAATTATGAATATTAGCATATGAGTTCGTCACTAAGCATATGTGAAAATTGCAAACTCAAAAGTTAGTATACATTTTTTTCTCATATTTTTCACATCTGTAGGATATATTTTATTCCCACAAACCTTTCCATTTTGGCAAACAATCTAGAGTTCTAGTTTTTCTTTCCATGTCATGTGGCACTGCTACAGAATCAATAGTTGCATTAATTCTCTTCTGAGAAGCTGGAGACAGATAGAACGGCTTGTCCTAATTTTTTGTGCTAAGCATTGCTGTCAGAATCCATTTTCCAGTACCTGTGTTTAAAGCAACAAATAAAAATATTGACTACATTAATTTTTTTATCAGACAGTTACATTCATGCATGTTATTTTTCCCATACCTTGAAGAATGCAGTGCATGTAATCAATTGAGCATCCATCAGGAATGGTCATGTGATTAAGAAGGATGGAAAATCCTTTCAATCCGAAAACCTGGAAATCAACATGTAAATATCATGGGTCATCTACATTCTCTTGAATAATGGAGTACGGACTGGCAATGAAGCTTCAATAATGAAAAATGTGATGTGATGCGAATATCAAGGAAGAACGATACGTTAAGTCCTAGACATCACCTGTGTGGTAGCAAGTTTAAGGAAGTATCTGAAGTTAAAGATCTTGGTATTTATATTACATCTAATCTGTCGTGGACTCCACAAGCCACCAAATGTAGCAATAAAGCTAATAGTATCCTTGGACTTGTTAGACGGACGGTTGGACCAAAGAACCCGGATTTGTTTTCAAAACTGTGTAAGAGTCTGGTTAGATCAATTCTTGAATACTGTTCACCAGTATCGTCACCATGCCTTAAGAAAGATATTGACACCTTAAAGAAAGTCCAAAGACGAGCTTCAAGATTTGCATTTGGTATAAATGTCGGAGACGTACCCTATGAAAATCGTTTGAAACAACTAAATTGGCCTACTTTGGAAAAAAGACGAGCTTTCTCATCTTTAACAGAATGCTATAAAACGATAAATGAACTGAACGGTTTGAACCCTCAAGAATTCTTTATCTTTGCTAGTAAGTTTAGATCATTACGATCCAATCATCTCTTTAAGCATTAAAAGACACAATCTGCCAAACTGAACAGTTATAAGCATTCTTTCTTTATATGCATGGTTAATCCATTGAATACGCTTCCTCAAGCAATTGCAGAAGCAGATAATCTGAAAACGTTTAAGAAAAAACTGAGCATTGATATGTTTATTCTATACTACACCAGTGATAAAATTATTTCGGTATTGTTCATAGTTTATATAAATATTTGTAGATATACGTAAACTTCAATGTTTAAATTTTAGAATGTTCTTAATTGTTTGTAATTCATGTTATGGAGGTGAACTAGATAGTACGGTGGCCAAGAGTGGTCATCCAAAGTCGAAATGCCAAACTGCTCAAATCGAAAATCAATACACGCTGAAGACAAAGTCCTTCTCTATTATTACTTGGAGCACCTTCACTTCAGCCAATTTGACTTGGAGCACTTTCGCTTAAGCCAATTTGACTTGGACCACTTTCGCTTATCAGCCGAGAATAGTCATTGGAAAACTTTACCAGGCGTTTCTAGTATCACCACAGGTAACCCGCATGAGCTAGTTTCCCGACAATTTTCTGCCCAGTCCACAAACTATAGTAAAGATGGATTCCGAAGAAATGGACGACAGATTTTGGGACTCTTTGGACCTCATTCGAGGTGATGAAGTTCGTAAGCTTTTTAAAGAAAGCAAGGTGAATACAGATTGCGTATCTGTGTATCTCCACTTAGATCTCTATCTACGGTTACTACGATATATATATGGATAAATCATCCAACGAAGACCTTATTTGAAAGGCAAATGAATTTTCATCGAGGCGAAGTGAAGAAGACGAAAAAAATCTGGCAGGATTTGAGTGTAGCACTCATCCTATGACAGGCCTTCGTTCTAATAAAGGCACGTACAAAGGAGGAGGAAAACGGAAAACCGCATCAGCAACTCAGCTTGACGTAGAAGGTTAATAATAGAAACTCTTAGCTTACATGAAATATTATTGTAAATGAAAAAGTATATACATGTATGTGTGAAACATAAGCAATCAATCAATGAATAACCCCGGCATATGCAATCGATGATTGATTAGGTAATGTTAACATCTGCCATTTTTTTGAATCAGTTCAAAATCATCAAAAATTATACGAATTCTCATCACTTTGACAATTTCAATTTTGAACTTAAAGCTATGATGCATATCAGTTGGCTGATGAAAAATAAGATCAATTAAGGGGTTAAAACTGCTATTTACTGAACCAACAACAATAACAATATTAAAATGATGATATTAATGACAATAATGTGCATGATATTTTCAGTATCTTATTAAAATTATTTGTTTTTATACCAATTACTGTGATAGTCAACAGTTTGATGATGAATCACAATATAGTGAATGTTCATCACAAGATACAGTTTTACCTCGACACACCATTTCTTAAATTTCTTTTTGTAGAAGTGGAGGATCCAGAGGGGGTTCCATGGACTCGAACCACAGATTGAACATCAGAGAATGAGAATGCACCCTAGCTGCAAAGTTTATCTTATTGAGTTCTCATTTTGTCTATATCTTGTTGTGTGCCTATTGTATCATTCAGAAATGGCGATGAGACTTTTTATCACGTATCAGTTGTTGATGGAGTGAAAAACTGTGCCCCCCTCAGAAAAATCAGCCACTGCGTAACTATATATTCTTAATTAAAGTATATATGTTTGTTTTTCAGATGAAGTGTTAAGCATGTTAAGGCCTGGGTTATGCACCAACTCTCTATCAGAGCATCAAAAAATAAATTCTCTGGTGTTCCTGTTTAAAGTATAATCAGCTTTCTCAAACTTTCTTAGATCGCGGTTATTTACAATTTGGTTCCAAAAAACGGGGAAAATTTAGGTCACGTGACTATGAAATTTACATAAATTTACATACAATTTTATTTTAATAGTAGGTGCTCAATTTAAGTCTTTGCTGAACGTTTTCACCCTTAATTTATTTCCTTTCCTAAAGTCGTTCAATTGACATTGAGAATGGTTGGCTACATGTTTGTGTTAAGGAGATATTTGACAAAACAGGTCACGTGACCTGTCAAAAATATCCTTTATGCCCATTTTTCTCCTTTCGTAAACACTTTGGTCGACCATTCCAAATGTGAATATCTGTGTCTTTGTCGCTACTTTCAAACAAGCTAAAGAAATCTCACAAATAATGTAAAACCATCACCTAGTTTTTAATTTAGCATTTTCCCTCTTTTAAGGTCGTGACCACCTTTATGCAAATTTATCCATCCAAAATGTTAAGCACCCCAAATAAGGATAACTGTTGCAAACTCATTCAGTTACATCTAAAAATGAGGAATCTATGGTGAAAAGTAATTTTTGCCTTTTTAAACAAAATCCCAGTCCTTTACATGCTTAAGTTTGCAAAGGCCAAAGACCTTCTTAAAAACTGGAAGCCAACACCTAAACAGTGCTGGAATGATAGAGAAGTTGTATTTTCCAATGGCTGAGGAATGAAATAAGTGGAAAATGTTTTCTCACACCACTGGAGCCTGGGCCGAGGGATATTGGTCACGTGGTCAGCGTTTTCATTAGTTGCGTTTTCGCTATCCGCCATGACTGTTAGTTAATTTGGCTACTACTTTTTAAAAAAATTTGATCGCAATTCATATATATTTTCGTTCATTGCTATGAACAAAAGCAAGAAGGGATCCAAACCGAAGTCTAGAGCTACTGATCGGCATCAATTGCACAACAGGAGCCCGGAAAACCGTGATGAGCGACGTTCACGAAGCCGAAGCATCATTGGAATTTCAAAATAATAACCATTTAAATCTAGCCTCTTAAACAATGACCTAATTTCTTTTTTAAACCTATTTTTTTATAATTTTCTTATATGATCTGGGATTTGATTCCATAATCTTACACCCATTCTGAAGAAAGAATCTTTCTGAATGTTTGAAAATGTTTCTCAACAATGAAAACACACGAAAAATTATGTTATATCAATGACCATTGATGAAGTGCTGTAAGAACAAATATTGGAAATGTCACAAAATGATTGTTCTGATAATAAAATATCGTTTTTTTATTGCTTACATTTGAACATATATATGTGTCCTTCGTAATTTTCTG
This sequence comes from Actinia tenebrosa, assembly GCF_029948245.1. Lineage (NCBI taxonomy): Eukaryota > Metazoa > Cnidaria > Anthozoa > Actiniaria > Actiniidae > Actinia > Actinia tenebrosa. Next base: position 3,993,693 of record NW_028292580.1, read on the forward strand.
GATGTTAAAATCGCTGTGAGGCCTTCCATGTGCTTTAATCCAACAAAGGCAGTCTGCATGCCTTGTTTTGGGTTTTGGGAAGGGGAAAAACACGACGGATATATCACTTTTCCGTGAATCAGATTTAAAAGTACCATAGCAGCAGTGCTTGACTACTGTGGCCCAAAAGGGTCAAACACAAATAAATATTAGAAAACACAAATAAATATTCTAAAACACAAATAAATATTCTAAAACACAACACAAAATTCTAAAACACAAATAAATATTTCAAAACACAAATAAATATTTCAAAACACGAAAGCATATTCTGAAACACAACTAAATATTCCGAAACACAAATATTCAAACCAAAGCACTCCCCAGAACTCAAAACACAAGTCAGAGGCATGGCAACCAGCAATGCTTATGGTTTGGAACGCCTGCCATAAACTGGCACGGAGGGTTTTCGTACGAAAGATGCCATGTTTGTTTAACATCAAGTTATAGTTATCGTTTTGCTTTAATCATGTTCTATAGCTCGTGTGGAAATCCTGTGAAAGAGTGCTTCAAATTCTGTGTGAAATGTGGTAAGAATGTGAGTTCTTCCTCCGATCAGAGTAATGTGTCTGGTGAAGCTCCTACAGCCGCCGTCAAGCCACCAACCTTCGACTCCTTTATGCTGAAGAAAAAAGATGAAAGAACCAGTCGCTTTAAGCAAAAGAAAGGGAAAAAAGTGGACTCAGACAAAGAAGTATGCATTAACGTTGGAATTACGAGATTAATGAAGAGGAAGGCGTGCTCAAACCTCAGAGAGGCAAGAATCTGCCACTGAAACTCAGGAAGTTGTCGAACAGTGAAGAGATCTTGACATTAGCTGTGACAAAATATGCAATGCACCATTCCAATGACGTCATAAAAGCATTCCCGAAGTGGCACAAACTGTTGTATCCTGATGGAACATTAGTTCAAATCTTAAAAGAAAGCGATGAACCGTTTTCTTTATGTAAATACAAATCTGAAATAGGAAAACCATATAATCGGTTAACCTTCTACATTTGTACCAACTCCAACTTTTTTGAAAGAAGCATTGATACTTTTACCATTATCCATTCTTCAGGGATCACCTGGCCCCATAATTTTTTCACCCCCTGTTGTGGACTTTATTATCCATGGAAGGCTACAAGCTGTTTCCACGTGCATCAGTGATCTACCAATAGGAAAAGTTAGGTCGAAACTAGAGGAACTTCAGGAAATCAGTGATCCAGATGTGTTTAAGAAGGAAGCTTCATTTAACACCCCATTTAGATTTAAAGCAGGGTATTCCAAACCAGTGGTGACCCTTCAAGACAAAGAAGAGTTTATAAGGTGCATTTGCCTGCATTACATGATTCTGTCAACTTTACCAGAAATAGAACAGTTCATTCAGGGTTTGAACATTAATGGAGTCCTAGATGTCATGAGTAGCAACCCTACGAAATCTCGAAAATTGCTACAGTTCTCAGAAGCTGAAAAGCTCAATGCAGATAAGGTTGACCAACTGTTTCAGTTTTGTTATTCTCCCACTGGTAGTAACAAAAGAAAGGATGAAGAAGCAATAGCATTCAACTTTACACATTATCTTCAAGATGTCGAAGCTGATAGGGTGTCAACAAGCATTCTTGATCCAGACACTGATGACCTCAACTCGATCACTGTCCAACTTACACACATTTTACAGTTTGTTACTGGATGTCCAACCATACCCGCTACTGGATTTGATAAGCAACTTTCTGTGATGTTAAAAAAAAGGAAGAGGGACACAAAGGAAGCTCACAGCTAATACTTGCAGCTGTACCCTTTAACTGCCAGTTAGGAAGATACCTGTGGAGTACGAGTCATTCAAACAAGAGTTCACTGAATGCATGTTCAGCTCACCGGGTTTTGGTGTTGTATAGTTAAGGCAATACACTAGTCATACTTAGGGACCAGTCGTTGTTTACAGGGGGGAGGTGCAAATAGAGGGTGGGGCATCATTTTTTTTGCTTCACAAAGGACAGGTCTAAGAGAGACAAAGGGAAATTATGGGGGAGGGTCATGAACTGGTCCCTTACTTATAGGAACTCTTGTAAATTCATTAGACCTAATCAGCTTTGTATGTAATTTGCACAATTTAAACCATGTCATGTTTACATGTTCCCTGGACAATTGTTCACATGGTTTTAAGCATTTTCCATTAAGTAACTGTACAGTTGCGATGCTTCCTTCCAGTGATTGATCCAGCTTTTTAATTCCAAGAAGTGATAGTACATGATTAAAGTACTCTTGATAATCATTGGTGGTTTCAGAGCTGGTACATCTCAATCTACATTCTTCAATCTTATCCAGAGGTACTAAATGTAACTGATCTGCAGCATTAAACTTTTCTGGAAGAAAGTACAACTCATCTGACTTGCCTGCAACAGTATCATGCCTTGACTGGCGAATATAGTGTGTATTCCAGTGAACACTAACAAAGTCTAAATCTTTTTGAATTAATTCTGCAAAGCAGAACCAGAGTCCCTTTTCATGAAGCACATTACCTTGTAAGAATGTTCCCTGGTCTTTAAGATCCTTATAAAAGTTAATCAACCATGAAATAGGACCACCAGCACTCTATCCTTTGACTGCTTGTTGAACTACCATAGAGATGAGACTTCTCTCCTGCAAACTGGTCGTCACCATCAGCTCTTAAGGAGCACTGTATGCCTGCCATAACACCATTTTCAGTTCCACAGTCTGTTCTAAGTAATGTAGGACAACCACCAACCTGCTCAATACAATCTACGAAAAACCTTGCAGTCACTGCTGGGTAATAATTTGTTCTATCCAATACAAGCCACATAATGCGCCGGCTCTATAACCATCTAAGGCACCATGTATAGCGAGGCCAAAAGGTTTAATTTTATCATAACCATCAACATGCCAGCAATGATTTGGCCCTAATGAAACATATTTCCTCCTTTTTAGTTTATGGCGTTTTCTTTCTAGTACTCCAGCTGGGTCTAGTTGCCTCATTAGATGTTCGACTTCTTTTTGAGGAACGTGAACTTTGTACTTTATACAAAGTGTGTGCCACATTCCTCGATAGCCCGAAATACAGCCTGGACCATCCAACTCGTGTCTTATCGTTCCCTCAACATCAAATAAATCTATATCCTTTTTATTTCTTTGATGGTTATACGAAGACAATCTTCTTTTCAGTGTGGACATAGACATGACAATGCCATTGTACTTGGCAAGAAAGTTTATGATGGCTTCATAATTGAATCCGCTGTAGAAATATGCTTCGATTGCTTCTTTTTCACTTACTGCCTTATCTGATAGAAGGATCCTGTATGAAGGTTGATCTGTGTCCTTTTTTATCCCACATTTTGGACAATATTGAAAATCTTCCTCTAATTCTTCCCCACACTTAGGACAGAACATTCCGTCGAGCCCTCCGTGCCAGTTTATGGCAGGCGTTCCAAACCATAAGCATTGCTGCTTAGTCTTCCTCTGTCAAATATATGGAGTTGGTTACCATGCCTCTGACTTGTGTTTTGAGTTCTGGGGCGTGCTTTGGTTTGAATATTTGTGTTTCGGAATATTTGTGTGTGTGTTTCTGAATATGCTTTCGTGTTTTGAAATATTTATTTGTGTTTTAGAATTTTGTGTTGTGTTTTAGAATATTTATTTGCGTTCTGGAATATTTATTTGTGTTTTAGAATATTTATTTGTGTTTTAGAATATTTATTTGTGTTTTAGAATATTTATTTGTGTTTGACCCTTTTGGGCCATCGTACTTGACCATACCTCTAGTTACTTTTCGAATAGCAAGCCTCAAAGCAATATTTACTGAAAATATTACTCAGATATCAAGATATCAACCTCCACAGACCTTGATAACTTTTCCGACAAAATGGCGTCGTCTTAAACCGGAAGTGGCGTTTTCAAAGTTTCACTTCTTATTGGCTACTTTTATTACGGAGATTGAATAGCGGGATCAGTGTATTGATCAATATGCTTCGGAAGACTATTCACATTTAGGGCAGCTATCTTTAGGTCTTTGCTACGTATAAGCCTAATTAATTATATCATTATAGTTATCATCAATGTCATTATGGTAGCAAGCACTGACCTTACCTTCTAATGGAATTCAATGCGTACTAATAAAATTTGTAAAATTATCGTTCCTGTTCCTTCGTTCCTGTATCAGAAACCATCAAAGGATTAGGACAAGAAAAGACAAAAGCTCGAGCTACAGGAAGTACGCTAGCCGTTCCACAATTAACAGTTGAAAAGAAAAATGTTGCTTCAAAGTGCAAGCTCTGATCAGAGGAACATGGTCTGTGGAAATGAAGCAAATTCAAGGCACTACCCGTGGAGAAAAGGTGGGATAAAGCAAAAGAATTCCATGCCTTTTTCCACTGTTTGTCAAGCTGGCATAGAAGTTCAACATGCAAGAGGACAAGAGTATGTTCAATAGATGGATGCCGTTCAAACCATCATCGGTTGCTCCACACAAAAGGACAAAACAAAGAACCTGCAAAGGTCTCAGCAGGGAGTACAGCTTAAGAACCACCACGACCATGACTTCGCTTACTAGCAGTACAGAGTACCTTCCTTTAAGGACCATCCCTGTTGTTGTAAGAAATGGAACAAAGTCTGTACGTATCAATACTCTATTGGACGATGGAAGCACCAGGGCGTACCTGAATAAAGATGTTGCAAACAGCTTGGGACTGAAAGGTGAACCATCATCACTGTCTGTAAGGATGCTGAACGATTCCACTGCAAATCCTAAGAGTAAATCAGTTCAATTCACCCTGGAAGGTTGTGACGGTCAAATAAGAAGGAATGCAACGGCATAATACTACAAAACGCGTCACCGGAAACATGTTGGCGATAGACTGGGCACATCAAAAAGACAAATGGTCTCACCTAAACGGAATCCATTTCTCAGTACTGGGTAAGCATTCCATTATCGATATGTTGATTGGCCTGGACCTATCAGACCTCTAAAAGAAGTTCGAGGAAAGCCTGGAGAGCCAATTGCCAGATTGACTCCTCTTGGATGGACAAGCATTGGGCCTTTCCAGACAAATACAGCCACCCACATGTCGTTCTTTATTCACGAGGAAAGACAACTTGACTGTCTGGTGTAACAAATGTGGGAACTAGAATAACCACACTCACTTGCGCTAGTGCGTCCCCAAGATAAGGAGGCTGAACAAACTGTATTGGCGACATTGCAACAAGTTCCAAATGGGTACATGGTAGGACTTAGTCTCCCCCACAGCCGCTTTCAGTGTCGTCACGCAGCGCTTTCTCCCCTGAGTAGCGGCTGCTTACCCGAGCACAACATTCCTTTCCTATTGTTTGTGTTCAACCAATTAGATAAGTGTCATTGTGTTTCAAGAACCAATCAAAACGTTTCGAATTTGACAACTTGTAAACATTCGCGAGACTAGAGAAATTACTCTAACACGCATTGAGTGGAAGTTGGAGAAAATCTTTGGAAAATTAAAATTGAAATCGTTCTTGTTAAATGTTCAATGCCCAAAAAAAAAAGTATTGGAGACGGAAGTGTTATTTTGTTCAGAAAGAAAGAAAAGATTTCATAAGTTTAGCTATCGACATTGTTTAATCAGCTAATAGTGAATTTGAGTTTGTACTTGCTATCGAGCTCGTACCAAAATATTAGAAGCAAAAAGAAACTGGAAAACGTTTTTAAAAAGCGTAATTTAGACTCATGGAAGTTATAAACGAGACGACTCAAGATATAAGAGATTGAATTCGAATATAAAGTCTGACAGTATTTTTAATAAACGAAGAAGATGAGCCGCGCAGATCACTTATTTTAAACAACGAATGCAGTGTAAAGCTAAAGAAAATCGCAAAAAGGCTAGATAACTTTTAAATCTGACACTGTCACACCGTTGACTTCGATGTTATATTTATTCGCCAATATTTTATTCCTTTGAGCGATTTCCCATATCCAGTAGGCAGATTTTCAAAGAAATCTTGTTTTTCTTGTAAAATCTATCGTATAGCGTCTTTCTGATGATCATTAAACTGTTTGATGCGAAATTCCTTAGCTGCTATCTCGAAGCCTTCGACGCATCTTGCTTTCCATATGGCGCGAATGGTTCCTGGTTTTCGAGAACTAAGCCGTGATTGGTTAATTCATAGGAAAGTAATGTTGTGCTCAGGTAAGCAGCCGCTACTCAGGGGAGAAAGCGTTGATGAAAGCGGCTGTGGGGGAGACAGTTTAAACCGTTACTCAAGACTCATTTATTTTCAAATTTATTATTTTCTATTACAAACACTAGTGACATATTATATTTTAATTTCTACATAATCTAATATTAAGTTCCATAAAAAAAATTTTATTACTTATTTTTTTCTATTACAAACACTAGTGACATATTATATTTTAATTTCTACATAATCTAATATTAAGTTCCATAAATTTTTTTCTTCTTTTTATGTCACCTAGCACACTGTTAATTGCGCTATATAAGAATTTATTACCATTATTATTATCCATCAAGTCCAGGAAGAAGATGAACGAGCAAATAAAATATGGTATTTACCACACTTCCCTGTAATCAGACTGAACGAAGCTACAACCAAAGTGAGACCAGTGTTTGACGCTTCTGCCAGATACAAGGGACTGTCCCTCAATGATGTTGTTCCCCAAGGACCAAAGCTTCAAAATGACTTGGTCAATGTTCTTATTTTGAGGGATATTTTACAGTCTGGATTAGAAATTTTAGAGAATTAGATGAATAAAATCTTTAATTTAGTATAAAATCTCCCATAAGATAAGAATCTATTGTACATTTTCGATTCTGGTTCTTTGATTGACGGCCGTTGAAATGCTGGTCAACGAACGAGACAATGACAATGACAAGGGTCGCACTTCATCCATAATGGTTGTAATCCTCTTCAAATGATGCCTTGCCACTGGCTTTGACTGGCCTTCACTGGCTTTTGTCTACTAAAGCACAGGGTTCCCAATAGGAAAACCGGAGGTTTCGCAGTTGGGAACCCTGTGGTGCATCTCTACACTACTTAAAACAGAACGTTCTTGCTATGTTCGGAAACACACAAAGAAACATAAGAAATGGTGTTTACTGCAATGGCAGCTTCAGTGTTCAGGCTAGAGCAAAATTCCCATAAAGATTCCCTCTCGCCATTTCAGGCGGAGGTGGCCTTAATTAGTGAAAGCGATAGCGACACCAACAGCCAAACGATCGCGGTTATGCCAAGGAAAAGGAGACAGCGAAGAAATAGCAGTGACGAGCAGGTTTTTCAAGGTGGTTCCCAAACCCCAAGAATATCGAAGGTTTGTAAGACGATATACTTTCTTCCTTGAAGTTTGTTTCCTTTTCAGAGCCTTTTTTAGGGTGCCTTCCCAAATTACTCCCATCGACGCCTAAAACAAATGCGATGATATGAAACACTGAAGTGATGAGGCAAAATGCCGAGGCGATTGACAAGAGGCAATCTTTTCTCCAGCATTTGGAAATGGCAAAGCAGATTGAAATCTTCAGCAAACGAATCGGAAGGCACACTATTCAGTATTTCAGTATTTACAGATTTCCCATTCTTGAGTTGTGTAAGATGTCTTGCAAGGTAGGTATGAAGCGAATCCCAGAAGTTGCCACTAGTTTGGACCGCATAAGTAAAAATAACGAGCGCTTTCCAAGTAATATTGCTGGAGCGCAAGCAGATTTACATTCTCTGTGTGTTAGAATAATGCTTCCAACAATCCCCGCTGTCTACTTTTTACTGCGGAAGAGGCAAACATACCGACCAAATCTGTTCCACTAACAAACCTTCAAGACATCTTTTGAAAGGCTAACCTCCCTCTTAATGAAACCTGTGCCATCATGAGGGCTGCATCTAACGAAGAACGCATGCCTACAGTCAAGACCAGGTACGGCATAGATCCGTCAACTGTAAAACCTCAGGTGAAGAACAAAAATCTATTCGAGTGCTCCTGCAAAGTGTACCATAGCTTGAACTTCTGTGCTGACAAAATTGCCGCTGCAGAAGATAATGGTGTCCTGTTCGTCCTGTTCGAGTATGTCGACGTCCTTAAAAAGAAGCTAGCTTAAAGAAAGTTCTAACAAACTTACTACATTTACGTCCTTGTTCTGACAACAACAGAAGAAAATGATGTCAAGTAGTAGTACTGGTATTCGTTACCACCCAATGATCATCAGATCCTGCCTTTCACTTGCTGCCAAGTCACCTTCGTGCTATGAAGAGCTGAGAGATAGTGGCATGTTAAATCTGCCAAATCAAAGAAGACTTAAGGGCTATAGAAATGCCATCAAACCTCAACGTGGATTTCAGGCAGAAGTTATTGAGGATTTGAAATCACAAACAAACCTATACTTTGATGTACAAAGATATGTTGTCCTTCTCTTTGATGAGATGAAGGTTATGTGTAACCTTGTATTTGACAAAGCTACTGGGGAACTCATAGGTTTTGCTGACCTAGGTGATCCTGACATTAACTTTGGCTTGCTTTAGCTTTCCTTGTGAGATGGGAATGCAAACACTAATGTGTGCTATCGTACTATTAATCTCTTTGCACCCCATCAGTGTGTGTACTTCTTCGAAGATGCTCTCCACTTGATCAAGATCACAAGAAACTGTCTACGTCACTCAGGGCATGAAAAATGTACTAGATACATGTAGAACGATGAGCAGTACATCTTGTGGCAGCATATCTCACAACTTTTCTACCAAGATATAGAAAATGGGTTGAAGCTGCTGCCAAGACTTACATATGATCACATTAATTTAAATTCATATTCAGTTATGAGAGTAAACCTAGCTGCTCAAGTTCCGAGTTTGTCTGTGGCTGCAGTCCTACAGTCCTTTGGTCCAACGGACACACGTCCTCTACTACACGTTGTATCTAAAGTTTGTGAAAGATCCGCACACTCTCATAACCTGCAAAGTGGGAACAGGAAAAAAACTCCATTCCACTGAAGCTGCTTTACTGCTATACTGATGAACTGCTTAAGAATATGGATGATAAGATGATATCTGTTATCGTTTTATTGGACATGTCGAAAGCTTTTGATAGTATTCGTCATGATCTGATGATGTGTAAGCTTCATAAATTAGGTGTGTCCGATGCTGCATGCGCCTGGTTTGATAGTTATTTATCACAACGCAAGCAAACCGTCAAAATAGAGAATACCTTGTCTGAGACCTTGCCCTTAACAGTAGGAGTACCATAAGGGTCTATTCTTGGACCTGTATTGTTTACTCTATATGTAAATGATCTCCTTCATGTTCCAAAACACTGTAGAGCTCTTGGCTATGGGGACGACAATAATTTTTATTTGACGCTTCCTTCATGCCAACTCTTCGACGCTGTGACTGCTGTTAATAAAGACCTCAGGGGTATTTTGAGATGGTGCTGCGCTAATTCCCTATTAATCAACCAAGACAAGACAACGCTGTTACTCGTCGGTGTCCCGCAACTCACGAGAAGTATATCAGTCTTACCACCTGTAATGCTGCTTGGAAAGGAGATGAAGCCTGCTACTGTCGCAAACGATTTGGGAGTATATATCGACTGTCACCTTAATTACAATGAACACACTGCAAAAACTCTCTCGACTTGCATGTATTTACTAGACGACATGATCTTCAATGCTATTTCTAGGTCTGACAGTAGGCTGACCAAAGAGCATGATGAGTTACAACACCAATCACAATCACAATCACACTAAGGAAGACTTAGATATGTTTGAGGAAAGATTAATACAACCCAATAGTAATAATTACCCAAAATACTCCACACTTTTTTATACAGAATAATAAAGTAAACGAATTCAATCAAATAGAACATGATGCACAAAGTACTCTATTAAGTGTCATGACACTGCCATAGGAACAGAGTCGCACTAACTCAGACAAAAAAATATAATGATAAAAAGGTAAATTATACACAACCCCCAGTTTCAATGGCGAGCAGCACCAACAACTCTCAGGGTCTATGGAGAGCCAATAGCAACAACTCCCAGGGTTTATGGCGAACCAATAGCAACAACTCCCAGGGTTTATGGCGAACCAACAGCAAAACCTCCCAGGGTCTCTGGTGAGCCAACAGCAACAACTCTCAGGGTCTATGGTGAGCCAACAGCAACAAATCCAAGGGTCTATGGCGAGCCAACAGCAACAACTCCCAGGGTCTATGGCGAGCCAACAGCAACAACTCCCAGGGTCTCCCACAGTGTCAAATTTAGTTACCTTTCCTGTTACAAGTGCACAGCAAAGTGTACCGCGCCCACCTTTCCCCGCTCCTTCAGAGGGTAATTTTATCGCCCTTCCTCCGTATGACCTTACTGTGGTCTCCAACATGAAGAGGAAATACGACTATGGAGGGGAAACCAGACTCCGCCAAAGCATAGTCTACTTTCATTGTAATGTTAGGCGTATTAGAGAGAAACAACCTAATTTCACCTACGTCACCATTTCACAGTTCATTCGTCCTGTGTTGTCTTCACAACACATGAACTTCCTAAGGGCAGCTTTAGGCATGTTCTGAGGAGCGTTGTTGTTGTAACTAGAATACACGCTCTAAACTCGTAGTACGAAATAGTAACGGAGAAACAAAATAAAACAATAAACTAGGACTGATTATTACTTATTGTTCACGTTCGGTGCGAGCAATCTGTTAAAACAAAACTTTTCGATGCTATATCGATATAGAAATGTAAGAATAAACCACAAAGAAAATTAGACACATGGACGACGGAACGGGGGGGGGGGGGGGGGGCACTGCCCCCCCCCCCCCCCCCCCCAATAATATTCTGGCTATGAACATCAACTTTTAAATAGAAATGTAAATAGGGGGAGGGGAGGAGGGGGAGGTATATATTAATGACTTTAGCAATTGCTGTAGTTTATTTGACTTCCATATTTTTGCAGATAATACTAATTTATGTTACTCAGATTTCAGTATGACTAAACTTGAAAGTGTGATTAATGCTAATCTGAAACTTGTCTCTTGCTGGCTTATGGCAAACAAACTATCATTGAATATCGATAAGACAAACGTTATCATATTTCACCCTCCACAAAAACCGATGAACTACAAAGTTCGATTAATGCTCAACAGCAAGACGATAAAACAAGAGAAATATATCAAATATCTAGGTCTACACATTTACTCCAACTTAAGCTGGAAATTCCTCATCTTACATATAACAAAAAAAATTAAACGCAGTATCGGAATCCTCTCAAAGATTAGATATTATGTAAGCCGGCAAGTACTCGTTCAGCTTTATTATACTTTGATTTACCCTATATTATCTTATAGTTGCATCACCTGGGGAAATACTTATAAAACTTCTCTTCAGTCTATTATTACTTTACAAAAATGGAAAGTGAGAATAATTACCTTTTCAAATTACGACTCTCATTCTGGTCCACTCTTTTTCAGTCTAGGAATACTTAAATTGGAAGACTTGATATAATCAAATAGTGCTCTTTTTATGTATGACTATAATTCAAACAGACTACCAAATACGTTTATAAACTCTTTTTAAAACATACATGAAGTACATCAATACAACACTAGATTGGCATCTAAAAAAAACATATTATCTTCCAAAAATAAGAACCAACTATGGAAAATTCAATATTCGCTTTAATGGTACTAAAATATGGAATGCCATTGGAGAATCTCTCAAATCTATGACTCGCAACTTTTTCAAAAAAAATCTTAAAGCCTCTATAATATCAAATTATTGATAGTTCTATGATGTACTTCTAGTCCAGCTGATAGGAGACAGCCCATTTTGTCTTATCTAATGTCTTGTCTTGTCACCGGCTTATCTTGTCTTGTCATCTTTTGTTTTTCTTGTCTTGTCTTATCCATTGCTTTAGTCAATCAGCAACAAATAGATTTTCTCCGCATGGTCCAGCCACTTAGCTCGATTAACTATTGCTATTTCTAATTGGATGTGCTCTTATCACCTGCAATTTCAACTATTTCCTATTATTTATATCTGTAAACTATTGAGTACATTAAAGATTGATTGATTGATGATTGATTGGTAAAAATCTGAACCGAGTTTACAATTTTCACCGTGCCTCCCCAATAATTATTTGCTTCCGCCATCCATGAGACAAATTTACCCAGATAGTTTAAATCTTCTTACAACAGCGTGTCAGGTCTGTCCAGAGACAAATTGAAGCTTTAGTGTTAAACTTTGGCTTCAACCTCGTTGGTCAATTAATAGAAAGTTTTTTATATAAATAGAAATATTAAAAATAAATATATTTCACTATTATTTGATGCACACTTCTATCGTCCCGAACTGGGCCAATGGTAATCAAAAGGAGTCAAATAATTATTTTAAAAAACGTACGTTACTTGCCGGGTCTCTATCTCTGCAAAGCCTGGTGATCAACCTTTCTCATCTTATTCCCTAGGGCTACATATGGAAATGTATACAATTTCCATATAGAAAGAGACTTAGTTTGTAAGTTTCATAAATGTTCTTGTTCTTGAAGTATTTCCTTTTATCAATTTATTGCACTGTATTACTTTCGTTCACGTTGTTTTCGTTACTTATTTCTTCTTATTTTGAAGTGCTGGATTTCCAGTTTTGTTGTAGTTCAAATATTTTAGAAAAATAAAAATTTGATTTTAATTATTTTGAAATTTATTTTTTTACATTTGAAAATGTTTTATCTGCGTCCGGCGTCCGGTCCGGTCCGGTCTGCGTTTTACGGAGACCCTGGATATCTCTTCATATATATTACGTTTTGCTTATAATTGCATTAAAAAAACACACAATAATTATACCCTCAGATGATATGGTCAATCTGGTTCTTCAGTCAAAGTACATGTATAAAACCACACACAAAATACCTTTGCATAAGCCAAACAAGACAGTACCTTGTGATGAATTATAGGTAAGTAACTATCACATGTAGAGTACATTACACAGCTGAGTTCCTATTTACATGAATCAATAAATGTCAGCAACATGATATATAATTCAGTACAACTCTTGATGACAAATTGATGCACATATAATTTAAGCTGTTATTGTTCAAATTGTTTATCCGAATGATGATAAACGCATGAAACTTTGCATTTTAACTAAATGTTGACAAAAAAATTGAACTAAGTTTTTCTATAGTTTCGAATTGCAAACTTTAATTTCTCAGTCAGATATATCATGAAAAAACTTTAGTTTTCAGTTTAGTTGTGGTGTTTTAATTTACTGATGTCAGTCTATTGCAATACATCTCAATTTTTGTCCTGGGTGGCCACATAGTAATTAATGCAAATTAGGTAAAAATCTTTAAAGTTATTCATTGACGAATATCATTTATAATGTAATGTTTGAAACAAATATAGCACAATTCAAGCGTCTACTATATATATCCCAGATTTTTCAGCTGGGTCATCATATAAAAAACAGCGCAAGGTTTCATGCTTTTACCATCAAAATTCACTGGTTTTGTATTGTTGGGACAAATCAAATATACTTCATTATACAGCTGGCATTAACTCATTCAAAACTTTGAACATTTTGTGTCAATTATAGGTTGCAAGCATGTTTTACTGGCCAGAAGACCAGTGCAGCGGGACAATGGCAACAAAGAACAATGTCAATGATTATTCCAGTGATAGTAATGCTACAAATAAACCAGATAGTGTTTTAACTAATCATGACCCTGATATTAACGCTACAAATAACCCTAACTGGAATGTTAACCCAGTTAGTGTTTCAACTAATTCTGATGGTGTCAATCCCAATAATAGGCCTTTTGCAGCTAGAGATCACGTGCTTGGATACCGCATAGCAACGCCATACTGGAGAGCAAGCTCTCCAGTAAACAACAGAGATCTAAAGGTCATACAAGCGTGCTTTCAAACAAAGAATTATAGTTAATACAAGCCCAAGAGCATTCCGTTTCTAGATATTCAGTTAATACAACTCGAACTTGTCTGTAAAGTGAGGGTTCTAAGTGGAATTCGTCGCGGTTTGGAGTGGAGTTCGTCGCTTTTGCGGCCGGCTTCGGCGTCGGAGTAGAAACAAAATGGCTGCTAACGAAGGTATGTCTGAAAAAAACTATCTTTTAAACAAACTAATCGGCGGCTTTTTATGATAAAAAACGAAGAAGTTAACTTCATACTAAAGAGGGTTTAAATGGAAAGAGAAATTCGAGTCCATACCACTGCTATGATTCATATTTTTACTTAAACTTTTGGGTCTTTTTTGTTTGTTTACACCAGCCGAAAACTCTTCACAAGATATAAGTTCCCTGCCTGAGTTAACCTTTGTGTTCGTGGAAAATTACGCAAAAGACAAGTCTGGTTGTAAGAGTACTTCTAAAGCTTACAAGTTTTTTGCCGAGCTTGGATATTTACATGATATTAAAGGTAAATTACCCATTGGTTGTTTGAATTATTGTATACCTCTGATATAGCTTCTTGAGTTCACTCTCTTATTGTATTCGCTTTGTTCTTTTGTTAATAGTTGCCTATGATTTGGATTCTGCGGTAATAAATGCCCGATGCTACCGCTCAATGAAAAAGAGCGAGCCTCCACATGTACTCCAAGCTAAAATCAAGTTGACTGACTGCTCAGCTTCTGAGAGATGCTCATGTGTAGCTGGCATAGGTGGATACTGCCATCATGTAGTTGGTCTTCTTTACTACATTGCCCACTGCAAACAGCTTGGTCTCCGCTCTGTCCCTTACTCCTTAACATGTACTAGCATGCCCCAAAGATGGAGTATTTCAAGAGGTAAAAAGATTGAGCAGAAAGAAATCCAAGACATCTTGGTCAAAAAACCAAACATAGGTGCAAATTATAGCAAATTCATAAAGAGCACTCTTTACTCTCCATCAGAGGTTTACAGAACAATGACAAAAGAAGACTTTGATAACTTCGAAACTAAACCACTGATAGCTAGTATACTCTGAAGTGCAGAGAACCTTGCAAGCATTTCATTTGTGCAATGTAAATTTGGTAAAGTTCCCAAAGGCTCAATTATTTCTTATCAACAAAAACTGTCCCAGGACTATGTTATAAATGATTTTAGCTGCACTAACTTTCCAAAGCTACCTTTGGATTCTGCTGAAAGCAGATTTGAGAACACTTTCTCAAGTTGCCTGACTCAACAGCAGCAAGCTTCCTTGGATGCACTGAGGGTAAGCACAGAGACATCACTTGACATCCTGGAGAAAACAATGACTCAAAGTGCAAACAATCTGTGGCACGTGTTGAGAAGCAAACGCATTACCGCCAGTAAGTTTGGAATTGTTGCAAAAAGAGTAAAAGATTTTGAAAACTTGGTAAAGCAGCTCAATCCATCTCGCCATGTTGTAACTGCACCTATGAGAAGGGGAATTGAAATGGAACCAACAGCTGCAATGACCTATGCTAACAACTTGAAGGGTGGATCAGTTAATTCATTTCCATCCGGTCTAATCATCCATCCTAAATGTCCATGGCTGGGTTGCAGCCCCGACCGTAAGGTGTATGACCTAGAGGCAGTTCAGAATGGCTCCAATCCTTTTGGGCTGTTGGAAATCAAGGTTGTAAAGGAGGGGGGGACAGACTTTGGCAATGTCAGATACCTTACCAATGATCCTATCACCAATGAATACTCTTTAAAGAAAACTGATATCTACTATTATCAAGTACAGTGCCAGCTAGCCCTGACTGGCCTTGAATGGTGTGATTTTTTTAGTTACATAAGTGACAATCTTTTTGTTTGCAACAGAATTCTTTTTGACAAAGATTTTTTTCAAGAAGCAAAAGACAAGGTTGATAGTTTTTATTTTCAACACTTTTTAAAATAATATCATTTCTTTTAACACTGAAAACCAATGTTTAAAATAATATCCTAAAGAGATTGTAAATACTGGAAAGGATTTTCACATTGCATTTGAAAGTGACTAATAAGTTGACTTATTATAGTTACCACAGTAAACCCATAAAAAATGGTATTTTACTATACAACTATTGCAGAAAACATGAAAAAATAACTGCAATAGAAAATAAAAAATTCTCAAGGAATAAGTATTTATTAGACTAGTACCATTTCATGGGTTTAATGTGATTTCTATTCCAAATAGCTATTACCAGTTACTGTTGATTCCCATTATTGCCATTAGCTATTAAGGGGCCTTGGAAATTTGTTAGAAGACATGCCACTGTGTACAGTTGGTTGATTGATCCTAATGCATTAAGTGGAACATCAGAATCAAAAAAATGATATTCCTTTATTCTCCTGATGGCCCTTTCAACATGAATTTGAACACTAGCTATTGCTTTGGTTTTTTGTACATTCTTTGTTGAAAACTGAGCTTGACTCTCTAAGAAAGGAGGAATATTGAGCTCTACTCCCTTTTCACATAAAAGGTCCTCTACATCAAAACCTTTGTCTGCCATAACTGAATCTCCCATTTCTAGCAAATCCAAGATACCACAACACCTAGTGATTTCCTTATCAGATATTGCTCCAGTATATAACCCAGAAACAAAGGAAACTGCCCCATAAGGAGTTATCCCAACCAAACCTTTCAGGGTGGTATTGCTCTTATAAGAAGAATATAACTGAGATTGCAGAAGTAATGAACTAGGGGTCTGAACAAAAATCTCAGTACAGTCTATGATTATTCTAGTCGTTGGATATAGTCTGGTAAAACATTCAGGCATGTACTGATCGACCGCCTCCCTTGAAGGCCACAATGGTTGGCTCCCCAACATAAAATATAAATAATTACACCATGAAGTTATTTTCCTACTGACAGAAGAAACATGGATTTGGAATCTGTGAGCAAGGTCTTGCGCAAATAAACCTAGTCTAAGTCTTACTAAAAACATAAACAGTTCATCTATGACTAGCATATTTCGTGCCCCTGGGCGGCTCTCCCTCTCACCTGTAGCATAGCAATAAATCATTCTCTCTGCAGTTGGTTTAACAAAATCAAAAAAAATTTTTATGTGCTCATAGGATGGAAAACCTGTATAAAACCTTATTGCATCATTATCTGTAGAAAACTTTTCTACTCCAAACTTGTATATAGCAAGCTGCTTAGCAGCAACTAGCTTAGCATTCTGAATTTCTACTTCAGCTTGTGCCTTCACTGCCTTGACTTGTTCCAATGCAGCAGCTATTTCTTGTCTACTGTTTTCCAGTTCTCTTGTTTTCTGTAAAAGCTCTAGTCTGAGTGCTTCTAATTCTTCCTGCACCGTTGGTCTTTGGGGTTCACTAGCCTCAGAAATTTCATTGTTGTCATCAATGTCACTCTCGTCAGTTTGTGTTTCTCTAAGAATAAAAGAGTCATTCTTTACTTATAGGCAAGCACATAAGTACACTTATGAATGACATTATTGGCCTTACCTGCTGACATTACGAATGATCTTCCTTCTCTTAACAGGTTTTGCTGCCCAGTCAAACTGAGAGGGAATAGATCCTCCTTTAAGCAATCGTCTCCCAGCATTGTCAGGGGGAAGGTAATCTTCCTTTTCAAAATGCCTCGAACAAACCCTCGTACTGCTTGTTATCTAGATAAAACAAAGAAAAGGTAACTATAAATGCAGCCTGAACGCTCAAATGAGGCAGTAAAAACCAATGAATAATGACAGTTAAATTTTTATTTCAAAATCTTACCTTGAAATAAGGTCCTTCGTCTCTTCGAATCTTAACTAACCACTGTTTGCGAAGTTCTTGGCTTTCTTTTCCACCCGGAATGCGATGAAACAGCAGCTCTTTGTGATATCTTGAATCACCATTACACTGAGGGACACAGCAGTGGTAGCAAGATTTCTTTTTAGGCTTCGAAGTGGAAGAAAACTGTATCTCATCGCGAGACTGAGTTTGTTCATTCGTTGAATCACCTAGCCGTAGAAAAGACCCAAAAGTTTAAGTAAAAATATGAATCATAGCAGTGGTATGGACTCGAATTTCTCTTTCCATTTAAACCCTCTTTAGTATGAAGTTAACTTCTTCGTTTTTTATCATAAAAAGCCGCCGATTAGTTTGTTTAAAAGATAGTTTTTTTCAGACATACCTTCGTTAGCAGCCATTTTGTTTCTACTCCGACGCCGAAGCCGGCCGCAAAAGCGACGAACTCCACTCCAAACCGCGACGAATTCCACTTAGAACCCTCACTTTACAGACAAGTTCGAGTTGTATTAACTGAATATCTAGAAACGGAATGCTCTTGGGCTTGTATTAACTATAATTCTTTGTTTGAAAGCACGCTTGTATGACCTTTAGATCTCTGTTGTTTACTGGAGAGCTTGCTCTCCAGTATGGCGTTGCTATGCGGTATCCAAGCACGTGATCTCTAGCTGCAAAAGGCCTATTGCATTCATAATAATGCTGTAAATAACCGTAACCATATTGTTAACCCTGACGCTAATCCACCTAACCCTGTTCTAACTGTAATGATGCTAATAACGGTAAGCAGAAAATCAAGAAAATAAAAAGAGATAGTTCAAAGAAAAATGCCAGTGGTAATAAGACAAGTAATAATAAAGGCATAACCCTTGAATTCAATGCTGTCAACCAGAAAAACTATATGGCATATACTTATGTGGTGCTTAACACATAGGATTAGATCATGTAAATAGTAATACAGTACGTATAAATATAATTCAATAATCATAAATATATAATGTATATATAGATACCTATCGATGTTGTAATCTTTATATTTTAGTCTATTTTTCCACCAATTATTCTTTGTAAATTCAGATATTTGCGTTACCTAGCTCGTTTAGCTTTATTAGTTATTCTAGGTAACCTCTACCATTCTTTTGTAAATATGCTTATATCTATATTTTCTCTATTGTAATCTCTGGTATGAATAAAGCACATTGTATTGTATTGTATTGATGATGAGGCTGATCATGAGGGGCACAACCAAGAAAAGCTACCATCAAAGCGAAAAAGAACACCAGCTAAAAAATGTTTAGACTTTGATTTTGATTATTACCTATACTTGTCTAACAATCTAATTTCAGCAATAAATATCGAAGACGTAAGAGCACTCCATGAAAGGATTGTCTTTGTTAACCCTAACCCTAATTCATGATGTTTCGGGTTAAGGTGAAGGCCGTATTGGAGTCCACCCATGGAAGAGCCATGAGGGCAAAGCTTAAGGAAATGACAGAGAACTCCGAGACTCGCTGCGGAATCAAGATAGAAGACACAAGAGACATGACAGAATATGTGGTGTCACTTTTGGTGGTGGTCTTCGTGGCAAGGTATGGTATTTAAAGTTATTGCTCATGTTATCGTTATGAGGTAGTTAATGGTTCTTATGTAAATAGAGCATCTCTCATTGCCAACTGCCTGCTGGAAGACTACAGAATTGCCAGGACCCAAGGCCAGGTGAACGGTTTCTACGAGTTATCCGTTATGACACAAAAGACATCGCAATCCCTAGGACCCCTCACCATCTTCCTGGATGAAGAAGTAAGTGACGTATAGAAAATCTCTCACATCCCAACAGTCGTGACAACGTTGATCTTTATGTCCTTGATTCACAGACAATGGAATTGCTCGTGGCCTATAAAAGGTACCTCCAACCAATAATTTTGCAAGGCCAACATGATTGTAATCACCTCTTTCTTGATTTCACAGGGAAAAAGGTAACAAACAATAATAATAATAATAATAATAACAATAACAATAATAATAGTAATTTTTTTCAATGGTTTTTTAATGTGTAATGTATTTTGGAAGGTTGAGTCATCGAGAGTTCACCGCTTAATGAAGCAATACTACGATAAGACCGAAGTCCCTCTGGCCGAGGGCAAGGCGTTCAAGAGCACTACTGTGGTACATTGTACTGCCCCTGCCCCTGCTCCTTTGGTAGCGAGAGTTAACATTGCATTTCATGTTTCTAGATGTGGGTGACTCACTTGACGGCGAAAGGGGCAACGGAGGCAGAGTTACAGGACCTTGCCACACTCATGAAACACAGCCGCCAGGTACAAGGTGGCTGGTATGACCTCACGCTGAAGTGGCAACATGCCAAGCGGGCCTGTCTGGCCATAACCAAAGTTGATTGTAAGTATGTAACCACAACCGACCGTCTTATTACACGTTGCCTTTGCGTGGAAACTGAACTTTAAAAGGTCAAGTCCCCTTAAATCTTTCATTATTTTGATTCAGGAAGCTCAAGCCCGTCTTCCCCCTCCCCCCCAAGTGCCAGGGACTCCCTGCCCGAAAAAAGTTAGTTCAAAGACACAGAAGGACCACGAGTACCACAAGGATCACGAGGAAAACGCACCATGCGAGTCACCTCATAGGAAGTAAGGAAATCATTACTCAATTTATTTTAATACGATAGCATAGTAATATTCCCCATACCTTTCAACTTCAGATACCATGGAAGCCGCTATCCCTGGAAGGAAGTGGACGTTCAAATCATTACCTGGGGAATGGAACATATCCTTGACCGTGGTAGGTTTCCAAAGGCATCGGAAATTAGAAAGGCTTTCTCGAAGGGGCCGCACAGTCTTCAGGCCATCTGGAAGCGGTATGACTGTCCAGAGAAACCTATACAAGAAGCAATAAATAGTCGTAATAGTTGTAACCACTAAAGTGTGGTTTTCACTATGACATAACCCTAAGCATAGGCATTAGAACACGTTCTCAGTATGACATAAGGCAACATAAGCACAAGCAGAAGCATAAGAAAAAGGAGAATGCTTGTGCGTGTGCTTATGTTGCAGTGAGGACGTCAACAGAGAAGTGAGTGGGATTGATACGCATTATGTCCGTGTTTATGCTTACGCTTATGTCGCTAGTGAAAACCACGCTAAAGGATAAATAAAAAATAAAAATTTAAAAACCCGATGAGAAAAAAAATGCACAGGATATTGAGAGAAAAGAGGCAAAAAAAGGCCATGAAGAGTTGTCTTGGGACAAAAAGTCAAATGGAAATACCGTTTTCGGTATGTTTGTTCGATTCCAACATGGTTTCCA
The DNA here is from genome assembly GCF_029948245.1 of Actinia tenebrosa. Lineage (NCBI taxonomy): Eukaryota > Metazoa > Cnidaria > Anthozoa > Actiniaria > Actiniidae > Actinia > Actinia tenebrosa. The sequence goes on from NW_028292580.1 coordinate 4,014,687, forward strand.
ATGAGACAAACCTAACCCTAACCCTAACCCATCTCTACCAAATTCGCAGTGCAAAAAGCACTAGTACTCTACTCAAGGTCCACAACGTTTCAAGGGATTTCATCAAATTTCTAGTGGCTTAAAAATTTTTCCAACATTTTTGTACGCTAAGTGGTCATAGGTGACTGTGATATTGTGCCACTTATATCTCTGGATCACGTGGGCCGATCTTCACCAGATTACCACTACTGGAAAGCCCTTGACCAGATCTAGCTAACGGTACCAGTTTAGAGCGGTCACGTGATCGGCAAGCATGCGCAATAATCACCTACAGCTCATTACAGGGTTCTGTATACCTATCTCAAAATCTTTAAAAATCTATTAAATATTCCTAATAATATCTCTTGACTTGAAACCACTTCAGTTAGGTGGTCCGTCAGCCAGCAATTCCAGGAAGTAATAATTACGTATCGCTAGGCATGCACGTCGTGGACGTAACAAAATCTCTAACCGTACCGTTTTGAACCTTGGCTGACAAAGTGATACCTTAGCTGACAAAGTGATAACCAAGGTGTTAATGTTTAAAAATTTAATAAATATTCATGATAATCGCTAATGACTTCCAATTACGTCTGTCGTGCTCTTCAAATGATGCGCTATCTATTGGTGGTGTCGGTGGACGCTAACTATGGCCCGTTTGCCTTGTGTACCACTACAAAGTTACGGTCCAAAAGGGGTATCGCCTTGGCACTTAGTACAATTTGGTAGAATGGTGGTATGTACTTTGTACTTTGGAGTGGTCACGTGTTCCATGCGCATGCGTAATAACCGCATAAACGTATAAGCGGCCATTTTTCTCTTGAACAAAAAAATCATTAAAAATCTATTAATAATTCAGAATAATATCCACGGACTTCAAACCACGTCAGTCGTGTGCCCCGAGGACTCAGCTACCCAGTCCAGGTGGTAGATGTCGCATTTTATGGCGCATGCGCGTCCTGCACGCGACACAACAGGTACCTATCGCTTTCTCTAAAAACGGCCAAAATGCAACCCCTGGACCCAAAAAGTGACCCTTCTTTATTAATTTATTAAAAATTCAGAATAATCGGTAATGACATCCAACAACCTCAGTCGTGCTCCCCGAATGATGGGCTATCTGTTTCTGGTATTGGTGGTTATCTGGCGTATCCCACAATGCCTTTTGTAATCACGTGAAATAGGTCCATTTTTACAAAGAATGTATGGGCTGACAAAATGATACCTTTTTTGGACCAAATGATACCTTCCTGACCAAGTGATACCTTCGGCTGACAAAGTGATACCTTTTGCTGACAAAGTGATACCTTTTGCTGACAAAGTGATACCTGGTTCTGACCCTAACCCGGAACTGCGGAAGAATGCACACTCGAAAATCAGCTTTTTTGTTTTAAGTCAAAAGTGGATGTTCTTGGTATTATTGGAAAGGTCTTTGCCTCCTCTACATAAAGGTCTTGGTTTGAAGTCTTACCCACGTGATCTGAAGAAATTATGGGCTGTTGAAGAAAATTTTGCGGAAAAAAACACATGACTTTGACACGTGATATCTCCCTACTGCCAAGTGCCACGGAAAAACCAATTAGTGATTCTGAAAGCCCGTTTCAAGCTCTACAAGATAGACATAATTAAAATTACCCAGGGTTAATTTTGAGGGGCAATTATCCAATCGGCCGCAGATGGGTACTAAGGTGTAGGAAACTGTGACCGGTGACACAAACCCATTTTTTTAAGAAACCCTAATTTTCTAACTTCTTTATTTTAAGTCCGATTAAGCTCAAACTTGGTACACATATGTGTCATGGAAAAATAGGATAATCCTATGAAGGAATCTGAGTTTGGTCAAATTCGGGGGAAGTTACGCTTACTTAAACTTTTATTTGGAAAGTGCGTTTTTCCGCAAATTTAGAGTTAGATTTTTGAAAGCTTTCCTAAAGTGCTATGCCAATAATTTTTAGTGTGTAGTTAGGTCTTGAAGAGGCCTTTCTTTTCCTGTTTACGGATTTGAAAAATATTAAAACTCTGATTTTTCAGAAGCGGTCAAATATCACATTTCCGCAAAAATGCACACGACGTAAATGCGTCTAACTCCCTTGCTTTTAGTCTTACGGGAACCAAAGTACCTTTGTTGTGTAGAACACAATAATAGCTATCTTTTTTATAGGAAACGTTTTCTGATTTAAGTTAAAGGTTCATAGATATAAAGTACACAATTCACCTTTAAAAAAAAAAAATACAAAAATAACTTAACTTTTCGACCCTTTAATTAACTTCTATCAAAACATCAAGCACATCCCGTTAAAGGTATTAATAAGACCTATTCACACATGAAATTTAGTTTAAAAATCTTTTATTCTGAATTTTTTACGGATTTTTAAGTGTTTTTTAGAAAAAATTCATAAATGCCTAATTATGTATGCAAATGAGCTAGGACGTCATCTATATTTCTATTGGTAATGTCTACTAGTTGTGTTAGTTTTATATCATTTAAGTGTAATGCACAGGAGTTATTCGTTGTCAAAATTTCAACATTCGGCCACCAATTTCGTGACCTTGACCTTGACTTTAACCAATAAGCTTTCAGTATGTTAAAGCTCTATTGCGGTTCTCTCAAGATACGAAGTATCAGAGCTCTAGCTTGTTACACAAACGTGTGAGAATTTTTTGAAATCGGCCTTATTTCAAACTTTGAAAAATCACTGGTCAGCGGCATTTTAAGGAAATGATGCGCTGAGCACATGTAGGTGATCTACTCACTAAGGTCTATCACCTCCGTGATCCGGCTCCTTCTAGCTATTATCCTTCTTGTAGAACTAAGATATCGGTATTGCGCATGCGCCGTACAATGTTCACACGCTGCCACCAACAACATGTGATTCCCCACACCACGTTGGCACATGTTATGAGGTTAACTTAAACGTTTGTGAGGAATAAAGAAATTTAAAGTATAATATCTCCCTTGTTTTTCACTAAGTCTATATCTCCTGACCCTCCCCTCCCTTGTTTCTCTTTTGTCCACACGTTTTAAAGGTAAGACATGCTTTTTTGACACCTCAGTTTTTCATTTCTTGCTCCCCACTACTGAATCTTTTGCAATTTTCAAACCATGTACGTCATGCATAACGGCAAGAGGAACATTTTGATACCAAGAAAAGTGTAATAAGTTGTATAGTTAGTTCCTAATTAGTGATTTTCTATCGTGTGAAAAGTCACACGTGTAAAACAATAGTAATGGCGGGCATAGAGGGAGGGGAGGGGAGGGTAGGGTAGGGTTACTAAGGGTATTGGTATCCGAATAAACACTTCCCTGTTTCTGACTATATCTCTGGAGTCCGTAGGCCTATCGACATGAAATAAGTATCATATTAAAGCTCTTGAACAGGGGAAGACAGCGAGGGTACTCGTATGGGGATGGCTTGTAATGCGCATGCGCAATATAGACTGCAATTTCTTTTCACATATATCCCTCGTATCGACACTTTTTTTTCTATTACATATTAGATAATGATAAAAGATAATGTATTCCATCAACGAACTCATCCATCAACTATACAATTTAAAGTGCGCCTTCGCGCAAGCGAAGGAGGTCGGCAATCGACCACTTCAGAAGCTTGTAAGTACTTTCATTTTAACCCTAACACTCTATGAATATGAATGATGTTAAATTTACATACATTCTTTCTTTTTTTCCCTCGAAAGCTCCTACGACAATACACGATTGTAGTCCAACTTTTGTGTTCCATGGGCTACGACAAGCGCATCCACGATATTAGTGTCCCTAAATGTATTCCCATAGCAGAGGGAATAGACATGAAAGACATGGGTAAGTACGACTTTAATGGGATGAAATTTCTCTTTATATTTTGCTCACCCTTACTGTTAATTTTGATTTCAGAGGAAATAGACTTCTTGTTATTCCCTTTACAAGAAGAGGGCCTGTACGTCCAGGCGGACGACGAGTTCACACCTATAGATGGTAAGTAAACAAAAGGAGGCGTTATTGCTGTCTAAAATGTTCTAAGTGCTAAGCCTAGCCATCGTACCTGCCATTTTGTAGATAAAGATTACGAATTGCTGGGCCTCGACCCCGAAACTGAGAAAAGGAAAGAACAGGAGCAGAAGAAGGAGGAAGCGGAGTACGTCTTAGGTGTCAAGGCGAGACAAGAGAGGAGGAAGAAGAGGATTATAGAGATAACGAAGGAACTGGGGAAACGTGGCATACAAGTTGAGAGGGCTGGAATTGACGAGGTACAAGAGGGGGCTGTGGTTAAGACAGATGTCAAGGTTGTCATTAAGGATTGTTGGGGGATGATGATGGAGTGGAGTAGAAGAGAAAAGGAGGAGGTCGTTGTTGTGGGTGATGATGGTGTTAATGATAAGGGGAAGGAGGAGGTTGACGTGGTAGATGAAGTGGTCGAGGGAGTAGGTGATGGTGATGATGGTGAGGATGTTGATGGTGACGATGTTGATGATAATGCGGTTGAAGTGGTTGGGGAAGATAGGGTTAATGAGATTGAAGTTGATGTAGAAGAGGTGAAGGTGGTTCCAAGTAAGCGGGGTGGTGCTGGTCGCTGCCCCGTGTGCCTACAGCACAAGACATACCTTGTGCGCCACCTGCAGCTGGTCCACAGGTGGAGCAAAGAAAAGATTAAAGAGGAAAGACGCGAAACGAAGCTGCACCAGCAGAAAAGGTCCTCCAATCCGCTAAGAAAGTGCCCCTTCCTGGGATGTAACCAAATGCTTACCAAATTCCAAACACATTGGAAGATCAAACATAATGTGGAAAAGGAGACACAGCCTGAAAGGTAATTACCCTAGAGCTCTAGATTAATCCTCACCAAAAGGTGTATAACTTTACAACTCTTTTGTAGATATGCACAGCTCCTCAAAGCCCTGAGAGTGCAACAAAAACATTACAAGGAAAACATCAATATGATTAGGAACATGCCAGAAGTAAAGGAAGAGAAGAAGGAACAGAATGTTGGAGATAAGAGAAAGGCGGAAGAAAGTGGTATGTATACTAAATGGTGAACAATTATTGCAGAATGGACAATATACTCATAGTTGGGTTTGCACTATTTTTGCAGTAGTTGAGACGAGGAAAAAGAATATTCTCTTTGACCTTGAGGAGGAATCAGACTCCGACCCAGACGATGTGTATGAGGTATCTATCTATCTATCTGTCTGTCTGTCTGTCTGTCTGTCTGTCTGTCTGTCTGTCTGTCTGTCTGTCTGTCTGTCTGTCTGTCTGTCTGTCTGTCTGTCTGTCTGTCTGTCTGTCTGTCTGTCTGTCTGTCTGTCTGTCTGTCTGTCTGTCTGTCTGTCTGTCTGTCTGTCTGTCTGTCTGTCTGTCTGTCTGTCTGTCTGTCTGTCTGTCTGTCTGTCTGTCTGTCTGTCTGTCCTGTCTGTCTGTCTGTCTGTCTGTCTGTCTGTCTGTCTGTCTGTCTGTCTGTCTGTCTGTCTGTCTGTCTGTCTGTCTGTCTGTCTGTCTGTCTGTCTGTCTGTCTGTCTGTCTGTCTGTCTGTCTGTCTGTCTGTCTGTCTGTCTGTCTGTCTGTCTGTCTGTCTGTCTGTCTGTCTGTCTGTCTGTCTGTCTGTCTGTCTGTCTGTCTGTCTGTCTGTCTGTCTGTCTGTCTGTCTGTCTGTCTGTCTGTCTGTCTGTCTGTCTGTCTGTCTGTCTGTCTGTCTGTCTGTCTGTCTGTCTGTCTGTCTGTCTGTCTGTCTGTCTGTCTGTCTGTCTGTCTGTCTGTCTGTCTGTCTGTCTGTCTGTCTGTCTGTCTGTCTGTCTGTCTGTTCTGTCTGTCTGTCTGTCTGTCTGTCTGTCTGTCTGTCTGTCTGTCTGTCTGTCTGTCTGTCTGTCTGTCTGTCTGTCTGTCTGTCTGTCTGTCTGTCTGTCTGTCTGTCTGTCTGTCTGTCTGTCTGTCTGTCTGTCTGTCTGTCTGTCTGTCTGTCTGTCTGTCTGTCTGTCTGTCTGTCTGTCTGTCTGTCTGTCTGTCTGTCTGTCTGTCTGTCTGTCTGTCTGTCTGTCTGTCTGTCTGTCTGTCTGTCTGTCTGTCTGTCTGTCTGTCTGTCTGTCTGTCTGTCTGTCTGTCTGTCTGTCTGTCTGTCTGTCTGTCTGTCTGTCTGTCTGTCTGTCTGTCTGACTGACTGACTGACTGACTGACTGACTGACTGACTGACTGACTGACTGACTGACTGACTGACTGACTGACTGACTGACTCCGACAAGTTTCTTATGGATTTAGCAACACTCCCTTGGGATTGTTTGGATAATAAGGAAAGCCCGGATGACATGTGGGACAGATGGAAAGAGTTATTTCTCTCTGTTCTTGACTCGCACGCTCCGATCAAAACAAAACGAATAAGAAACAAGAAGTCTCCCTGGATGACAACTGATTTGAGGAAAGCTATGTACGATAGAGATAAAATGAAACAAAAAGCTACTCAAACGAATTCGAGGGACGACTGGAGTGATTATAAGTCTATTAGAAATCGCGTCAACAACGAGATAAAAAGAGCCAAGAAGTCATATTATGAAAATCATTTTGCACAAAATTCAAAAAACTCAAAGGAGGTCTGGAAAGCTATTAATGAAGTCCTCTCACGAAGGACTAAATCTGGCTCTTATGTAACATCTATCAAAACAGGTGATACATCGATGTGTGACTCGAAGGAAATAGCTGAGGTATTCAATTGTCATTTTTCTGAAATTGGGACTAAATTAGCTTGTTTAATTCCCGATGGACCGACTGCTTATAATGATTATCTAATTAGAATTGGCTCAACATTCACCTTACGACACACATCAGTTGATGAACTTATGAAAATCATTAATTCTATTGACGTTAAAAAAGCGACAGGTCTTGACGGTATACCATCTCATTTCATCAAGATTGCTTCACCAGTAATAAGTCAATCACTAGTGAAGCTATTCAATCAATCAGTTGATAAAGGGATTTTTCCTAACGGCTTGAAACTTGCGAAAGTTACGCCAATTCATAAAGCTAATGACAAAGATGATTTGAATAATTACCGTCCCATTTCGGTCTTACCTACTATTGCTAAGATTTTCGAGAGAATAGTTTTTAACCAGTTATATGAGTATCTAAACTCAAATAATTTACTTTCTCAAAAGCAGTCGGGATTTAGACCGCTTCATTCGACTACTACTGCACTCCTAGAAGCCACAACGGAGTGGCTTACCAATATGGATGAAGGTAAATTGAACTGTGTCACTTTCCTAGATTTTAAAAAAGCTTTTGACACAGTAAATCACTCCATACTTCTCCACAAATTATACTATTATGGGATTGCAGAAGAGTCGATAAAGTGGTTCAAATCTTACCTCACAGATCGTAGTCAGAGATGCTACATAAACCATACCTTATCTAGCTCTAGAACACTCGATTGCGGCATCCCTCAAGGCTCAATCCTTGGGCCATTATTATTTATTATTTACATAAACGATCTGCCAAATAGTGTCAAATTTTCAAATGCTAGAATGTATGCTGATGACACAAGTCTCACCACTTGTGGCACATCACAAAAGACTCTATTTGACGAGGTGAACGCTGATATTTCCAATATTCATAACTGGTTGAAAGCTAACAAACTTAGCTTAAATTCAGCTAAAACAGAGCACATGTTTATTGCTTCTGACGATAAATTGAAAAAAATTACCTCCGAACCACACATATATTTAAATAGCAAACCAATTACTAGAGTCTCTACAGCAAAAACTCTGGGTGTTGTGATTGACGAACGGGTGTCTTGGGTTGCTCATATTGATTACATTTGTAAAAAAATATCCTCTGGATTGAGTGGCATAAGACGAGTCCGCGATTACATCCCCTTGGAGACAGCTATTACCATATATGAGGCTCTCGTTTTACCTTGGTTTGACTATTGTGACGTGGTATGGGATAATTTACCAGTAACGTCTGCTGAAAGATTGCAAAAAATGCAAAATAGAGCTGCAAGAATAATAACAAAAAGCAGCTACGATGTCAGATCTAGTGATATTTTAACTTCTTTAGGCTGGAAAAGCTTACAAAGAAGAAGAAAGGAGCATAAAGCAATAATGATGTTTAAGACTTTAAATGCACTTGCACCAAAATCTGTAAGGGAACTCTTTTATTTTCAAGAAAATACCTACGATTTTCGTGGTAGAGAGAAGTGCTTAAAGTTACCGAAACCCAGCACTGAGTTTTAAAAAAGAGCTCTCTCTTATGACGGTGCAAAAGTGTGGAACTCGTTACCCCAAAGTGTCAGACTGTCCAATAATTTAAAATCTTTTAAGAGGAATCTTTCGTCTGTTGGTCCTTAACACTTTAATTACTATAATATTTTTGGGGGGTAGATGAGAATGTATTTCATAAATCTGTCTATATATTCTTAACGTTATTATTAATTTTTTATATATATTACCTATGAACTCGGTTTTCATGAAAACCAATTTGTACATTGATGAAATTTCCCGAGATTAAATAAAAGACATCTCTCTCTCTCTCTCTCTCTATCTTTTCATTTGTGTTTGTATGTATGTTATAGCCAGAAGAAGATAAATCGGAGTCCGAGTCTAATGAAGAGAGGGAGGAGGAAGAGGCATTCAGAAACTTGCCAAGGACCACCATTCCCTTAGACACCACCTTCGGGAAGGTCCTTGTCCTGTTTCGAAACCACTTGCGATCGCCGGCAGGTATAGTACCATGTATTTCTTTCACGAAACATTCATACTGAATAGTACATAATGTTATGGTGTCCCTTCTAGGAGGGAGAAAGACTCCTAATGCGTCCGAAGAGATGATTAAGATGGTTTACGTCTTGTGCAAAACTGCCCTAAAAAAGGTAAATTCTTGTCAGACATATTCCCCATAGTAATTACCTATCAACTCTTACTGTCTTTTCTTATGTTGTATGAAGGAGCCAATGAACATCAGAGAGGCCATACTGGGGGCTGACCTTTGGGAGGGCTTCTTCGAACCGCAGCTGACTGCAATAACGGAGGCCCACAACACAGGTCAGTGTTTTCACTTTTTCAAACAATAATTTAGTGTCTTCATACCTAATACTTTATACTGTCGCCTTTTTTTTAGGAGATCCAACCATCATGAGGGGCCAGAGAAAGCCTTCAACGCTCCAGAATTATTCTGCAGCGTTGCAGGCTTTCTTAAAGTACATACTTACGAATAAGCGCTACTTCCCCTTTCAGAAGAGTGTGCGGGAAGACCTCACCAGTATGTATATCAACCTGCTTTCTTTGGTTGCCATACTCCACCAATTCTAATGCCTTCCTTGTGTTTTCAGCACTCATGGAGCAGCAGCCACAGTGGCGTTCATCTTGTAATAAAGAACGTGGGCTACAAAGATCGCTTCGACGACAACAGGACGAGGAGCAGCTCCTCACTCTCCAAGAAATGGAAAATGTCCTCAACTCTGCACATGCCAAAGACTGCGCTGTGAGACTTGAGGACATTTTCCATGGACAGAACGTCCCAGTAAGTCTGCTTGGATGTTCAATTGTAAGTGTACTTCAATTTCTAAAACAGCTTTCACTGATTTTCTTTAAGACATCTCCATCGCAAGACTGCTGCGACTTGAGCAATTTCCTTCTCGCAAAGATTATTTTTGACAACGGTGGAAGAGCGAGCCTGGTCACTGGCCTAACCCTAACCCAATTCAATAAGAGGCTCTTTGACACGGACAGTGCGACGTATTCTGTGGAGGTTAGTGAACTCCATTTAGTAGCAAATTACTATTCTTCATTTTGAATGTATCAATATTTTCTTTCATTGGTATACTAGGTGATGGTTCACAAAACGGGTTCAACTTATGGGTCTGCGTTTGCATTCATTGACACAGAGACTGTGCATCACATGCAAGGCTATATTAACGGAATTAGGTAAGCATTATTATCGAATTGGGTAGTATTCTAACAGTCATTAATAGTTTGTTACCCTGCATTATCCGCAGACCACTCTATTGCAACAACCAATCTAAAGACTACCTGTTTCTAATGGCAAATGGCGCTCCCCTCCTGACCAATGTGTGGAGGAGATTGACCAGTTTTGTCCAAGCGACAGGAGTGATCAACCGGCCAATCTCCTCCACTCATGTCAGGAAGGGGATCATTAGCGATATTTATTCAGACAGCACAATTGAAGAAAAGGACAGAGATGAACTGAGTGTTCTCATGTGCCATCGAAAACGGTAAGCATTCATTAATTGTTATTTGTAGTTCATGTACCACAGATGGAGCATATGCTCATACTTTTCTCCTGTGTTGCTTTAGAACGGCTGATCGGTACTACAACGTACGGGAAAGAAAAGCCATGGCTGCAAAGGCGGCAAAACTAATCAAAGAAAAGAGGACAATGTCCAATGAGTAAGTTGTCATAGCCAGACGTGGCCTATCTTTCATTTCTTCTATTTGATATCCGAATTGTTTTAAAGGAAGAGGAGCAGCACCCCATCTGTCTCCACAGCCACCAGCACCTCCACCTCCACCTCCACCTCAGCCAAGAACACAAGCCAGGACAATTTCCCATCGCTGGGAAGGTTAGAAGTGTTTTTCTGCTTATATATTATTTACAGCTGCCATACTGACAGTACGTTTTTCCTGCAGGCCACAGAAGAGCAGGGAACCATGGTCGGCAGAGGACCCTCTAAAGATTCAGACTAAGCTACGGCATTTGATAAAAATGTCTAGCCTCCCGTCAAGGCTCGCGATAAGGGAACAGTTTAAATCCTCTGTGCCTTCCATTTGGGGAAGGCAATCCACAAAAGAATGGCAGGACCGCTGCATAGAAAAGGTCAGGTCATTGTGGAAGAAGGAGAAGCAGTAGGTCCTGCCATTCTTTTGTAATTTAAAAAAATTGACAAAAATCTTTACAAAAAAAACCCCTAAAGAGGAAACGGAAATTTGATAAGGTTTGGCATAACCGAAAACTCTAATGGTATACCGTTCTCGGTAGGTTGGTTCGAATCCAACAAGACTTTCCATGACACCTTATCAAAGTGGGACGAACACCCTTTCAAGTGACTATGACCTATGTGTCAAAGTCCCCAGACATTGCCAAAATGACCTAAACTGCCCTATAATTAAGTAATTAGGTAACCCTAACCCTAATTAGAGGGTTCTACACTCGTGAACAAATTGCGGAAAAAAACCCATGTGGGTATTTCCGCGTCCATGTGCGTATTTCCGCATCCGTGTGCGTATTTCCGCATCGATGTGCGTTTTTCCGCAAAAGTGTGCGTATTTCCGCGTGTGTACATGCACATTTCCGCAGTTACAGGCCCTAACCCGAAACCGCTGCAATGGTCACCTTTGAATTTTGGGGTAGCCAAAAAACATCCAATTAAACTTAAACTAATTGAAATTGATAGATCTTAACTTCCTTAATGCTTTCCAAGTGGATTTTGCTGAAAATCATGAAAATCTTCCGAGAAAATTGAGTTACAAAATTATTTTCCTGTTAAAATCACATGACTTTATCACGTGATATCTCAGTCCAGACTTCATCCCTCACAAATCTAAATACACCATCTTGTAGATCTCTTCAAGACCTTTTCAACAGTATATAGTTTGTTTACCCTGGGGCAGCCAAAAGGGGTAATTTACCGGCTCCAACGGGATGTACTAAAAGTCTTATATGAAACTACCGTCTTGAGAAAAACTTATTTTTTCTATACCCTAGAAATCCAAATTCTTTATTTTAAGGACTATAGAGATGAAACTTCACACACATGTTGCTTTGGAGTGTACAAGTAATGTGTCAGCTCGGGTCCAGGATTGGAGCCATTGTGACGTCACAGGGTTAGTTTGAAAATTGTGACTTTTTCAGCGAATTTAGGGTTTGACTTTTCGGTGCCTTAACTTAGTGCGATTCCAATTCTTTTCAAGTATGTTGAAGGTATTTGTAAGGGCTTTCATTGGGATTGGATAGTTTGAGTCATCTCCTATCCAATAGTTTTTCAGAAGCTGACAAAAATCACATTTCAGCAAAAAGTCACCTCATTCAACCGCCTCGTTCTCATGTGCAATTCACATTATGAGAACCAAACTACATTATTACTGTATCACATTATCTGGACTTTTACATGCAAGGACTAGTTTTCAATAATCATATATAATTACAAACTTATAAGGTTTAGAGCACTCACATGTTTTCGGACTCAAAATATCTTCAACTCAAATTTCGAAGCCTTGATTTCAAAGTGTTCCAAAAAACATACATTAGGTATAAATGGCCTTTAAAAGAGCTATCTTCTCCAACAAAAAGTTTTTGAAAATCTTCAATTTTCAATTTTTAATCCTTTTTTTCTTCTTTTTTACAAAAAAATTCATAAACCCCTCATTATATAAGCAAATGAGTTGTGACGTCACGTACATCATGAGACCTGACGTGGCAGTCATACCCGGCAGTTTCACAAAGTTTGACTTACTTCTGTAGGATTTATAAGCCGTCAAACTTTCAACATTTAGGCACTAGGTTCGTGACCTTAACCTTGACTTTTAGCCTTTAGCTTCTAGTATGTGAGAGGCATTGCCGATTATACTTCAATAGCAAAGTAACAAACCCAAAACGCAACCTAGGAATATTTTAGAGATTTTTGAATATTGACAAATCTCATACTTTGAAAAATCACTGGTCAGCGGTTATTGAAATTAGACATGCGTGCAATACACGAACGTGTAGGTCTTACCTGTGACTGTCATATCTAGTCTCTGCTCCGGGGATTGTTATAAAAGTGCGGGTTTTATTGCGATGTAAGTGTTTCAGGTTCTGCGCATGCGCAGATCAAATGTTCTCACGGTACATTCTCAAACTACTACTGACTGTCATTAAGAATCAACACATCAAAGTGTAGTACTCAACGTTTTTCGTTTTGAGATTTTGAGTCACTTTGTCAAAAATCACAGTACATGCGCAGAAAAAAAATAATTTAACCCCCAAACTCCACTCAAGCTCTATGAAACTTTGACAAGATATGGAAAATAGACCTTACTAGCCAACCATGTCCTAAAATTAGCCAAAAAGTTTACAACTCGGACACAAAGTCGAGTTTTTTTGGCGTATCTTGGCGTAAAACAGTACTTACGGTTAGCGCATGCGTAGATCACTTATAACATCACTAATAACAACCAAACTCAAAACACTATCTTTGATAGTCAACCTCGCTCTGGTGTAAGTTTCAGTTTGATTGAGTAACGTTTAGTGCAAGTAAAGGAGGCAAATACAAAAGGGGGCAAATTGCTGTGTATACTTATGTATAACTTAGGAGCCTTACATACCGCTTACCCTCCCCTCCCTCGTTCTCTCTTTACGCTTGGCTTCCAACAGGTTAGTGACCTTCTTTAAGCTCCAGGGATTTCGGGCTCCTGTATCCTCTATTGACCCATTTTAGAAAAAAAAACTTATGATGCATGTGTATAAGGGTAAAAGGAACAAATTGATACCAAGATATCATCAACTTATTATTTTGATCGCTTGTAATAAGCGATTTTCCTGCTTGTTTTTTTTGTCACGTAACGCACATGGTAATGGCGGACTGGTTAGGGAGGGGAGGGTTAGTAGTTTGACACTTGGCACAATGATAGTATGGAAGTCATTCAAAAGGGGTAGGGGCAATCCTGTAAAGCGACCCTTCACAAAGGTCGTTGATAGCTCATTGTGAAGCCTACTCTCTGCACAATACCTGGTAGCAGTTTGATTGACAACCGTTGAATATTCAATGAGATATGAATTTTATCCCAAAGGATATGGTTGGCCAAATGTTGCAAAATTCAACAGCATGTATATTTATATTCAACAAAATATAATTACATTCAACAATAAAATTGTGTTCAAATTCAACCTTCGTTATTTATATTCAACACTTATATTTGCATTCAACTACAAAATTGTGTTCAAATTCTACCTTCGTTATTTATGTTCAGCACATCATATCTATTCAACTTCAATGATACATATTTCTATTCAAGGCTGCCTTCGTTTATCTATACACATTATATAATTCGGCATGCAACAACAACTTGTATCCAACTTCAACCTTCGATTTATGTTCAAGACCAAGACCTAAATACTCGTTCAAGACTTCTTACGTAAGTTCCCGGACATTGGCGAACATTCATTCAACAAAAATTGCTCTAGCCTCTCCTCCCTTAAATATGCCCGCCATCTTGGATTCTGCACTGAAGGGGTGGTACTCGGTGGAACTGACGCTTGCTCGGCCTGCTCTGTCTTCTGGGTAAAATCCAAGATGGCTGTCATCGGACCCAGTCCATCCTGAACGATACTCGTCCAAAATGGCGGATAATTTGACGGAACAGTTTATTGATTGCTTTAGTGATATTTTAGAATTGCTTAGTTATTGCGAGGAGAAGGAAAACTGTACTAGTAAGCCTTTAATTGAATCTACCATTAATCGATTGGAAGTTGCAGTGAAGTTCTTGGAACAAATTTTACCCATCCTAAATGAACGCAAAGAAGAGATGAGCGAAGTTGCTAGGAATCTTAAGATTTTGTTTCACAGATGGTGTCGTAAATTGCAAGAACTCGAGCTAAGAAGCATCCCGAACTGTACACATTTAGCTGTCTACTCAGTTCAGCCACCCGAGAGATGTGAAAATACTGGACCAGGGAGACCTAAGTTCAAAATCGAAGAAGACACCCTACTGCAGTTCAGAAAGCTAGGCTTCACTTGGAAAGATATAGCTCGACTCTTACTCGTGTCACGTTGGACTCTGGCGACGAGTACGAGAGCTTGGTATTGAGAAGAAAATTGGCTTTACTGATATCGAAAATGGGGAGCTTGATTACATTATTCATTCTTTCATGACAGCTCAAGGATGTCTTGTTGGCTACTCGATGGTTCGTGGTCACTTAAGGGATATAGGAATCAAGGTCCAACGAAATCGCATTCGAGAAAGTATTGCGCGTGTTGATCCCGTAAATACTCGTCTAAGATGGGCAACAGTTATTTCTAGGAGAACTTATTCAGTACCTGGCCCCAACAGCTTATGGTACATCGACGGTCATCACAGCTTTATTGTTTTTTGTTTTCTAGTGGCTTATTGTTCTTTATTGTTTTCTAGTGGCTTACTCTCCAAATATTGCAAAAGAGACATGCAGATGCTACAGGTCCATGAAAAAGTCAGAAGCACCTCACACACTGGAATCAGATATCAACCTTGCTACTAAAGCAATAAAAGGTAGATGTTCCTGTGTTGCTGGTACAGGAGGATTCTGCCATCATGTCATTGAATTGCTTTTTTATATATCCCACTGCAAGCAACTTGGTCTGAAGTCAATACCTGATGGTCTTACCTGCACTAGCCTGCCACAAAGATGGAGTGTTCCAAGAGAAAAAAAGATAGCAAATAAAGCCATCCAGGAACTTTGGGTGAAGAAGCCACGGTTTGGGGCAAACTACTACAGATTTATCAAGAGCAGATTGTACTCGCCTGCTGAAATGTATCCCATAATGGAAAGGGAAAAGTTAATAAACCTAGATCCTCAGCCACTGATGTTCGCCCAGGCACCAAAGAGAGAAGATATGCAACATCTTGAAATGGTAACATCTAAATTTGGAAATGTCCCAAGAAATTCAGTTCTTGCATATCAACAAAAGCTCTCTCAAGAGTATGTAATTAATGACTTTTCAGCATTGCCTTTGGAGAGCGCTGTAGATAGGATTAAAAACAAAGTCAGCATCTGTTTACCACAAGAGAAACAAGCAAGCTTAGATTCTCTCATCACAATCTGATAGTCAACTTTGGTTCTCTTTGAGAGAGAAACGCATAACTGCAAGTAAGTTTTGACTTGTAGCAAAACGATTGTCAGGTTTTGAAAATCTTGTAAAACAATTGAATGCTTCGAGAAAGGTTGTGACTGCAGATATGCAGCGTGGTATAGACATGGAGGCCACTGCTGCCTCAACATATGCAAGCACTGCTAAGGATGGAAAAGTGGATTTGTATCCATCAGGACTGGTCATAAACCCTGCATTCCCCTGGCTTGGATGTACCCCAGACCGAAAGGTGTATGACATGGATGCAGAGGAACAAGATGACATGCCTTTCGGTCTTCTTGAAGTCAAAGTCACTAAAGAGGGTACAACTGACTTCAGTTCTGTACAGTATATGACAGTTGGACAAAATGGTAATCTACAGCTCAAACGAACACATTATTACTACTACCAGGTACAGTGTCAGCTGGCATTAACAGGGCTACCATGGTGTGATTTTTTTAGTTTCATCAATGAATCAGTATTTCATTGTGAGAGAATTGTCTTTGATGAAGGATTTTTTGAGCAAAGTAAAGATAAAGTTGATCTTTTTTATTTCAATTATTTTCTAAAATAAATACAGCTGCAGCTCTGAAGAATTTAAAATTATTATATAAACTGACATGGAAGAATATGGTGACACCAAGAAATATTTATTGTTGTTCTGTTACTTGTTTGGTAATTACATTCACAATTACATTACTGATAAGTATGAGTAGTATCTATTATATTATTAGGTGTTGTTTTTGTCTCTTAATAAGTGGACCTTGGAAGTTGGTCAATAGGCAAATAACGATATAAACATGATTGATTGTACCAAGCATGTTCAATGGAATGTCAAGAATCAAATATGTGGTACTCCTTAATTCTACGTATTGCCCTTTCCACGTGAATTCGTAATTTAGCAATTGACTTTGTTGGGCTTCACGAATGGAAAACTGGCCCTTGCTTTGAAGATATGGGTGGAGATTTAGCTTGACTTTCTTTTTTAATAAAAGGTCTTCTATGTCAAAGCCTTTGTCGGCCATTACTGAGTCATTATCTTCCAATAAATCTAGTATACCCGAGCATCGTGTAATTTCCTTGTCTGAAATAGACCCTGTGTGCAGAGAAGATACAAAGGTAATAGCACCATGAGGTGCTATTCCAATCAGACCCTAAACCAGCTAAAACTTTGGTTAAAAAGTCACGTGTTTATTCGAAGAAGATATATATGATTTTTCAAAGTGAATTTTGACATTCTGTAGAAATTTTCTACCAGATCAGAATGACGGTCACTGGCTTGAAGCATTGTGGTCGCTACTGTCTGCTTGACGTTGTGCATTCCACTCTGTTTACAATAATTTACGCTTAATTTTGCATCAACAACCAGGAAAAAATTTTAAGTGTAAAATTTTAATGTAAAATTCTTTATTCGTTGAGAGTTTTAAAGGCATTTTAGCAGCCTGAGAAGCTTTTATGTTGGTGTTCATAGGAGGCTTCTGTCACCAGTCCGGGATTCGCTCCACACCTGGAGAGCAGTACTATGTCACAATTCTATTGTTTTCTGTTTCGATGTAAACATTGCAGTCACTCGGACGAGTACAAGTGAACGACAAAAATTTGCAATTTTGAATCATGGGGTAGGGGTAGTGAGCATAAGCTGTGGTAGTGATGGTATAATTGTAATGATATTGTGGTGATCAGTGGTAGGGAGCATACTGGTAAGCTGTGATAGGGATATCATAATAATATTATAAGAATAAATTATTGTAATCATATAATTATAATTATATATAAATCTATTTATACTTCAGAAACAGCACCTCCCATTCCTCTAGAAAATGATGTCAATGATGCTGGTGATGATGATTACGATGATTCTGATGACACCATGGAAGAAGAGCCAGAGTTATCAGAAATTGATGATATGGATATGGATATGGAGTCTGAAACAGATACAGAAACTGAAGATGAACATGATCAGGAAGAAGGGAGCAGGTAACCTTACATTTGAGATGGTAAACTAATAGTTGAAACTAAAAATATTAATTCATATTTATTCAATTATCATTTTCTTTCTATTTTTTTCTACAGAGTATATGTCAGAGATGACAACCTTAGAACACAACCCAAGTTTATTGTTTTTTTGTCGCAACTTCTTCTCCTGTTTCGCTTTTGTCACACTTGCAAATCTGATGGACCACTTGTAGAGGCAAAGCAAGTAGGGACCATGGTGGTGGTAACATCCACATGTGCCAATAAAAACTGCAATTCCAAAGATGTGATCTGGAGAAGTCAGCCATACATGACAGGAACAAAAATTCCTGCCGAAAATTTTTTGCTGTCATTCTCTATACTTCTCTCTGGTGGATCAGCATCCAAGATTATCCAGCTGTTTAAAAATATGGGATTGTGCTGCTTCTCATTGACAACCTTCTTTAAACATCAAAATGTGAGTATTTGACCCTGGCCAGGAGGTGGGATGCTTAACCTGGATTTGGATAGGGATGTGCTGTCAGAGGTCTAAAATACCTCACCCTATTTATGACCTTCCAAAGCGAAAAATCCATATCTTATACATGATAAGAGAAAAGAGAAATTAGATATCCAGCAGAGCATACCCATTTAGGAATGGGAGATCTTCCCCTGATATTTGCTGATATTGTTATGAAGAAAAATATAGAGACTGTAGATAAAAGCAACCCTTTTATATTGGTTTACGAGATACTGAATAGTTTATTACATTTCATTTTCAGGAAAAGCTATTTCCAACCATTCATCTCTTTTGGAAGTCATATCAAGAAAATGTTTTGTGCAAATTGAAATCCATTGCAGCCCCCCTTGTGATTGCTGGTGACGCTCGCCATGACAGCATGGGCCATAGTGCCAAATATGGTGCTTACACTGTGTTTTCATGTTGTCTGCCACTGATCATCACCTTTTCACTTGTCCAGGTAAGGTGATAATATTAGTATCCGTTCAACTGAAGATAACAGTGCTAAAGAAAGGGTATTGCACATAGGATTAATTAGAATTATGCTTCTTTTACCAATAATTTAATTTGGATTAATTGAAGCAGAGTTCTGTTTACACGAAAATGAAGTTCCCTACTCCTAAAATTGGGCATTAAAGCAAAACAAAATGCTTATTAAAACTATTCTGGCTAATACTTCAACAATGTTTTTATTTTAGAGAAATGTTGCTGGTAGCAGTACAGCTATGAAGTTCCTTGGCTTCAAAAACTGTATGGCCTTTCTCCTTGGTAGTGGACTTTCTATTGGCACAATCATAACGGACCGGCATGTATCCATAAGAAAGTACATGAAGGAGCAGCAGCCGAACATCACACACTATTTTGACCTTTGGCATTTGAAAAAGAGTAAGTCTCCTCAACTTCAAATCCCTTGTATGCAGTGTCATTAAATGTTTCCCTGATCCTGTGATATGCACATGCTGGCAAAGGTATTCTTCTTCCCCCCAAGTAGCCATGAACAAGACGAGTGAATTCTCGATATGCAATACTACGCAGGAACCTAAAATGATAATAATATTTTTAAAGTGAGATTGGCTGAGATGGCGAAATATGCATAGGATCAATGAGACCAAAACCCTATAAATTTTATTACCTATCAGGCCCTCATGATTACAAGTTCCAGTTCAAGTTTATTATTCAATATTGTTTACAAATTACAAATTATTATATATCGAGAAGAGAGTCTAACAGCCAAAAGATAAAAAGTTTATAGATGAAAATGTTTGCTTTCTCTGGAATATATTTTGTTCGCAAAAGAAATGTCTATTTCCTTTATGAAGACTGATATTCATTACAAGAAAAGCCTAATATATACTCACCCCTCCTCTGATCCAGTCTGACGATATCTAGTTTTATCTTTTCTTTTGTATTTGTCGGCTGCTAAACGTAAACTCCATTTGGATTGGCAAACTTGTTCGAAACCAGGATGAAGTGTAATGCACTTTGGAGTTTCCAAGCTTTCTTCTAGAACCATTTCGCTCGATAGTGATTCGACGCATTCTTCAATTTCCTTACAGCATTGAAATTCATTTGGGTTTTGAAGATACACGGTTTGACAATATCCGCACAGACACCTAATAAAAATAGATAGAATTAAGCTATAGGACCTTAATAAAAGTATTGAAATTGTGGAACTTTATCATACAATATTAGAACAGGACTTTTAGCTTATATTTATAAGCTTATATGATGATCAAACGCACTTACCACGAACTCACATCTTCTTCTTCATCGTATCGGCTCTGCAGTTTTCGTTCGAATTCTTTTTGAAGATCTTGCTGTTTGTCGTATTCATCAAGCCATTCCTGGTTAGCAATTGGCTCATCTGCATATGGCATGAAAGTGTCGCTATAATCAACTTCGGTGAGATCCTTGTTTGTTGATGTCGAAGCGTCTTGTTCACCTTCCACTTCCAACACGTATCCAGGCAAAAAATTAAACTCGGAATCATCAGAATCATAACTACATGAAGAATCGGTTTCGGAGTTTGACATTTTGCAGCTAAGCTTGATAAAAAAAAGTTTTTTTATCGAAAAATATAGAGACCGCGTAGAGAAGTTTTAGTAGACAATACAGTGAAGAGTACAGACGCGCGAATGTGTGATACCGGATCGACGTCACAAGATTTATTAGTGCCCAGTCCTCTTTTTGCTCGTTTTTGAGTTTGAAGACCGTGATTTTAGATGGGAATTTTAATCAAGAAAAAATTCAAAAGTGGATTTTTCCAACGAAAACTTTTTACTTCATAGGTAAATTTTAATAAAAAATGGAATTTGGCCAGGGTTGATAGGCACTTTAAAGAAGAGCTGTTAGAAATAAATTATCATCGGGCTATTCGCGAATGGCGTAAACAAATCCATAAGGTTCGAAACACAGTTGCGACAAATCAGAGAATCGTGACGAACAATCGTTCCTGGAAACGCGCTTTCAGATAATCGCATCAACGTTCGAAAGGCTATACGAGTTTCTTCAGACTCAAGACGAATTTTCCTTAACACGGCAACGAAGGAATTTGATTAATCAGATAAGTAAAACAGCGAGGCGCTGAAATGAGCAAACGAACGCCTTACTGAGATAAGAGATAATGATGATCAAACAATGCAAGAATGTTGTCATCTAAGAAATGAATTAAAAAGTATTTTGACCCTGGTTTTTTTCCTTCTTAATCTTGACATTCTTGAAATTGCTGTATCCATTTAAAATAATTAAATAACAATGATAATTTGATACTTTAATCTTCCTTCGGCCATTAGAGCTTGAGGCATTTTTCTTTCCATTTGCGTGTCAATTGGAAGGAAAGAAGCAAATTTATAGTTACAATTTACTCGTTTCAGGAGGTCAGGCAATTATCGTCAAACACAATGGCTAATCACGCAGCTGCCTCAATATATCCAGCATAATTTATACACCCAGAACAGTCACCAGATTTCCCTGATGTTCCCGTCATCAAACAGCTTCGGTGACAGGTGGCGAACATGCAGATAGTTGCCCAGAAAGAAACCCCTTCTTCCAAAGAAGATATCAAATCCCTGAACAGGTGGCTGGCCTGGAACGAGATTGTGGCAACAGTTGCTCTGCAGAACGAGAGAGTAGAGATGGCTCGGATAGCAGACACCAGAGGCAGGGACAGGGTAGACCTTTGTTCTTTCACTTTAGGTTCTCTTACCCCCTAGTTGAGGCCTTGAAATAAGGACATTAGAACCGTTGTCTGAAGCACTGACCATGCCCAGCCCAGAAATTTCCAACAAGAACCTGGTACAATTTCATATTTGACAATTTATTGTCAAGAGGTCAGGCAATTACCTTCAAACACAATGGCTAATCACGCAGCTGCCTCAATATATCCAGCATAACTTATGCACCCAGAACAGTCACCAGGTATCCCTGATGTTCCCGTCATCAAACAGCTTCGTGGACAGGTGGCGAACCTGCAGATAGTTGGCCCAGAAAGAAACCCCTTCTTCCAAAGAAGATCTCAAATCCCTGAAAAGGTGGCTGGACTGGAACGCGATTGTGGCAACAGTTGCTCTGCAGAAGGAGAGAGTGGAGATGCCTCGTATAGCAGACACCAGAGCCAGGGAGAGGACAGACATTTTAATCCTTTCACTTTATGCTCTCTTACCCCCAAGTTGAGGCCTTGAGTTAAGGACATTAGAACTGTTGTCTGAAGCGCTAACCATGGCCAGCCCAGAAATTTCCAACAAGAACCTGGTACAATTTAACATTTGACATTTTATTGTCAGGAGGTCAGGCGATTATCTTCAAACACAATGGCTAACCAAGCAGCTGCCTCAACATATCCAGCATAAATTATGCACCCAGAACAGTCACCACATTTCCCTGATGCTCCCGTCATGAAACATCTTCATGGACAGGTGGCAAACCCGCAGATAGTTGCCCAGAAATAAACCCCCTCTTCCAAAGATCTCAAATCTCTGAACAGGTTGCTGGACTGGAATGAGATTGTGGCAACAGTTGCTCTGCAGAAAGAGTGTACGAAAGAGTGTAGATGGCTCAGATAGCAGACACCAGAGGCAGGGAGAGGACAGACATTTTAGTCCTTTCACTTTATGTTCTCTTACCCCCAACACTGCATAGAATAATGGATTTCCTGCACCGCAAATGTGAAGCAAATTTAAAGTAAATACCACATTTGTTCCAATTTGCTTATATTTGCTTCAGTACAAATCTGTGATTTGCCATCGGTTTTGCGCATGAAGCAAAGCCGGTAAATGCCGTCTTTGATTTAGATTTGGTGATCAGAGTAAAATGTTAGTGCTGTTGTATATTTGCGTTAAAATTGCATGCGTGCAAACCTGTTAGTAAACTCAATATTTACTACAAAATTGACTATCTGCAAATGTGAATAATCTTTAATATTTGAAAACGAAGCAAATGTGTAGAAAACTGGTTATTTTATTGTTTGCTTCAAGAGCAAATGTGAGTAAAGTTAAGTATAAAGAAATTGTTTTGCTTTGTTGGTAAACGACCAAATTTGCTCGCGTTTGTTAGTTAAACAAATTTATGTCAACTGCCATATATTTTCAAGGCTGCCTATGCATCGCAAAACTCGTATTTGAACATTTTTGCTTCAGGAGCAAATGTGAGTAAAATCATGTTTCTTTTCGAGATAAATAACGAAATTTGCTCGCATTTCCAGTGAACATATGTGTACCACCTATACTCGCTATATGCATGATGTTTTCAATATTTATATTGTAAATTAATGTATTAACCAAACATTGCATTGATATTCAGGCTACATCAAGAAAAAAATTTATTGCTCTTTGACAATAATGACAGAAATAGTATTATTACAATTTCATTTTGACATTTGTTTTGTCCTGTCTCCCTGAACTGCAACAAATTGATACTTCATTTTGACGGACGTTTTTGGGGTTGTCAACAAGTCAACTCGTAAAGTGCTTTCAATAGACGTAATCGGCTAACGTGCTGCTATGTACGTTACCACCCAATTCAAACCTTCTGGGAATAGAATAGTTTGTCTCTACGAATTCAACTCTAAAACCAAAATATAACTACCAATGAAACATTCCCAGAATTGAATTGGGTGGCAACGTACGTAGCAACACGTTAGCCGATTAGGTCTATTGAAAATAATCGGCCGCATATTAAATCACAATGATCGTACTAACATGAAGTATCGCTATGGAGGCTAATTTGTGAATGCCGTCCTTATTTAAGGACGTGCATAATTAGAAATACCGATAGGAAAATAAAATGCATCAATTAAT
Organism: Actinia tenebrosa; assembly: GCF_029948245.1. Taxonomy (NCBI): domain Eukaryota; kingdom Metazoa; phylum Cnidaria; class Anthozoa; order Actiniaria; family Actiniidae; genus Actinia; species Actinia tenebrosa. The sequence goes on from NW_028292580.1 coordinate 4,038,263, forward strand.
GTATTCAATGAGTACAAAAGCTATTTCGGCCAAATGCTGTAGATAATATATTAATCAATGGTCTGGCCACATTAGCTTTTTACGCATTCACTCAATCAATTAGCCTATTTAAGAGAAAAGGCTGGGGCATCAATGGGAGCCAATCTCTTAGAAGGAGGTCCCACCCTTCTCTCTAAACTCATGTTAAGACTTTTTTGAGATTTCCTCCTCTTTGACTTTTTGTCCAAAACTTTCATCAGTTTAGTGACCTCCTCGCTTCTCCATGGGAGAGGTTTCAAAAGAAAGAAGTCCCTTTTCTTTCTTTTGTTCCCCTCTTCTTCCGAATCGGACTCTTCCGATGGATCCTCGGCATCTAACTCGTCTTCGGATGCCAACTCTTCCGAGGACATAAAATCCACTGTCATGACGTTGCAGTATTTTTTTTTGTCATCCTCAGCTATGGACGTAGACTGGTTGAGCGCTTTGATACGATTGGCCTTTTTCTGAGAAGAGAAGAGAAGGATCGACAAATAACATTGTCAAATGTGGTATCATAATGTAATGGATTGCACATACGACATGATTAGACCACAGTACTTTGGAATTTGAACCTATAAAATGGCCTCGCATATCGATTTCCAAGGCTAATATTCAATCGTCGGATAACAAAGGAGCGGTAATGAATAGTTCACAGCGTCATATGAAACAAGATACACACTGAGGGAAATTATATTCACTCTAGCTCTTCCGTTATTCGATGATTGAATATTAACCCTGGAAAATCAGTAAATATTTATTTTGCTTATTAATTGTCTCATGTATACCAGATGTCCTATTTATTAGCCCGGGTGCTAAAAATTATCAGAAGTAATAAGAAATCGCCTATTGTTATTAAAATTTCTTTGTTTCTTATTGTGAGCGAGTTTCATTAAAGGCCAAGAAACCTTTTAAGATACCTTTCCTACTGGTCAAACGGGGACAAATTGAAAACCGAGACCATTGTTTTACTATATTATATGAGAAAAAGGTTCAACTCTCAAGTTGTTCACGAAAAAGTTTGATGTGCTTTTTTACTTACCGAGTTCAGTCGCGAACGCTTTCTTTGCTCTTTCAGCACTTGCGAGTCTTTCTTTTGTTCTTTGTTTTGTCTTTGCTGCTTTTTTGTTTTGAAATGCACTCTCATTGCTCCTGTTAATCAAAATTGGAATTGTGTAAGCTATAAAGTCTTGGATCACTTATCATTAATTTAAAAACTTACTCATAATTACCGTGGTAGAAGTCTTTGAATCAGTGCGTCGAACTCCTGCCAAGATCGCGGCATTTATTTCCCTATCTTGATCATTAAATCTGTAATAAATACCAGCGATTGATTGTTTAGGTATAGGTAGGGTAATTCCAATGACAATAACTGAAACAGTATGAATATAATAAAGACCTTTTTTGACAAGTCCCATTTTTTATCGCTTTTGTCATAAACTGCTCTTACATTGCTCTGCGATAAAAACAGACGAAAAGTCAATACCAGTAAAAGTAAAATTTCGTAGCCTTTGACATTGATATTTAACCAGTAAAAATCTCGCTTCATGGTGTAAAGCACGAGAGCTCAAGGTGCAATCGTTCAAGTCTAAAGAAGATACATATATACATTGGGTTGAAACCTTTTAGCTATTACGTGTTTACTACCAATAAGAGATCACTAGCAATTTGTTAATCACAGCGCGGGATTTGTAACAGACCACAAGTAATGCATGGTAAAATAAATTTACAGCATCAACCGTAACTAACTTTGCGCGCCAAAACTAATGCGAAACAGAAAATTCAAAGCTTGTTGATTGACTTACCGATAGTTCCTTGGGAAGTCGTTTTGATTGCCTTGTTTTCTCTGCTGTTTCATTCAGCGCTAACTGAACTTTTTCTTCTATACTTTTGTTGAAGGCGTCTTGCCTTTTAAAAAACTCGTTTAACTGATTAGCGATGTCCGCTTGGCTATCTCCGGGATCTTCATGATCCGTGGTATTTCTTGGTGGAAGGAGGCTCAGGAAGCTTGACCTACGATGATTTTCGGTAGCAGTTGTGCGCGCAGTTTCGAACAACTGTGAACCACCACTTGGCAAAACTCGGCTTGTCTCATTAAGAACTGGGGTACTAGCTTCCAGAGGTTCTTGAATTAAACTTGTGTCAGTTGAAGAATTACCCGCATGCTCAGCTGGATCGGTGATCTGCGGCCTTGTCTTTCCCTGACTCGTGCTGGCTCTCTTTATCTTGATCACGACGACGACTTGGCTTGTTAGGAGGCAGTCTGGCCATTTTTTACCACGATCGTTCAGTTTGAAACAAGGAATACACGTGTTCTGGACAAAAGATATTTGAAAGTGGCTACCACACACTCAAGTTTACCGCGCCTTATGACTGTTCGAGTATTAGATTTCAGTGATCTTAGTTCTGGCATGCGGTTGGTTAGATTTGCGCTGTTTGGATAAGCTGTAACGCTATTGGCTTAAAATAAATACAGCACGTGGTTCTTACATGATATGAATTTCAAAGGTCATAATTATTAATTGAAATATGATCGGTATTTCCTGTTTGCATAGAGTCCATTCAGTGAAACTGTTGAATAGTTGACGTCACCTAAATTAGATAAGTTAGTTAATATTTTAGTTGACGTCAACTAAATACTCATCTAAGTTATAAGATACATTTATCTAACTATTCAACAGTTTGACTGAATGCACTCTACACTCCCAAACGCTCCCTTTTAAAATCAACTCCCTTTTAAAATCAACTGATAAACGTGACCAGACACGTGACAATAATTTAACTGGAATACCGGTATGGGATTCCTGTGTTCCGGTACAGTTCCCGCCAGACAACCATGAAACAAATCCGAGAAACATGCCGTCAAATTCAAAGCGAAAATACTGTGAACACTGCAAAGAGTTTGTTTCCTTGAGGACATTCAGACAACATGTAGATTTATATTTCAACAAAAAGGAGAATAAGTGGGAAATATGCGGTGAATCTTCCGAAGAAGAACATACCGATAGTGATACAAGCTTGAGTATAAATGGGGACAACAGTGTAGATTTTGAAGCGACTTCGAGTTGTGAAGATCAAAATCCTCAAGGTATTTTAAGTTTTAACTGTAAAAAAAAGTTGTTTAAGTTTTTTCATGGGTTTTATTTTATTTCTCCTATTACAATAAATAACAGTTTGTTATGAAACTATGCTTAATAAAAATATATTTGCTTTGGTAGGTGTCAACATTGCAGAATTAGAAACGGAAGATCGAAACTTTGTTGGTCTTTCTGAGGGAGAGAGTGATGATGAATTTATATATCACGAAAGGATACCAGAGCTACAGGAAGTATGGGACCTGAACGACATAGACGTTGACTGTGATTTCAGGGTCAATAAAAACCTGTATTCAGTGGATGTTAATGTTTTGGGTACATTGGATAAAGTAAAAGGTCTTGTTCATTGGCTGCTACTATTCGTATGTCTATGGTCTTCATTTTGTAGTCTCTCAGATAATGCAATTGATATTCTATTGAGTTTCTTGAAAACTTTCTTTGAAGCACTGGGATCAACGGTGCCCATGGTTCCCATGGTAACAGGCTTGGCTATGCTGATTCCAAAGTCATTGCATTTGCTCAAGAACAAATTGGGACTAAATCAAGATAAATTCATAAAGTTTGTTGTTTGTCCAAAATGTGAGAATCTGTATAATTTTGATGATTGTTACACTCTACAATTTGGAAAGCATGTCACAAAGAAATGCACATTTGTTGAATTTCCACACCATCGCCAGCAATTCCGTCAAACACAATGCAATGAATCACTTTTGAGAGAGGTACATTTGAAAGGTGGAAAAACTAGATTATATCCCTACAAAGTGTACTGTTACAATAGCATAGTGTCTACTCTGGAACAGTTTTTACGACCAAATTTCATGACAAAGTTAGAGAGCTGGCGTGATAGAAATGTACCGAAATCATTTCTTGCTGATGTATTTGATGGTAGACTATGGAAAGAATGACAGTATGTAGATGGAAAACCTTTTTTAGCTGCAGCAAAAAATTATGCTTTTATGCTTAATGTTGACTGGTTCCAGCCATTTAAGCATTCAATACATAGTGTTGGAGCCATCTACATGGTTTTAATGAATCTTCCAAGAGCAGAAAGGTTCAAACCTGAAAATGTTTTCTTGGTTGAAATCATCCCTGGACCAAAAGAGCCAAAAAGAAATATAAATACATATCTACAGCCTCTAGTTGCAGAGCTTAATCAGCTATGGACAGGTGTCAAACTGAAAGTTGCTGGGTCAGAGGTGTTAGTTCGTAGTGTTTTGCTATGCATTGGTTGCGACATCCCTGCTACCAGAAAAGTTTGTGGATTCACAGGACATGGCTCAAATCTTGGTTCTAAATGTAAGAAATTTTTCCCAGGAAACGTTGCAACAAGAATTGATTTTTCTGGATTTGCTCCTTGTGAACCCAGAACAAACAAAGAACATAGACAGCAAGCACAAGATACTCAGCAACAGACTTCTGCAGCTGATCGAACTGCCAAGGAATCACAATATGGTACCCGATTCAGCAAACTGATGTTTTTACCTTATTTTGACTGTGTGCGTTTTCATATAGTGGACCCAATGCATAACTTGTTTACTGGAACTGCTAAACACGTGATGAAAAATATTTGGATTGACTCCGAAAAGCAAACCCCCCTAATCAATAAAAACCACCTAGGTAAAATACAAGACAAGATTGATAAAGTCAAAGCTCCATCAAGTATTGGTAGGATGCCGAAGAAAATTGAAAACAGCTATGGGGGATTTACAGCTGATCAGTGGAAGAATTTTACACTCATCTACTCAGTGTTTGCTCTTTGGGATATTTTGCCAAAACCTGATTTGCAAATATGGCAAAACTTTGTAATGGCATGCTTTTTATTTTGTACTCCAGTTATAACAGAAAACAAAGCAATGCTTGCTCACACATACATATTAAAATTCTGCAAGGCAGTTGAAAACATGTACGGTACTGCAAAGATCACCCCTAATATGCATCTTCATACACATATTTTGGACTGCATTTTGGATTATGGTCCAGTATACTCTTTCTGGCTCTTCAGCTTTGAAAGGTATAATGGTATCCTGGGGGAGTATGGTACCAATCAGAAATCAGTAGAAATTCAACTGATGAGGAGGTTTACTTCTGATCAATTCTTAAGGGATATTCCATTCCCCAGTGCATTTCAAGAGAACTTTAAACCAATTTTTGAAAGACTATTGAGAAAACAAGCTGGAACTCTAATGGAAAATGCATGTGACACATCAACAGCAGAAAGTGAACATGTAGGTGCTATAGCCACGAGTCTTCTTTCCATTGGACCACTCAAAAAAGGACTTTGGGCCTGTGATGGTAACTTATTTAACTGTACGATGGCCTATTCTAGAGATTGCCTGGACCCTGAATTTTTACCCTTTTTAAAGGAGGTTTATAACAATTTGTTTGATGAAGTTGATGAATCATCTGTGACAAGCCAGTTTGAAAGATACTCTTCATGTTCATTTGATGCTGAGAAGTTAGGATCAAGTGACTCAATTGGCCAAAGATCATCATTTATATTGGCAAGATGGTGTAAGCTTGGTGGCAAAATTGACAGAATTGGTGTTCACTTAAGGCCAGGAATAATCAGATACTTTCTCAAACAAAATGTCAAAATAGGAGGACAGTATGTATCTTGTGTTTTTGCTGTAGTCCACTGGTTTCAGGAACACCCTGCGAAAAGGGATCTTGGGCCACCTGTTGAAGTTTGGTGCAGAGATTTGTTTGAGATGGATGGTCCAGCAAATTTCATTCCTGTCCAAAGAATCCATCAAAAGTTTGTGCCTGCAGTTGATACTTTGAAGGGTGAAAAGGTCATGGTTGTCTGTCCTTTGGCTCAGAAAATCCAAGTGTAGTAGGTAATTGATTCGTTAGTCGTTCACGTTTTACTTTATCTAAGAACTAAGAACTTAGTCATCTTTAACTATTTAGCATATTATTATATTATAATATAATACATATATATTTGAAATAGCTGTATATTTTCTTTGTACATACTGCACTCAATAAGGCCTAGTGAGTACAAAAACAAAATTACAAAATTGACTGTGGTATGTGATATTCCATGGATGGTATACCACTTGAAGCCATAGAAAATAATACAATAAACACATGAGATATTCCATGGTATACCACTTGAAACCAAGTAATTAATTCAACAATATTTTAATGGCAAGAAAATCCTATGTTAAGCTTACTCTTTTATTTTCTTCATTTTCTTTATTTTTTGTTTGTTTTTTCTTTTGTTTTTGGTGTTAGAGAAATTTTTGAGACAGCTGTTTTACATAAAAACAGTGCATAAAGGTCCCCTTGAATGTTTACTGAACTATTAAAGTTGAATGTTTGCTATTTTGTTGTTATCGTTGAATGGGTTTCCTGTGGTAATAGCGATGCGCACTGCTTTGTGGGATTCGGTTTTTCGAAGACATGCATCCATGTGCTATGGACCTCTAGTTTAAAGAAATAAGGTTTATTGGTCGCACTTAAGTTCTTCATTAAGGTGAGTATGTGTATTTTAATAATAGTAATAATATTACTATTTATAATGCCCACATGATCCTCAATTTAAAACTATTGCCGTTTTTAAAAAAATTGATCGCGAAATTTTTGTGAGTGCGTTGTGTACTAAGCTAAAATCATATAAGCTTACCACGCCAATCTCGTTCGATGCCCATTTCTTTTAAAAGGAATTAATGATGGGAAAGCACAATAAAACAATTCGAATGGCTTATATCAAGAGGTCAAAGCAGAAAAAGAAGGCAAAGAAAAGTAAAACCTGTGGACAAGGGAAAGGCAATCACTGGCATGTGTCCAATGAAGTTCATTTAGATGTTGAAAATAACAGTACTGCATCAACTCCTGCTATTATTACTACTCAAGTTAATTTTCAAGTTGAGAATCAGAGATTGAATACAAGTACTGCATCAACAATACTAGTACTTCTGACTACGAAAAAGATCCCTTATATCTTCAGATGGTAAAATATTTTAAATACAAACAAAAACTAAGAAAGATTGAAAAGACCGACTACAGTTTGTTTTTTTGAACTAAATGTCTTTATTAAAAAGCTTCCCCCTTTGTTGCTAGTCAAAATAGTGTTATTTGTTTGCTTTGGTATAAATGTTTAATTGTTTTGGGAAAAAAAAAGTCTTTTTGGTTCAAATAAGGGACCGTTCATTTTTTATCATGGAGGGGGGGGGGCAGTGAAACTACAGCAAGAGCCCATACAAGAAAAACTAGCCCCCCCTCTATATTGCTGTTGACATCTGCTGCCCCCTTCATGTTCTATACCTGAATGGCCCCCGCTTGTGACATTGCTTCTTCTACATGTGCCTCCCCCCCCCCCCCCCTTCTATAAGCCAGATTCTTTGACATGCCCCCTACCCAAGATTTCCACCGGCTCCCCTCCCTGATAAAAAATGAATGGTCCCTAAGAACTTATTAAAAACTCACTAATTTTTCTCTGAGTGTTGAATGTACAAGAACATTACATTATCAATTCTGGAACAGAAAGAGTGACGTCATGTATGAACACACAGAACAGAACAAGTTTATTGCTCTTAAATATTAATTACATTTGATGACAATATAAAGAAATTTAAATATAATATAAATGCATAATAAATATTTATAATAAAGAGATTACACTTATTTCTATTCATATCATTTGTGCATATGTCATTAGACTGAGAATAGAAATTAGTTGAGATATTTGAGCCTGGAGGACAATAACAGTGACGTTTTCTAGTTGCCCCCCAGCCTCATATTAGAAAAAGATATGCAGAGAAAATTGACAAATATTTATGTTGGTGACTGATATGTACTGGATAAAGAGATTTTTGATTCATTTACAATCTGATATACAAGATACTTAAAAATATATATTAATATCATATAAATAAAGAAAAAGCAGAATAGAACTCTAGTTGAGATAAATCTTATATTGTACACTAGAAATACTTATAATCTCTGATTTGAAAGATAGTGATCTTTTAATTTTCTTTTAAAGGAAAATGTTTTTAAGTTTTTGATATGCATTGGCAGTTTTTTCCAAAGAACAACCGCACTAAATGATACAGTTTGCTATCCTATATTTGTTCTCATTTTTGGTTTATATATGCTTTGGTTACATGTATATCTGGTGTTGTATGAATGCAAGGAGACTACTGGTATTCTGGAACACAAAGAGTGACATCATGTATGTGAAAGATCTTTATGCTGTGAGATTACTGGTATTCTGGAACAGAAAGAGTGACGTCATGTATGTGAAAGATCTTTATGCTGTGAGATTACTGGTATTCTGGAACAGAAAGAGTGAGGTCATGTATGTGAAAGATCTTTATGCTGTGAGATTACTGGTATTCTGGAACAGAAAGAGTGAGGTCATGTATGTGAAAGATCTTTATGCTGTGAGAATACTGGTATTTTGGAACAGAAAGAGTGACGTCATGTATGTGAAAAATCTTTATGCTGTGAGAATACTGGTATTCTGGAACAGAAAGAGTGACGTCATGTATGTGAAAGATCTTTATGCTGTGAGATCACTGGTATTCTGGAACAGAAAGAGTGACGTCATGTATGTGGCATATCGAATCCTATCTGAAACCCAGTATTTGTTATAGGGATAAAATATGTGTCAAATTTAAAGCAAATACCAACGATGCTGCACTTTTACTCACATTTGATTGGGACACAAATATTTAAATTTGGACCAAATTTGCTTTCGTGGCAAATGTTTTGTAAAACCCAGCATTTGTTATAGGGATAAAATATTTGTCAAATCTGATGCAAATACCAATGATGCTACACTTTTACTCACAATTGATTGGGACACAAATATTTAAATTTGGGCCAAATTTGCTTTCGTGGCAAATGTTTTGTAAAACCCAGCATTTGTTATAGGGATAAAATATTTGTCAAATCTGATGCAAATACCAATGATGCTACACTTTTACTCACAATTGATTGGGACACAAATATTTAAATTTGGACCAAATTTGCTTTCGTGGCAAATGTTTTGTAAAACCCAGCATTTGTTATAGGGATAAAATATTTGTCAAATCTGATGCAAATACCAATGATGCTACACTTTTACTCACAATTGATTGGGACACAAATATTTAAATTTGGACCAAATTTGCTTTCGTGGCAAATGTTTTGTAAAACCCAGCATTTGTTATAGGGATAAAATATTTGTCAAATCTGATGCAAATACCAATGATGCTACACTTTTACTCACATTTGATTGGGACACAAATATTTAAATTTGGACCAAATTTGCTTTCGTGGCAAATGTTTTGTAAAACCCAGTATTTGTTATAGAAATAAAATGTTTGTCAAATCTGATCCAAATACCAAGAATGCTACACTTTTACTCACATTTGATTGGGATAAAAAAATTACATTTGGACCAAATTTGGCTTGGAAACAAATTTGTGTCAATTTTAGTATAATAGATTTGCACAACATTTGCTCAGGTACGCAAATCCATTTTTCTATGCAGTGCAAGTTGAGGCCTTGAAATAAGGACATTAAAACTGTTGTCTGAAGCACTGACCATGGCCAGCCCAGAAAATCCCGACAAGAGACTGGTACAATTTGACATTTCACATTTTATCATCGGAAGGTCAGGCGATTATCTTCAGACACAATGGCTAATCACGCAGGTGCCTCGATATATCCAGCATAATTTATGCACCCGGAACATTCACCAGATTTCCCTGATGTTCCCATCATCAAACATCTTCATGGACAGGTGGCGAACCTGCAGTTAGCTGCCCAGAAAGAAACCCCTTCTTCCAAAGAAGATCTCAAATCCCTGAACAGGAGTATGGACTGGAACGAGATTATGGGAACAGCTGCTCTGCAGAAGGAGTGGAGATGGCTCGGATAGCAGACACCAGAGCCAGGGAGAGTGCAGATCTTTTAGTCCTTTCACTTTATGTTCTCTTACCCCCCCCCCCCCCCCCCCCCCCCCCAAGTTGAGGCCTTGAAATAACGATATTAGAACTGTTGTCTGAAGCATTGACCATGCCCATCCCAGAAATTTCCAACAAGAAACTGGTACAATTGCATGAGGATGGCAAAGTGAAGCTGAAATTCCAGAACTACAAAACAAGAAAGGCTCATGGTACAGACACTACTGTTTTGCAGGTAGGTAAAACACAAGGCTGCTCCTCTCATTCATATATTTTGTCTGTGTAATGCATTGCAGTAAGAATAGCATTGCTAATCTTGTCTGGCTCTATTTTCAGAATGACCATGAACTGTGCCATATATTGCAAGAGTACATGGAAAAAACACAGGCGAATGAGTTAAAGCATACTTAAAGAGCATTTTTATATGCCTGAGATGATAATTGTTATACATCTATAGACTGATTTGATTTGGGGGCCTATTACTCCTAGGAATATAGTTCCTACGAGAAATACCATCACTCGAATATTCACAACTTATGCAAGCAAAGAAGGAATCACTCTTCCTATCAATATTTCCATCAGTGAAGGAAGCATAGTGCGGTGTACAAGTAATACCTCTTCGCTACTCCGTACGAGGAACATCACATTCATTTCCGAGCTCTTTTCAAGTGGTCAGAATAGCGTCGTGACATATGAAGTTGTTTACATTGCCATCCCTCCCCTTAGCGCCTTTTTCCCCTATCCTTTGTTTTATCTTCGTTAGAAAAAAATCTATTAGGAAAAATAACTACTTGTGCATGGAACAGATGGAACTTTAAATCATTGATATCGACGGGAAAGAAGACAACAACGATGAAGTTGTTATATGTGGAGTGTCAAAGTAACATTCTGATTAAGGCTGATGGGTTGTATTATTTTTGGTTGCAGTTGAAGGTTGAAGAATATTTTAGCTAGCTGTCAATATTGTTAAAAATTATCTTGATTTCGAATTACTGCGAAAAAATATACTGGAAAAAAAAAACTATTGCTTAAACTAAACTTTATTCAAACTGTTGAGTATTATGCTCTTGATTTAAACTATTTTATCATTTGAAAATGTTCTAATAAAACTTAGTAAGCTATGAATATTGTCGTATTGAGAAATAAAGCTCTTGATTCAAACAACTACAAATAAACTACCAAACTGATACTAAAAACTGATCTATCAACAGTGAACAACATATCCATAAGAAGGACTATCATGTTTACAAAGTCCATATTTGATTTTCTAGTTCTCTGTAGAACAAACGATCTTCGAAGTGTTGATTGTTATCATCATCTGCAATGAAATCTATGTCTTCATACATTGTCTTACAAACTTAAAATCAAGAATTTGTTGAAAAAAATTGAGAAATATTGAGATGTTCAAAGCGCATTGAGACATCGTGAAGAATAGAAGAACCCCATTACTATTATTAAAAGCTGAGTTTGAAAGAATTCTCGGTAAAGTGAAAATGAAAGACCTCAGAGAAAAGCAGAATATCAACCAACTAGCCATTCTTAGTTTGCACGTCACGTCATCAAAAAACTAAAATCCAAAGTATTCACCCCACAAAGCTGTTTGTCGAATATTTTGTTTATTGCATCATAAGAAAAGTCTTATCAAAATAATTTTGTATAATCGATGTTTGGTTTTAGATTTATTGCGACTCCAATTTGTAGCTTTTAGTGAATATTGATCGAATTTTTTGCAACATTGAAACATGTGTTTTGGTAACAATGGCAGATTACTAAGGGAGGGGTTTGTTGGGGGATTGGGGGATTTCTGTATGCCTTTCTATTGCTTACTATATCTCCACAACCCTTGGGCATATTGTGTCAAAGTCCTTCACCCGTAAAAGGTGACCGTGACAGTTGTGGGTAGTCACGTGGTTGTGCCCATGTGCGTCAAGAGCTAAAATGGTACAACTTAGTACTCCTAGCTATTGCTTACTATATATATATATGACATGAAACAAGCACCATATAGAAGCCCTTGACCCGTAGAAGGTAACTGTGACAGTTATGGGTAGTCACATGGTCATGCACGTGGACAATGATTTTCCTACCGTAATTTTGTTTTCAGAAAAATGGATAATTAGAGCAAGTAGACTGCTGCACGATAGCAGGATGAAACTCTTAGAACTTGCAATTTCAATTAAGCAAAATCGACAAAGACGGGTTAGTGGAGGATCAGGTGGCGAGGCAGCGCTATGGCCATGCCATGGCCTGCTTCATGCGCCACTATAGAAGTTGGGTGCATCGAGGGATGCCAACAACATCTTCGGCATCCCTTTAAGAGTATGGGCGACTGGCAAGCCAAGAAAGGACAAGGGAAGAAAGGTTTTATCAGGCAGAGTCTCAGACAGACCTGCAAGCCACAGCCGAAGTGAAGGTGGCTCTCCAGCACTTTTTAAACTGCCTTTTCTAAATTTCAGATCGATTGTAGGATGCAGATCACAGCTGTCAGACTTACCATACCTCTGTCAGCCATTCATATGAGTGCCGAGGGACTACTTCGATGGGATGGCCTTCGAGGTGTGGGAGCCCTTGGTAGTCCTGTCCACTCCTGTCCCTTCCCCTTCCCCTGCTCCTGAGTCACCACTCCTTTGATGATGATGACAACACAGCCTGGACATAACATCGTTAGTGAGTGACTAAGGACATATACCATCTGTAGATAGCCAGATTAAATCTGCAATTGCATCAATATCTGCACTGCCAATCCCACAAGGTCCACTATTATCACAAGCATCATTGAAACCACAAGCAGCACAAGAATAGCATTAGCTTCAACAACAGGAACATGCTCCACCCACGTCTAGAAAAACACAGAAATGTAAAACTTGTGAGCATCCAAGAAAAGGGCACACAAATCCAAAGGATGGGACTGTCAAGTGTCCAGCATGCCCAGGGGATTTGTGTACTGTAAGCTCTAACCAAACTCGAAAATCCTCAGTCTACTCATCAACAACAAATGATGAGTACACTCCTATCAAATGTACACTATAGAAATGTCACAGAAATGTCACTTTTGCCATATGAAATATCTCAATAAGTAGCAATACCTACGCAATTATTGCTGACATTGGTGCAATGAAGTTTCTTACTAGTATGCTCCCATTTCCATCTCCAACAACCATAATGCAAGCTGTTGCTAAATTTGACAATTCAATGTCTGAAGGAAATGTACTTTACAACAGCCTCAATCTACGTTTAAGCCAACCAAACCTTATAGCTGAAGAAGCATTACAAGACAAGGGATTTGATTCTTGTGTAAGTGTCATTCTCTTTTTGCATTCGCAGTAGATAGATTTATAGTTCTTCATCTCTACAGGAGTCAGGAAAACAACTCAATAGATGTTTCCAGAATTTAGACACCAGAAATTAAAGCAAGTTAGGATTCATTAACAAATCTGAAAAATATGGTCTAAAAATATTTACCGTTTTACTAATGAAAAGTCTAAAGCTTTCATGGATCTCAGAAAATCCCTTACAAGTGCTCGACATCCATTTAGATTTTTCTCAGGCTCCCATGTATTATCTTCAGGCCCAAAACCTTTCCAACTGACGAGGTATTCTACCATCGCCTTATTTTTACTTTCCTTTCTAATATAGTTTTCTCCTTAAATAAACAATTAAGGGTATTAATTACCAATTGATGATGTTGATTGTTGTTGTTGCTGGAGATACTGTTAGTGCCACAACCTCTTCCACTAACACCTTCTATTACTCCAATTTCAACCCTTCTCATTGCAACAACCACGATCCTATATTCTACATTGTCTTCAACGATTAAATGCTTCGTAACCTAACTCAGGATTAAAAACGTTGTCTAATGACTCCAATATTTTGTGGAAACGGTGTTATCGGTGTGCAACATCCGAATTTCGTTCCTGAATACCTTATTTCAGCACTATTACACGTTTCGCCTGTATTTAATACCGTAATCTAACTGGAAATACTGCTGTCGGCAAGGACGACAATCCTGGATTCCCAATTCAACACAACCAAGAAATGTACTGCAGCTTAAAAGAATTCCATGAAACCACCTACAAAGAAGACATATTCCATGTCTAATTACTCTGAAACTGACCACTGGTCTGCTGCAAGTTCTTCTACACCAACTAAAACTGCACCTCCACTACCAACTCCACCACCACAAATGTTTGGGGACATGATAGATTACGAAGACGACGACCTCTCCCTAGTAGACGCACTAAGTACGTTTGAAGAAAGCTTATCGCCGATCAACCTATACTTTATGACCAGAAAATTCTAGGGGAAAAAGGCGCCATTTGTGACCTTCCATGGGAAAACGTGTCTCAACGCTTTTCCGTTAAACGGCCTATTTTAATGGCTTTTAACGCTTTTTGAGAGACGTTTACGCTTTGCTAGAACGTTATAACGGTTTTTCATAAACGATTAACGCTTTTCTGAAATGACCTAATGGTTTTTTACAAACGGCTAACGGTTGACTAACGGTTTTTCATAAATGCCTAACGGTTGACTAACGGTTCTTAATAAACGGTTAACGGTTGCCTAACGGTTTTTCATGAACGGCTAACGGTTTGTTTTTAACGTTGCTCTTACGTTTCGACTTCAAGGCCTAAATTGTTTTTAATGAGTTCAGTGCATGGAAAGTTCGACGTTTGCCCTAGGCTTAACTGATCGTGTTGTCGTTTTTTAATTTCGATGTTGAAAAAAAAATACCCCAATTAAATGATACGCTTGATGCCCTGGTTTTCCTTGAATATATATTCCTAAGGAGGAACCTTTATATACACGTTGACATCTACCGTAATTCTTATCGCTGATTATGCTCTCGAAAGTTAACTGCAGAACACCAATCATGGTTATTTTGTGATACTATTCTTGATGCCCTGGTTTTCCTTGAATATATATACCTAAGGAGAAACCTTTATATACACGGTGACATCTACCGTAATTCTTATCGCTGATTATGCTCTCGAAAGATAGCTGCAGAACCAATCATGGTTATTTTGTGATACTATTCTATAATGTAAATAAATGAATAAAGAAATGATCAACGAGTTTAGTAAAGGAAAGTTTTGTTAAGATATAAATCAAGAGCACTAACCTGGACAGCTGATGACAAAGTACCTAGCCTTGGGACATTTGGGATTCCTGTTTTTAGTTTGCATGTTGCTTTGACAACCGAATAATAAAGCCAACTGTTTATAACTAAGCACAAGCTTTACTTCAGTTATTCAAGCGAAATGGGTGAACAACAAGATAACAATGTATTTGAAAAGATTAACAGATTTCTTAGTAATGGATGAGGTTGTCACTATGGCCCAAAAGGAGGATTCTTTTCTACTCAGTTTTCGGAGGAAACATTGAAACTTAACTTGAACAATGTTTTGGAGTTGAACAACAAAGAGCTGGACCTAGTCATTCTGGCAAATATTCAAGCGTGTACAAGAAATGAAGTTGTTGGCGAAAAAGAGACCTCATAGCCGATGTCAATTCATGCTCCAGTCCAATATTATCTGCAAAGAAATGTTTCACCATCTGTATGGGATCACAAGTCAAGATTTGGATGACTTAAAGAACATTATGAAAAGAATGGAATCCTTCCACGACAATATGGAAACACTAAAATACTGCCAGTAAACGCACTCTCCCAAGCCACTATAGAAGACTTTAAAGTCTTCCTATATAACTATGTCAAGAGAATGCAATATCACTGCCTGGCCGTATTCCAGGTAATAAAAGCGATGAAATCCAGCTTCTTTCTTCTTGTGAGAGCAAAACAAGTGTTTGGAAAGCACATACCACCACATGTGAATCAACAGGAAAAAGAGTTGTGTGCTACTCAAAATTCGTTGCACTCTTGAGACAGTTCTATCCGAATGTTTTTGTCGCTAAACCAAGAATTAATCTCTGTATGACTTGTCAAGTGAACACTTCAAAACTTCAGTGGGTAATCTATCCAATGCAACCCTGGCCAATTTCAAAACACCTAGAAAATGTGGCATTTTTGGAGTCTTGTGCAAAGGCATCTCACATTAAGTGACCTATTTCATTGATGAGGCTGCCAGTACAGGGAAAGATGCAAACACGACCATACAATATACCAACGATTACAATAGAGAAAAATATAGATACAAGTACATTTACAAAAGAATGGTAGAGGTTACACCTAGAAAAACTATAAAGCTAAACGAGCTAGGTAACACAAATATCTGAAATTACAATGAATAATGTGTGGAAACAGAAGACTAAAATATAAAGATTACATTATCGATAGGTATCTATATATACATTATTATGTATATATTTATGATTATTAAATTATATTTATACGTACTGTATTACTATTTACATGATCTAAATCCTATGTATGCACACAAAAAAACACACATTAAAGAAAAGAAAATGAAAAGCACACACTAGACATTCACATACAAAGAGAAAAAGATATTTATAAGCTACCTTCATCATTTTTTCAAGCAACGTGGAGTAGGAGAGACAGACGTTCATTTAAATGCAGACAACTGTTCAGGACAGAACAAGAACAATTATTTCATTTGGTATCTCATTTGGCGCATTATAAATGGGTTGCATCATTCTATTTTGTATTCTTTTTTAATTGCTGGCCACACTAAGTTTGGGCCTGATCGTTGCTTTGGTTTGAATAAGAAGGCTTATAAGGTGACATACGTTTCATCTTTATATGAGCTTGCCAATATTGGCCGTCTCCTCGAGTAATGTAGGCGTAAACAAATCTCATTTAGTTAGCTCCCACGACAGGCGAATCATTGTTCCTGTATATGACTGGGTAGAGTTTTTGGAGCCTTATTTTCGAAAAATTCCTAACATTTTAAAATTTCATCATTTTCGTTTTTCACACGACCGCCCGGTTATGGTTTATTGTAAACAACTTATTTCATCAGAGCAGGAATTTATGATGCTTAAGAATGAGACAGTACTTCCTCCAAGTACATTCCCGACAACTATCTCTCCTGAAGGTCTTTCGAATGAGTGCAGAAGGTATCTTTTTGAGGAAATTAAGCAATTTCGTAAACAGGGCACTGAAGATTTGGTAGCGCCACCAGCATCGTAGAAAAGTCAACAATTGAAATGGATTGAGACAAATAGCTGAGCTGTATGGTACTTATTATTTTCAAATTATAAATAAAGTAATATGAAATACTGGCAAAGAGTATTATTTAGTTTAAAGCATAATATATCCCAAGGAAGATAATTAAAAGTGGGTAAAATTGTGAGAAAAAAGTTAAAAACTTAATGAAATGAAAACAATGAAAACAATGAAATGAAAACAAAAACTATTAACAGCTCTGTTTTGATGACGCGCACACTCAGTTACATGATCTTCATAGCTGGTTATTATCACTATCCTTTAAAGTTTTGGTGTTTGTGCGAAAAATATATGAGAAGTGAGTTAAAACATGCTCCACTAGCATGGCTTTTATGCTTGACCAGGCGAACCCGAAGAGTGTTTACGAAAATGAGCAATGAAATGAAAATTGAGTCAAGTTCGCACCTACGTTCATTGTTTGAGAAAGCAAAAACTATTAACAGCTCTGTTTTGATGACGCACACGCTTATCATGAAAAGCCACAAGGTTTCAGTCACAATCGATCATTCCTTTGCTCTTTACTGGTATTGGTACTGTCACTCAAACATCACTGAAATCGAGAAATATGACTATCAATGACAAAGTTCACGTTATTTGGAAAACAAATAGCAAATAACATAACTGCTCTCACTGGCCAAAACAAAAAGAAATTAAATTCGCCAATGGTGATAAAAAGGAAGGAAAAATATATCCATCCCTCGAACCTGGCGACGCTGTTCTGGGAAAATTCAGTACGAATTGGTATGACGCAGAAGTTTCTGAGAAGTGGGAAGTGAAATAATGGAAAAGTAAGCATTTTAGTGTCTAATTTGTATAATCTGAATCCATTTATTTGATGTTAAAACATCTATATTTTATATTAATTTGTAGATTGCATTGAAGATGTATTACATTGAAGATATATTATCTTCGGTATTACAATCAACCTCACCATCACCTTCTCCAAGTCCTCCTTCTGCTCACCCATATGAGAGCTTTCTGGAAGAACAGCAAATGTGAGAGGCAGAATGGAACTCCACGCATGCCAAAAAAAAGAACATGAAGAAACAGCTTTGAGAAAAAACCCTGGAGTACATTACGCTGAAACAACAAGTGCTTGGACTGGAGGAGTATAAAGAACAGGCAGAAAGAAATCAAGAGGCTTTTTCCAAGGTATTGTCCATAGTTTATACTAATACGGGGCCTATGGAGAGATTATGGAATTTGTGAAACATGTTGCACTATAAGCCTAAAACAACACCTACACTTTCGTCATCAAATACTGTAACTTTAACCCTTTATTCTTAGAAAATTAACTAAAGTTGCGACAAGTAAAATTTAGACTTTCCTATTGTGATTAGTTATATGTTCTTCAATTGGTCGTTCTTTTTGTTTGCAGCAAGAAGTACCCTATAGCGCCGCCTGTTTTACCACTTACCACCGGTTATTTTGTGTCTTACTTATTAAATATGATCGTAAATTTTTGTTTATATAAATTATCTATGTGTCGATGTTTTTTTTTTATAAACAGTTGTTTTTTTTTTACACCAAGTTGATCCAAGTTTGTTCCTCATTTTGATTGTTTTTAAAGTACCTTTAGCACGTTCTACGTGTCAGCGGTTCACTTTGCATTTGCCTTGTTTTCAAAATACATTCCAATATGGCGGGCAGAAAGCGAATTCCAAACTTTAACTTTGCAACTTATGTTTTTGACCAGTTCAAGCGGACAAAGGTCGACAAAACCGGTAAGTAAAGTTAGGGATAATTAAGCTTATAATGTATGTGGCCTTTTTGACATTAATAAGAAGTTTCTAATTGTTTTTCATTGGGTATACTTTGAGACTGAAAGCGCTAGCCTGATTGACTTCATGGCATAAACAATAAGTTAAATAATAGTTTGCTTTTGTTTCCTTCTCTTTTCATGAATCGCAACTTAGTAATTTGATTTGCTTTAGATGAAAATCCGCAACAAGAAACCAATATAGTAGAAAGTACTAATCCTTGTCAAGATCAAAACTCAGAGAAACAAGAAATCCATATAGTAGAAAGTACTTATTCTTGTCAAGATCAAAACTCAGAGAAACAAGAAATCCATATAGTAGAGAGTACTAATTCTTGTCAAGATCAAAACTCAAAGAGCAACAATGAACCAGCTCCAAAAAAGGAAAATTTAGAAGTTATTAAGTACATAAGTGAGTCATTTTCTCCATCAAAAAGGAAAATTTACACAGTTTTTACACTTGCAAAAGTACATGCACAAAGCTGAGCTACAATGAGAAAGACTGTTCACAACTAGCCGACTACTTTACTGTAAAGATGTTTTAAAATTACAGTGAATGTGACAATTCTCACAGGTACGATGTACCATTGTCGTTCAAAATGGCTACTTGAACTAGAAGACAAGGAGTTCAGCCACCAATCCCATACTACATAACCGACAACATAAACATCTTGAAAGTCGAAATGAAAAAACCTTGGTCGCACACGAAGACAAAAATTGAATTTTCCAGTTACTTTACGAGGAAAACGCTTGAACAAGCACAAGTACATTGAAAACGCATGGTGGAAGCCAGTGTCAAGCTTCGCAACATGATAGGTCGCATTTACAAAGTGAACAAGAAGAAGCAGACACGAAAATGACTCTTCATGCTGTAGATACTACAACCTCTGGTGATGCCTCCTTCTCATTGCACTTAGACGATACCCACAGCTTTGTAACAACACAATTTTTATAACTGGAGCTGGGCAGAGACACAGAGAAATTCCTCTAAAACCAATCTATAGAGCCCCTGGTGAAGTGGTAATTTTTTTAAACCCCCTTGTCAGCCAATCCAGTTGATAGAGTGACAACAAAATATTTTATTGTTCCTTAGGGTTGTCTTAACATATTTAGATAGGTGGTTTTGCTTTCTTCATAAAAGTTGGGCAAGACGTATTTTTAAGACACTTGATGCCAGACAAATGAGGTATACCTGCACAGAGTAATCCACACCAGTATAGATCATAGTGAAAGAAATTTTCCTTTTCCAATTTAAAAACGGTCAGCTTGATTGGTAAAAGGCATTGAGTTACAAGCAAATATGGAAGAGATTTAAAAACTGACAGTTAAAGCAAACCAAAACGTTAATTGTTTTTGTAGCAGTATACCATTATTTTTTTTGTTTTTTTTTTTTGTTTTTTTTTTGTAATAAGAAGGTAAAAAGATTTAATTTACTGTACGTAATTGATTTAATCTTCAAGTCTATGAAACTAGAATATATCCTTTTTGAGCATACTTGAATAATTGAATTTAGGAAAGTAATAATTACTTTATTTTAATTTAGAAGTTTTGTGTGGATTGTAACTGCTTCATAAAAAGCAGGAATTAGGATTTGGATACTATACGCTTAATTCAAACTTACGTAAACTATAATATGCCCTTTTAGAGTCACATACTAATTAAATTTAATAAACTACTAATATTTTTACCACATGTTTGTCATTAAGTTAAATTAACTTCCAATATATACCCTTTTTGAGGATAATACAGTCCTACAACATCTACTTATATCTCAATTATTTTTTAATACGTTCATTTCATCATTTGTTTGATAATAATAAGCATTCTTTTAATAATATTAATGTTAGAATTATAATATTTCTATAAATTTCATAACACATTTAAGGAAAGTAGTTAATTATAAAGAATAACGAATAAAATCAAATAAGTAAATACGTTCAAGAGCAAAATAAATAAATAAATAACGTTCTTACCAGTTTTGGTTACGTAAGTCGAAGTAAACAAGAAGGAATATCTGAATCATAAAAGAAAAAATGTTTAAATGCTGAGAAAAAATTGAAAAGTAATTTTATATCCCCCTCTACTCCACAGCAAGGCCAAAAGGTAAAAAAAATGAGCAGCGCTGTCACAGTACCACACGAAATAATGGTAAAACATTTCTAATAACTTAATTATCGCAAATGGCTTAAGCCTAACAAAGTGGATAAGCCAACATTGTAAACATTTAAAATATTTTTTTACCAGCATAAAAAGCAAACAACTAAAAGTATTGAGAAGAATAGCACGTGGCGTGCTATACTTCAAGAGTAAAAAAGTGATTAAAAATTCACAAAAGCAAGCAAAAAAAGCCTTACACGATAGATATTTTCTATAACTTAATGAAAACAATAAAAGTACTCACCCAAAGTGCAAGAAAAAGTCTTGCGTATGTGTCAGGGTTATCTAGAGAGAAGACAAATAGTTAGAATGCAAAGTGTTAACGGTAAAATGCGCGATAAAAACACCAGAAAGCGTTAGAAAAAAGGGCAAAAAAGTTCGAAAAAACTTGCACAAGTTCAAAAACAGAAATTGTACATGCGTTTTGATATAAACATGTACCTGTAATATAAACGTAACCGCTCAAAAATGTATTTCAAAGTGGTTCAGAAAAAAGTATATTAAGGAAAAAAGGACTGTTTGGAAATAGCACATTTTTATTCGTCTCAAAAAATATGAAAAAGCGCATAAAAGTTAGAAATACTTGCACAACTTGAAGAAAAGTAGTTGTAAATGTGATTTGATATAAAAATCTACCTGTAATATGAATGAAAACTTTCAAAACTTGAATTTTCACCTTCGAAAGACTGTTCGTCGAAAAAAGAAAAGTGAGTTCGCAAATGAGATTCGAACTCGTCTAAAAATGGTAGAAAAAAGCCAAAAAAACGTTAAAAAAAACTTGCACAAGTTGAAGAACAGAAAACGTACATGCGATTTGATATATAAATTTACCTGAAAGACGATCGTAAGCGCTCAAACTTGAATTTCCACCTTGTAAAGTATAAAAGTACTTCTGTTCTGCCCCGAGCAACGTTCGAAGAATGTTGGAAAAACGTGATCATTTCCAGACAGTCACCTGTCTGTATTTACTGGTTACCGCTAGCAACACCAATGAGCAAGCGACTATGTATGAAAAATCCCGACCGCTATGTCTCGTTTTCTCCGAGTAATGTACGAGAGAATACCATGCATGTAAATCCCGACTCCCGACTGCTATGACTAGTTTTCTCTGAATACTGTACAAACGAACACCAAAGGAAACCCAAAAGACAAACTTTAGCCGGAAGTGACAAAATACAACGCCAATCATGATGTACGCATTTCCGTCTTGTATTTTAGAGGAGTGGTGTTCAAACACCACAGGAAGCCAAAAATTCTTTTTTTTAATTATTATGGCGCACTTCCGTCAACCTCGTTCCCGGGGCCCTCTCGGCCCGACTCCAAAATAAAATAGCCATATTAAAGTTCAAGGAGATGTATAAAAGATCTAGTTCCACCTTACATCTCATTCGACTTGACAATGATATTCTGATGATGACGGTTTTATCATTAGTTTTTATTGTGAAATGTCTATTACAATCTTCTCTCTTTCCATAATATTTTAAACTAGTAAAAAGCTTAACTTTGCACGCATGCTGAAATTCGTGGATCCAAAATCTAGAAGAAAGAGGAAAGGAAGGGGACAGTGACCACTAAGGCTAAAACAGTGAAATCAGTTTGGAAATAATAATAATAATAATAATTTTTATTCGCGTGTCAATATACTTTAGTATGAAAAATACTAATTGAGGAAAAAATAATAAAAATAAAAGAAAATATAAAAGTTATCAATAAAATCCATATAAACATAAATATATAAAAATTTAAATATCTCAAATCTATAAAATAACTTACTTAACCCTATTCTTGCCACATTTTCCGAAGAGGGTACCCCTAAAATGCCAAGGGTTTTTCATGCATTTTACACCTGTCTGATAAAAAATCCCAGTGACATGTTCCGAGACTTTAAACTCAAGAATGACATGATTTTACTCCTTATGAAATTATCTTTCACATTTACCCTCTCATGACAGAACAGATATGTTACCATGGCAACGAAGGACCTTGAACTTTTTCATTGGCTGGATAATGGGAAAATCATTTAGTTTTGCACAAATCTTCATGAGTTTATGCCCTATATTCATAGAAACTTGATTTGTACCTAAACCGTTGTAGTACCTGGGCATCCCCATGAAATATCTAAATTTATATAGCTTTATAGCAAAGTCTCGTAAAAAAATCAGAACTTAGATAGTCTCATCGAAAAAATCATTCTTGAATAAGAATTGTTCTTCCCAAAACTGAATTGTTTTAGTATTCCTTATTACCAGACATCAAGTAACAGACATGACATCAATATTATTCAATCATCACCATGGTAACCATGGGTGCAAATACTCAATATTAAATGCACATCCATGTAAAAACTAATAATTCAAGCATGCCAAATGAGTTTAAGTGAACAAAAAGAAATTTCTGCTAAATAGAAAACAAAAAAAGTCATGTCCTCCTTTTGGTGGGTGGTCCAGGAGGACAAAGCACTTCATGCACACCAACACCACAACCTTGGCACTGCGACCTGGCCCTCTTTCTCCCTCCTGGTACCATTCGGTTCGAACAAACCACACAGTCCTTTCTACCATCCAGCTGTTCCAAGTTGTGCTGGCTTGGTAAAGGTGGAATGGTACTTCTCTCTGGCCTGTCACACAGCTCCTCCACCAGAGAACACATAAACTTGTAGCGGGTCATGGGTGGGTTATCAGAAGTATTGCCTTGATAGAGAATATAGGCGCAGACTATCATGCGGTCAATGAGAGCAAAGAAGCACTTCTTCCAATACTTATGGAAAGCTCTCTCTCCCGCATAATAGTCTACCTTCTGATCAAGAAGGTCTACCCCACCCATGTGCTTGTTGCATTCAGATACAACTTCCGGTTTTCTCTTGGTACTCTGCCCTCCTGTTAGCTGGTGGTCCACCATCCCAGCAGAAATACCAATTGACAGCATCAGGCATGGCTTCTTCTGTGAGGGCTTCTCTTTCCATGACAGCATCATGGTATGGCCATTCCCGGCATAAACACACTCCTGGACTTTGGTCTTGGCCTCTTTCACCATTTTAGGGATACCCTTCCTGTTTGCCATAAGAGTGCCTATCAACATGACACCTTGGTCAAACATTGCTCGAGCGAGAATGACACTGGTGTAGAAGTTGTCAACAAACAGGTGGCATCCCTTGTTGGACAGATGGGACTCGGTGATCAGCCTCTTCGTTTTTCATAATAACACCGATTTTGTGGCTAGATTTAATACAGATAGATTTAGTATGTTCACTAAAGGAAAGCCTATTGTCAATATAAACTCCTAACAGTTTTAATGATGTAGATTGTTCAATTTCAAACAGTCTGTGTAACATTAGTATAGCGACTTGGGCAATATCAAAACTTTGAAAAAACTTTAAGTTATTCTTTAATTTTACAAAGAACCAAACGAGTACCCGTTTATTATATATAGGGCAAAATTCAACTTAAAAGGCCGCCTTTAAGAAAGCAATATAATGCCCGTACGCTGTCAATCATCCTGAGCTATCGAATCAAAAGTAGTAATATATTTTATTCAGACCTTGCGTTCACACTAGGTCAAATCCAAGCTAGATAGAGCATTTTTCATGTTTACTTAACTGTCATCATGTTGCACCGCCAATCTAGCTGATGGATTGCCAGCATTCAAAGTAGTGGTATTTCAAGCGAAATGATTGTTATTCTAGTATAAAAAATTAAGTAAACTTCTGTCGTAGCATGCTCGAACATTATGAACGACTTAATTACTATAAACCTCGTCGAAATTCCATCACTTTATTGTGCCCTTTTTTTCATTCAAAATCCTCCCAAGAGGTGTTCAAATGCTGCATTTGTCTCGCTGCAAAAGGAAAAGGCTGCTTTTGCTGGCTTACGTTTTGAGAAGACGGCTGGATTGGAAGAACAGAGTCGTTAGAAGAGCTGGCTCATGGAATCGTCCACAACTATTCTTTGACCAGCTTTTGTGTGGCAACCTTCCCAAAGATATGTGGGAAGAGCATTTCAGAGTTCTATCTTGGTGCGCAAATTCAAATGAACTAATAATAACCTTGGAATAACCTTGTCAAGACTGCTTTAGTTAAAAATGAAGAGGATTACTCTGAAGGTACGTCTTAACTTAGCTGAATAACTTCATTGTGTGTTAAGAGCATCAGGCAAAAACAACACTCATCTTAGAAAACAGCCAGGCTTTGGAAGTCCGACTTCCATGTCTTTCTCTCTGACTTTCCATACTCATCCTTGGGTATCTAGACAGTCATACCTATTTTCAGATTTTAAATATTTAGAGTTACTCATAGTTTTTTTTACATTCCAATAAACATGTGAAGTTTTACTCTTCTTTCTTTATATAAAACTCTGAATTGCTTAAAGAATGTAGAAGCGCCTCCCTGTCTTGTTTTCATGGAGGGAAATAAAGGACTTCTCTTCAAAAAATTTCAAAAGCTGTTAAGAGTTAATTATGTCACTCAATCTGCTCATTTGATGAGCATAGTTAGCAACGCACCGATGGCTACTTATAAGCTGTTTTTTTTTAAGTAAACAACCATTCTCTCTCTTTTTATATTTTGAACTTGTTTCGTTAAAACAAAAGATCAAAGCACGTGTCCAAAATCTGATGAGCTTTTTATTTGTCTTTCAAATCACCGGTTCACACAGCTTTTTGGCCCGTCATTACACAGAGTAACTGAAAAAAACTAGTGAGGTGTCTCCCTAAATGAATGTAACTAAATAAATTGTAGCCTTTCCCAGCTGTTTTTCTCTCCATACATTGTATTATCTCTATTTAAAAACACCATCCAGACAATTCCTTTTTTCAACATTTACACTGTCATTCATTGATAATACATTGTAAATGATTTATTCATCTTTATCGGCATCAGGGATCAGCATGTTGTATAATTCTCTTTTTAGTATTTCTACTTTTACTAGACTGCAGCTGGGTGATTGTGAATTAGACGATAAATGTGTTAAGATAATATGTGACATGTATAATTTTCTTTTTAGTATTTCTACTGCTAATAGACTGTAGCTGGGTGATTGTGAATTAGACGATGAATGTGTTAAGATAGTATGTGACATGTATAATTTTCTTTTTAGTATTTCTACTGTTAATAGACTACAGCTGGGTGATTGTGAATTAGACAATGAATGTGTTAAGATAATATGTGACATGTATAATTTTCTTTTTAGTATTTCTACTGTTAATAGACTACAGCTGGGTGATTGTGAATTAGACGATGAATGTGTTAAGATAATACGTTACATGTATAATTTTCTTTTCAGTATTTCTACTGCTAATAGACTGCAGCTGGTTAATTGTGAATGAGACGATGAATGTGTTAAAATAATATGTGACATGTATAATTTTCTTTTTAGTATTTCTACTGTTAATAGACTGTAGCTGGGTGATTGTGAATTAGACAATGAATGTGTTAAAATAATATGTGACATGTATAATTTTCTTTTTAGTATTTCTACTGTTAATAGACTGCAGCTGGGTGATTGTGAATTAGACAATGAATGTGTTAAGATAATATGTGACATGTATAATTTTCTTTTTAGTATTTCTACTGTTAATAGACTACAGGCTGTGTGATCGTGAATTAGACGATGAATGTGTTAAGATAATAAGTGACGTGTATAATTTTCTTTTTAGTATTTCTACTGTTAATAGACTACAGCTGGGTGATTGTGAATTAGACGATGAATGTGTTAAGATAATACGTTACATGTATAATTTTCTTTTCAGTATTTCTACTGCTAATAGACTGCAGCTGGTTGATTGTGAATGAGACGATGAATGTGTTAAAATAATATGTGACATGTATAATTTTCTTTTTAGTATTTCTACTGTTAATAGACTGCAGCTGGGTGATTGTGAATTAGACAATGAATGTGTTAAAATAATATGTGACATGTATAATTTTCTTTTTAGTATTTCTACTGTTAATAGACTGCAGCTGGGTGATTGTGAATTAGACAATGAATGTGTTAAGATAATATGTGACATGTATAATTTTCTTTTTAGTATTTCTACTGTTAATAGACTACAGGCTGTGTGATCGTGAATTAGACGATGAATGTGTTAAGATAATATGTGACATGTATAATTTTCTTTTTAGTATTTCTACTGTTAATAGACTGCAGCTGGTTGATTGTGAATTAGACGATGAATGTGTTAAGATAGTATGTGACATGTATAATTTTCTTTTTAGTATTTCTACTGTTAATAGACTGCAGCTGGGTGATTGTGAATTAGACGATGAATGTGTTAAAATAATATGTGGCATGTTGCCTGGTACTAATATAACACACCTAGAACTACAAGGTAATAAGATAACCTATGTTGGTGTTTAAATAAAGTATTTAAATATTGCCTTGTACTAATATAACACACCTAGACCTAAATGGTAATAATATGACAGATGTTGGTGTTCAGTGTCTGTGTTCAGTATTAATACTTTTTGTTTTAAACATATAATATAATGAGTGTCTATATAATAGATAATAAAATTAGTAGATATATCGTCAACACCTAATAAAAAATTTTAAAAACTTTGATCAAAATCCTTATAATGATGGGCTAAATGCGAGAACGGCCTTAGTGACTTTTCTAGGTAAATTTCAAACTTTCTGTAATTCCAACAAAAATATCACCAAACAGCCTGTTTAAGTCTAAATATCTTTGTGATTTTGACCGGGAAAGATGAAAAATGCTCCCTAGTTACGATTTGGCTTCACTTGACAACCGATCATTCGTCCATGAACTTGTACTTATTTGCATGTCACTTGATGTCGTTTTGTGATTACATTAACATTCCGCTGTGTGTTCAAGCAGAAGCTTTAATTCAATTTTGTTACTAAAATGTCAAATCGAATTGATGAGCGTATAAACACGGCGTTTTCTCAACTAAATCCTCCTTTTTCCGTGTTGTGAAGCTTCTTGTAATGAAGGTCAGATCACTAATGGATGAAATGGCTTCCTGGTTTTTATTTTTTTAGCACAGATCAAGATTATTTCGAAAATGTCACGTTCTTTGGATAAAATTAATGCCTCAAATGTATGTTCTCGATTCAAATACGACATATCAGTTTGATGAGTATTAGATATAGCAACATTACACATTCTCCTAAAACTTCTTTGCGTTTAATAATATTTCGATGTATTAACCCCGCGATGTCCATATTGCGCAACATGCGATTGCAGCTTCGGAATTTCGAATGTTGAGACTATTTTTCTATCATATCCAAAAAAGAAAGACCAGTTTCTTCATCAAGAAATGATCATAATAATCAAGCTTTCTGGCACATGGCTCATGAGAAATAGAGTCAAATGGATAAGCCAACAACGTTACTACAAAAGCTGCATACGAACGAAATATTAGTATAATTAGATTTTCTATGATATGGAAACTTTATAGCCGTCGAACTATATACTGTACAAGTAAAATTAGAAAATTAAACAACACATTAAATGATGTCTACAGATGACGATTGCGATGACGATTTTTGGTTTTTCTTTACAGATACCAAACGAGTCCAATATCCTAAGACATGGTTGTCTCATTGACCTTTGTGGAGCGGTTCTGATGTGAAGGACATCAGAAGCAGAGCTTTCAATAGAAGGCAGCAACTAGCGATTTATCGCCGGATACTTCTGCCTAAACTGCCGGCTATTTTAGACTTAATAGTACACATAATTAATAAAAAAGGGGACTAAAATTCCATTCATTACCAAATAAAGACATATAAAAGCATCAGTGGATTCAGCATTCTTCTTTATTTTGGTTTGTATCAATGCAACAAAACCTGCCACATACACATCTTTCTAAATGAGTAGTTACCATCTTGATTTTAGAGCGCAAAGGTCTCTGCGTGATATAACAGGCTTCCTGTGGTAGCTAAGACCAGCGGTGTTGCAAACAAACAAAATGGCGACCAAGCATGATATTCGATCGTTTTTGTTGTTGGTTTTTTTTTGTTACTGTATAATAATCATGGTAATAATTCTAAATAAGAGCCAAGTTTTGACAAAAAGTTTTTTTTTTTTTGTACTTGTTCATCTTAATTCAAATCATCAGGTGATATATTAAATAATATAGTTTTATTAAGGGTAGACAATGGCGAATCTTACATTATGTAGCTGTTCACATTAAGTTGAAATTGACGCCCAAATCGCTGGAAAATGCATTTCTGAGGTTCTAAGTTTAAAAATTTTCTGGGGGGGGGCATACCCCCAGACCCCCCTAGATAGCTGCCCGTGCCACCGCCCCCTACTATTTGGGAATAACCGCTTACTCCAAAAAATATTGAAAGCTCTGCATAAGGCATGAAGGAAATACCTGTGAGTGAGAATCAGAATGCCATTTCCATTCATCCTTTCCTATACACAAATCTATATTTTTGATTGTTGTTTTTTATATTACAGACTGAAGAAATTTTTCCTTTATATTTTTGTTAATTCACTAGATGGAAGTTTCAACAAATAAATTAATTTAAAAATTTTGTAATATGGATTTTGAAAGTTACTTAGTTAATAATCGAATGATTATTACCTGGTTCAGTACTGCACTTTATCATAATTTTGCATAATTTTTTTTTCTTTTTTTTTTTTGCTGATGATATATCAACATGTATTATTATAATACATGAATCATACAGAATTTTGTAGGAAAAAAATCAAGTTTCTTTGGATGTAAAGCATAAATTCATGAGGTTTTATGCTAGAAATAAGTTCCATTCTTATTCTTACGCCTATGACAAAGGCAATCTGTTATTACTTTCATTTTGATTTTTTTGACACATTGTCCAGCGTTGCCGTGGAAACTTACATGATCTGTCATGTGGGTGATAAAATTTGAAAATTCATTTCATAAGTAGTAAAATAATGGATCATTTTTGGGCTTTAAGTCTCTGCCCATTAAACTTGATTTTTTTATTGAACAGGTGTTAAAAGCATGAAATATTCTTGACATGTCAGGGGTAACCGCCCCCCCCCCCTCCCCCGGATATGCGGCAAGAATAGGGTTAACAGTTGAAGTTCATGATATTGCAATATATATTCAATTACAAATATCACACATGCTTTGGAGCTTTGTAACCAATTCTTCACTTTGGATTGTTTTTAAGCTATGCAAATTATAAGGAATTTTTAATCAAGTTTTTCATAAAGTGTGCATCTCTTCTTTGTTTTACCAAAACCAGGGAAGAAATAAAAAACTCTGGGGCTTTACTCTATTAAATATGAGTTTTAGGAAATTTTTTTTAATGTTTTAGTGACAATTAAATTTTAATATATTGTTTTAGTGGCTACTGCCTTGAAGAGGCGAAGCCACTATGTCACTGAGTTGTGTCCATCCGATTGAGTGTGACTAGGCCAACGTTCAGAATTAGTCGAAAGGGTTCGTTCGAGGCATTGTGATTAACTTCGGAACCAATCAGCAATCATTATCAATAATAAACAATTTGATACGAAACAATGAACAAATTTCGGAATCAATCGACGCTTGAACAACAAAATCTCACTGTACTCCGATTATTGCCGAGGTGGATGACAACTGATGACAACCTTGTAGTGGGAGAATCAACTGTTCATGGTTGATTGTTCAAAGTTCAAGTGAAGTGAAGTGTTTTTATAAAATTTTTCACTTTTATTTATCACAACTTTCATTTGGTTTTACTGTACTATTAAATGAAAGGTTTTGTAAGTGTTACTCAAATTTTAGGCCGATTTTTACACCGAAATTACCAGGCAGGACAGCGAAGACAAACCTGGCTGAACACAGACAATGAGCTTTGTATGCAAATAAAAAATCCTTTATTGGGAAAGCAAAAGCCTTTTCGGAGGATGATTGAGCCTCTTCGGAGGATGATTGAGCCTCTTCGGAGGATAATTGAGCCTCTTTTACTAATTTTGGCATGTTCTTTTCAAATATTATTTTTCGTTTATGTTGGATTGAATTTTAAAATGTCACACAACCTGATAACCCCTCATTAACATAGAAAGAAGTTGTAAAATACCTTGAACTACTTCTTATTTTAATAAATTGTGTATATATACGTTAAATGGTCTGCTTCGTTCTACATTCTACAGGTTTCTCAATATAAAGCTGGCCCTATAACACTCTGCCCGCTCAAAGAAAATTTGATGTAGCGACCACAACAAACAGAAAATAATATTTGGACATTTTCAACAAAACTTGGGAACACTCAAAACAGCTCTTTTGACGTCTCCCTCCAAAACATTCAGCTCCCAGCCCGGCCTAAAACTACCAAACACATAGACCGGAAACTAGTGCCAGGGCAAGCCATAATATGAAAACAACAACTACAGCAGTGTACCTAGTCGTATGGCATCAGGCACATGCGTTCCAGAAAAGTGGAGGAAAATCAATAAAATATATATACCTACTTGCATATACATACAAACATGACATAAGTAATTTAGTGAGAAACTAAATTAAAAGACAAAAGAAGATCAATGAAGCTCAATTGCAATGCATACCTCGGAGAAAATCCTGGGTATACCCCTCAACGCAGACGAAAATACATAGATTACAATTGCTTCCTCAGCAAACCCATAAAAACATGTTTGTTAAAGCATTCCAGTAAAAAGAAATGAACTAAACCCCAGCAATTCTGCGTAGCCACATGCGCTCATCAAGCGTCTATCTTATAACATTGGTATCCTAATATTAAATTATGTTATTGAACTTGAATTCTCCTGGAGGTGACCTAATATTGACTAGTATTAGTAAAAACCTAACAACCTCAACTGTTTTTCTCGTGCAACAGAAAACACACCTATTTTTTTTGTTTGGCCTTAGTAAAACTTTCAAATCACTTAGCAGATGTCACGAAGAAAGCATTTACATGAAGCAAAACTTCAACCTAGGGTGAGAGTGACCTTGTATACTGAAACCAGTCAATTGCATGCAGACATTTTTTATCAATCCTTCATACCAAGAAAACCCAGAAAAATTCAAAAAAGGAAAAAGAACCACAAACCGAGAAACGTAATTTCAAGAAAAGATGCTTGAGAAAATTACAATGAACTACACACTCCATAATATAATTTTTAAAATGGATCATTCCAAGAAAAAAAAAGAATATTTTCATGAATGGTGTATTTTAAAATGAAGTAAACTTCAAACGCACTTGCTGGTCAATTTACTTTAAACATCAGCATGCGTCTATCTTACTAAGAAATCTTTTTCACTAGATTCGGATGACTGGTTCTTATTTATGCAAACACATTTTAGTCGTGCTCTTTTGTTCTGTGTACGAGCACTTTTGTTAACTTAGTCATTTTAGTAAAATGATTTTTTAAGAAATATCTACATGGTGTTTTTTAAAGTGCTACTACGATGAAAATTGCTCAAACTTGGATTCAGCTGAAACTTCCTAAGAATACTCTTTAAAGGTCCAATAATCACTGTATGAAGTGTTTTCTCGATATTCAGGACGAAAGTATGATATTTTTACGATTATTTTTTGGAGTCTGTGACGTCATACACTCAACATCAAACATTGCTACATATATTAATCCTTAATTTATTTTATTCCTATGAAGCCCAAAGGGTGGCTAATGTGCTTATTTCATATTACTTGTGACTATAATTTATATTTTGGGGTGTTTGGGTATTTCTTTCTCCCTTTACTACTGATATTTTGATCATAAACTACAAAGAAATGTATGGAGCGATGTTCGATGTTGAGTGTATGACGTCACAGACTCCAAAAAATAATCGTAAAAATATCATACTTTCGTCCGGAATATCGAGAAAACACTTCATACAGTGATTATTGGACCTTTAAAGAGCATTCTTAGGAAGTTTCAGCTGAATCCAAGTTTGAGCGATTTTCATCATAGTAGCACTTTAATAAAAAGAGAATGAAGAGAAAATCAGCGGAGAAAAACAGTGGGGACGTTTAAATGGTAAAGAACAAAACACAAAAGAAAGTACACATTAACTGACAAGAAGCTTAAGCAAATTTCAAACATGGCTGGCTTTTGAATTAGTTGACAACAACTTGAAGTATTCGTCAATAAAACCGTTCATTTTAGCACTTATTAATCAGAAAACTTATCCCAAGAGCTAATAAAAAGGTGGAAAATATTGGAAAGAAAGTTTTGACCGTAAAAATAGAAACAGAAAGCTATAGAAAAATAAAAAGTTTAAGCCTTTAAGTTAAGACATCGAGTCGAGATCGTAAAGACGAATGAAAATAAAGCCGCCGGTTGACCGTCGTTCTTCAGTAAATTTTTCAGTAAAGTATTCAGTGTCATTCTTTGTTTTCAATACTATAATTTTAGCTACTAGGTTTATGCTAAAACAATTACAATACTCGTTTTCTATGAGTCAAATTGACTGATAAAAGACTCGACCTCGTAGTCTAATCATTAAATAGTGAAATCTTGATTTAAAAATTTTTTTCTTGGGTGCCAACTATAAGATTCTTAATCCAAGTAAATAAGGAAAGCGTAAAATTCTTAATTTAAGATATTCACAAACTTAATAAATGAAAATAAAAAGCTTCTTACAGGATGGATTTTCGAGTAAACATCTCCTCAGAAAATCACGGAAAACAAACTTCAGAGGGAGGCGTTTCCAACTTACTTCAAACGTCCGTTTGACGAGGCCGTAAAATCGAACAAAATCGCCTAAAATATAAACAAATTACTGGTAAACATTGCAAAATCTCGAATGAAGCATAGCACCACAAATAATTCGGGTTATTTTAGTTTTTTTCAAGCAATAAATCGTTCAACTTCAAGCTAAATTGTTGAGAATGAATCCCGCCAAAACATGGCGACAAGCAACCGAACTCTTTACGCTCAATTCAACTCTAAAATATCGCTTTCGATTAAAAAACTAAACAATACGAGGCTAAAAAAATAGTTAATTTACCTTGAGGATGCTATATGAGCCCATAAAGATCCATATTTGAGGATTAAAAGAAGGATTTTTAGTCAGAAAATATTCCCACTCGTCGACTGCTCCACTGAACACGGCTGATAACATGTGACTGCCTCGTTTACATGTCAACACCACAGGGGAGGGGAGGGGATTGATTCTTGGTTCATAGTAACTTCGTGTAACTATGTAACCCTGCTCCAAGAGAAAATAAAACATTTCCAACAAACAATTCAAGATATCTCTTTCCCAACACACTACAAAAATTAAAAACATATTTTCATATTATTCTTATGACAAACTAACCTATTTTTAACAACCAAAGAATTTCTTGGAATTTTTTTTTAACTCATTTTATTTTATTTAAGTGTCTATTGATTCTTACGAAATGGGGATCACCGGATAATAGGCAGAAGAACTTCTTAGACTTTTTTTTTTTTTTATTATTATTCCCCTTCTCTTTTCAATTGCTTCATATCACTTTATTCGTTCAACTTTTAATTTTTCTACTCCATTCATTGCTTTTCTTGTTTTCTGTTTATTTTGTAGTGCTTTTTTCTTCCTTTCTCGAAAGGTTTGTTGACGCTTACATCGTGATTGTGCATAAAGTACGGCCTTCGCAATTTGATTATTTCTTTGGCGACTTGAAATTAACTGCAAAACCGATTTTTCATTAATGTATCTGATAGGGGAACAATATTCAACTAGAATATTCTACGGTATGCACGTAGACATAAGAAATTCCACAACTTAAGCTACTTTACGCTGCATCTCGATTTCAGCATCTCCAAACTTTTCTAAAACGGAAGAAAGCAACACTAAAAAAAACAAAAAGAAAACAAGAACAGCAATGAATGGAGTAGAAAAATTAAAATATAAACGAATAAAGTGATCTGAAGCAATTGAAAAGGGAAGGGGAATCAAATGAACAAAAGTCTACAGCACCAGTTATTCCCAGGTGGTCACCCATCCAAGTACTACGCTGGCCTTACCCAATTTGAATTCGGTGATCGGACGAGAAACGGTTTTTTTCTCGCTGGTATGGCCGTAGAGAAAAGAAATTGCAAAACTTAAGCTACTTTACGCTGCATCACTATTTCAGCGCCTCTTAACTTTTCTAGAACGGAAGAAAATATCACTACGAAACAAACAGAAAACAAGAACAGCTATGAATGGAGTAGAAAAATTAAAAGATAAACGAATAAAGTGATCTGAAACAATTGAAAAGAGAAGGGGAATCAAATGAACAAAAGTCTACAGCACCAGTTATTCCCAGGTGGTCACCCATCCAAGTACTACGCTGGCTTTACCGAGTTTCACTTCGGTGATCGGAGGAGAACCGGTTTCTTCCCAGTGGTATGGCCGTAGAGAAAAGAAATTGCAAAACTTAAGCTACTTTACGCTGCATCACTATTTCAGCGACTTTTAACTTTTCTAGAACGGAAGAAAGCAACACTAAAGAAACAAACAGAAAACAAGAACAGCAATGAATGGAGTAGAAAAATTAAAATATAAACGAATAAAGTGATCTGAAGCAATTGAATAGAGAAGGGGAATCAAATGAACAAAAGTCTACAGCACCAGTTATTCCCAGTTGGTCACCCATCCAAGTTCTACGCTGGCCTTGCCGAGTTTCACTTCGGTGATCGGAGAAGAACTGGTTTTTTCTCAGTGGTATGCCCGTAGACAGAAAAAATTCCACAACTTAAGCTACTTTACGCTGCATCACTATTTCAGCGACTTTTAAATTTTCTAGAACGGAAGAAAACAACACTAAAAAAACAAACAGAAAACAAGAACAGCAATGAATGGAGTAGAAAAATTAAAATATAAACGAATAAAGTGATCTGAAGCAATTGAAAAGAGAAGGTGAATCAAATGAAAAAAAAAGTCTACAGCACCAGTTATTCCCAGGTGGTCACCCATCCAAGTACAACGCTGGCCCTACCCAATTTGAATTCGGTGATCGGACGAGAAACGGTTTTTTCTCGCTGGTATGTCCGTACATAGAAGAAATTGCACAACTTAAGCTACTTTACGCTGCATCACTATTTCAGCGCCTCTTAACTTTTCTAGAACGGAAGAAAATATCACTACGAAACAAACAGAAAACAAGAACAGCAATGAATGGAGTAGAAAAATTAAAAGATGAACGAATGAAGTGATATGAAACAATTGAAAAGAGAAGGGGAATCAAATGAACAAAAGTCTACAGCACCAGTTATTCCCAGATGGTCACCCATCCAAGTACTACGCTGGCCTTACCGAGTTTCACTTCGGTGATCGGAGGAGAACCGGTTTCTTCTCAGTGGTATGGCCGTAGAGAAAAGAAATTGCAAAACTTAAGCTACTTTACTCTGCATCACTATTTCAGCGACTTTTAACTTTTCTAGAACGCAAGAAAGCAACACTAAAGAAACAAACAGAAAACAAGAACAGCAATGAATAGAGTAGAAAAATTAAAAGATAAACGAATAAAGTGATGTGAAGCAATTGAAAAGAGAAGGAGAATCAAATGAAAAAAAAAGTCTACAGCACCAGTTATTCCCAGGTGGTCACCCATCCAAGTTCTACGCTGGCCTTGCCGAGATTCACCTCGGTGATCGGAAAAGAAACGGTTTTTTCTCAGTGGTATGACCGTACACAGAAGAAATTCCACAACTTAAGCTACTTTACGCTGCATCTCGATTTCAGCGCCTTTTCAATTTTCTAGAACGGAAGAAAACAACACAAAAAAAAAACAACACAAACAAGAACAGCAATGAATGGAGTAGAAAAATTAAAAGATGAACGAATAAAGTGATCTGAAGCAATTGAAAGGAGAAGGGGAATCAAATGAACAAAAGTCTATAGCACCAGTTGTTCCCAGGTTGTCACCCATCCAAGTACTACGCTGGCCCTACCCAATTTCATTTCGGTGATCGGAAAAGAACCGGTTTTTTCTCGCGTGTATGGCCGTACACAGAAGAAATTGCACAACTTAAGCTACTTTACGCTGCATCACTATTTCAGCGACTTTTAACTTTTCTAGAACGGAAGAAAATATCACTGCGAAACAAACAGAAAACAAGAACAGCAATGAATGGAGTAGAAAAATTAAAAGATAAACGAATAAAGTGATCTGAAGCAATTGAAAGAGAAGGGGAATCAAATGAACAAAAGTCTACAGCACCAGTTATTCCCAGGTGGTCACCCATCCAAGTACTACGCTGGCCTACCCAATTTGAATTCGGTGATCGGAAAAGAACCGGTTTTTTCTCGCTGGTATGACCGTACACAGAAGAAATTGCACAACTTAAGCTACTTTACGCTGCATCTCGATTTAAGCGTCTTTATACTTTTCTAGAACGGAAGAAAACAACACAAAAAAAAACAACACAAAACAAGAACAGCAATGAATGGAGTAGAAAAATTAAAAGATAAACGAATAAAGTGATCTGAAGCAATTGAAAAGAGAAGGGGAATCAAATGAACAAAAGTCTAAAGCACAGTTATTCCCAGGTGGTCACCCATCCAAGTGCTATACGCTGGCCCTACCCAGTTTCACTTCGGTGATCGGAAAGAACCGGTTTTTTCTCGCTGGTATGGCCGTAACAGAAGAAATTGCACAACTTAAGCTACTTTACGCTGCATCTCGATTTCAGCGACTTTTAACTTTTCTAGAACGGAAGAAAATATCACACTAAAACAAACAGAAAACAAGAAACAGCAAATGAATGGAGTAGAAAAATTAAAAGATAAACGAATAAAGTGATCTGAAGCAATTGAAAAGAGAAGGGGAATCAAATGAACAAAAGTCTACAGCACCAGTTATTCCCAGGTGGTCACCCATCCAAGTGCATACGCTGGCCCTACCGAATTTCACTTCGGTGATCGGAAAGAGAACCGGTTTTTTCTCGCTGGTATGGACCGTACACAGAAGAAATTGCACAACTTAAGCTACTTTACGCTGCATCACTATTTCAGCGACTTTTAACTTTTCTAGAACGGAAGAAAATATCACTACGAAAACAAACAGAAAAACAAGAACAGCAATGAATGGAGTAGAAAAATTAAAAGATAAACGAATAAAGTGATCTGAAGCAATTGAAAGGAGAAGGGGAATCAAATGAACAAAAAAGTCTACAGCACCAGTTATTCCCAGGTGGTCACCCATCCAAGTACTACGCTGCGCCCTACCAAGTTTCACTTCGGTGATCGGAAAGAGAACCGGTTTTTTCTCGCTGGTATGGCCGTAGACATAGAGGAAATTGCACAACTTAAGCTACTTTACGCTGCATCTCGATTTCAGCGATCTTATAACTTTTCTAGAACGGAAGAAAACAACACAAAAAAAACAAACAGAAAACAAGAACAGCAATGAATGGAGTAGAAAAAATTAAAAGATAGAACGAATAAAGTGATCTGAAGCAATTGAAAAGAGAAGGGGAATCAAATGAACAAAAGTCTACAGCACCAGTTATTCCCAGGTGGTCACCCATCCAAGTTACTACGCTGGCCTTAGCCGAGTTTCACTTCGGTGATCGGACGAAGAACCGGTTTTTTCTCAGTGGTATGACCGTAGACAGAAGAAATTCCACAACTTAAGCTACTTTACGCTGCATCTCGATTTCAGCGTCTCTATAATTTTCTAGAACGGAAGAAAACAACACAAAAAAAAACAACAAAACAAGAACAGCAATGAATGGAGTAGAAAAATTAAAAGATGAACGAATAAAGTGATCTGAAGCAATTGAAAGGAGAAGGGGAATCAAATGAACAAAAAAGTCTACAGCACCAGTTATTCCCAGGTGGTCACCCATCCAAGTACTACGCTGGCCCTACCGAGTTTCACTTCGGTGATCGGAAGAGAACCGGTTTTTTCTCGCTGGTATGACCGTAACAGAAGAAATGCACAACTTAAGCTACTTTACGCTGCATCTCGATTTCAGCGTCTCTATAATTTTCTAGAACGGAAGAAAACAACACAAAAAAACCAACAGAAAACAAGAACAGCAATGAATGGAGTAGAAAAATTAAAAGATAAACGAATAAAGTGATCTGAAGCAATTGAAAAGAGAAGGGGAATCAAATGAACAAAAGTCTACAGCACCAGTTATTCCCAGGTGGTCACCCATCCAAGTTCTACGCTGGCCTTGCC
The DNA here is from genome assembly GCF_029948245.1 of Actinia tenebrosa. NCBI lineage: Eukaryota > Metazoa > Cnidaria > Anthozoa > Actiniaria > Actiniidae > Actinia > Actinia tenebrosa. Next base: position 4,077,379 of record NW_028292580.1, read on the forward strand.
GAGTTTCACTTCGGTGATCGGAAAAGAACCGGTTATTTCTCAGTGGTATGAACGTAGACAGAAGAAGTTCCACAACTTAAGCTACACTACGCTGCATCTCGATTTCAGCGCTTTTTCAATTTTCTAGAACACAAGAAAACAACACAAAAAAAAAACAAAAAACAAGAACAGCAATGAATGGAGTAGAAAAATTAAAAGATGAACGAATAAAGTGATCTGAAGCAATTGAAAGGAGAAGGGAAATCAAATGAACAAAAAAGTCTACAGCACCAGTTACTCCCAGGTGGTCACCCATCCAAGTACTACGCTGGCCCTACCGAGTTTCACTTCGGTGATCGGACGAGAACCGGTTTTTTCTCGCTGGTATGACCGTAGACAGAAGAAATTGCACAACTTAAGCTTCTTTACGCGGCATCTCGATTTCAGCGTCTCTATACTTTTCTAGAACGGAAGAAAACAACACAAAAAAAACCAACACAAAACAAGAACAGCAATGAATGGAGTAGAAAAATTAAAAGATGAACGAATAAAGTGATCTGAAGCAATTGAAAGGAGAAGGGAAATCAAATGAACAAAAAGTCTACAGCACCAGTTACTCCCAGGTGGTCACCCATCCAAGTACTACGCTGGCCCTACCGAGTTTCACTTCGGTGATCGGACGAGAACCGGTTTTTTCTCGCTGGTATGACCGTAGACAGAAGAAATTCCACAACTTAAGCTTCTTTACGCGGCATCTCGATTTCAGCGTCTCTATACTTTTCTAGAACGGAAGAAAACAACACAAAAAAAACCAACACAAAACAAGAACAGCAATGAATGGAGTAGAAAAATTAAAAGATGAACGAATAAAGTGATCTGAAGCAATTGAAAGGAGAAGGGAAATCAAATGAACAAAAAAGTCTACAGCACCAGTTACTCCCAGGTGGTCACCCATCCAAGTACTACGCTGGCCCTACCGAGTTTCACTTCGGTGATCGGACGAGAACCGGTTTTTTCTCGCTGGTATGACCGTAGACAGAAGAAATTCCACAACTTAAGCTTCTTTACGCGGCATCTCGATTTCAGCGTCTCTATACTTTTCTAGAACGGAAGAAAACAACACAAAAAAAACCAACACAAAACAAGAACAGCAATGAATGGAGTAGAAAAATTAAAAGATGAACGAATAAAGTGATCTGAAGCAATTGAAAGGAGAAGGGAAATCAAATGAACAAAAAAGTCTACAGCACCAGTTACTCCCAGGTGGTCACCCATCCAAGTACTACGCTGGCCCTACCGAGTTTCACTTCGGTGATCGGACGAGAACCGGTTTTTTCTCGCTGGTATGACCGTAGACAGAAGAAATTGCACAACTTAAGCTTCTTTACGCGGCATCTCGATTTCAGCGTCTCTATACTTTTCTAGAACGGAAGAAAACAACACAAAAAAAACCAACAGAAAACAAGAACAGCAATGAATGGAGTAGAAAAATTAAAAGATGAACGAATAAAGTGATCTGAAGCAATTGAAAGGAGAAGGGAAATCAAATGAACAAAATAGTCTACAGCACCAGTTACTCCCAGGTGGTCACCCATCCAAGTACTACGCTGGCCCTACCGAGTTTCACTTCGGTGATCGGACGAGAACCGGTTTTTTCTCGCTGGTATGACCGTAGACAGAAGAAATTCCACAACTTAAGCTTCTTTACGCGGCATCTCGATTTCAGCGTCTCTATACTTTTCTAGAACGGAAGAAAACAACACAAAAAAAACCAACACAAAACAAGAACAGCAATGAATGGAGTAGAAAAATTAAAAGATGAACGAATAAAGTGATCTGAAGCAATTGAAAGGAGAAGGGGAAATCAAATGAACAAAAAAGTCTACAGCACCAGTTACTCCCAGGTGGTCACCCATCCAAGTACTACGCTGGCCCTACCGAGTTTCACTTCGGTGATCGGACGAGAACCGGTTTTTTCTCGCTGGTATGACCGTAGACAGAAGAAATTGCACAACTTAAGCTTCTTTACGCGGCATCTCGATTTCAGCGTCTCTATACTTTTCTAGAACGGAAGAAAACAACACAAAAAAAACCAACACAAAACAAGAACAGCAATGAATGGAGTAGAAAAATTAAAAGATGAACGAATAAAGTGATCTGAAGCAATTGAAAGGAGAAGGGAAATCAAATGAACAAAAAGTCTACAGCACCAGTTACTCCCAGGTGGTCACCCATCCAAGTACTACGCTGGCCCTACCGAGTTTCACTTCGGTGATCGGACGAGAACCGGTTTTTTCTCGCTGGTATGACCGTAGACAGAAGAAATTCCACAACTTAAGCTTCTTTACGCGGCATCTCGATTTCAGCGTCTCTATACTTTTCTAGAACGGAAGAAAACAACACAAAAAAAACCAACACAAAACAAGAACAGCAATGAATGGAGTAGAAAAATTAAAAGATGAACGAATAAAGTGATCTGAAGCAATTGAAAGGAGAAGGGAAATCAAATGAACAAAAAAGTCTACAGCACCAGTTACTCCCAGGTGGTCACCCATCCAAGTACTACGCTGGCCCTACCGAGTTTCACTTCGGTGATCGGACGAGAACCGGTTTTTTCTCGCTGGTATGACCGTAGACAGAAGAAATTGCCACAACTTAAGCTTCTTTACGCGGCATCTCGATTTCAGCGTCTCTATACTTTTCTAGAACGGAAGAAAACAACACAAAAAAAACCAACACAAAACAAGAACAGCAATGAATGGAGTAGAAAAATTAAAAGATGAACGAATAAAGTGATCTGAAGCAATTGAAAGGAGAAGGGAAATCAAATGAACAAAAAAGTCTACAGCACCAGTTACTCCCAGGTGGTCACCCATCCAAGTACTACGCTGGCCCTACCGAGTTTCACTTCGGTGATCGGACGAGAACCGGTTTTTTCTCGCTGGTATGACCGTAGACAGAAGAAATTGCCACAACTTAAGCTTCTTTACGCGGCATCTCGATTTCAGCGTCTCTATACTTTTCTAGAACGGAAGAAAACAACACAAAAAAAACCAACACAAAACAAGAACAGCAATGAATGGAGTAGAAAAATTAAAAGATGAACGAATAAAGTGATCTGAAGCAATTGAAAGGAGAAGGGAAATCAAATGAACAAAAAGTCTACAGCACCAGTTACTCCCAGGTGGTCACCCATCCAAGTACTACGCTGGCCCTACCGAGTTTCACTTCGGTGATCGGACGAGAACCGGTTTTTTCTCGCTGGTATGACCGTAGACAGAAGAAATTGCCACAACTTAAGCTACTTTACGCGGCATCTCGATTTCAGCGTCTCTATACTTTTCTAGAACGGAAGAAAACAACACAAAAAAACCAACAGAAAACAAGAACAGCAATGAATGGAGTAGAAAAATTAAAAGATGAACGAATAAAGTGATCTGAAGCAATTGAAAGGAGAAGGGAAATCAAATGAACAAAAAAGTCTACAGCACCAGTTACTCCCAGGTGGTCACCCATCCAAGTACTACGCTGGCCCTACCGAGTTTCACTTCGGTGATCGGACGAGAACCGGTTTTTTCTCGCTGGTATGACCGTAGACAGAAGAAATTGCACAACTTAAGCTTCTTTACGCGGCATCTCGATTTCAGCGTCTCTATACTTTTCTAGAACGGAAGAAAACAACACAAAAAAAACCAACACAAAACAAGAACAGCAATGAATGGAGTAGAAAAATTAAAAGATGAACGAATAAAGTGATCTGAAGCAATTGAAAGGAGAAGGGAATCAAATGAACAAAAAGTCTACAGCACCAGTTACTCCCAGGTGGTCACCCATCCAAGTACTACGCTGGCCCTACCGAGTTTCACTTCGGTGATCGGACGAGAACCGGTTTTTTCTCGCTGGTATGACCGTAGACAGAAGAAATTGCACAACTTAAGCTTACTTTACGCTGCATCTCGATTTCAGCGTCTCTATACTTTTCTAGAACGGAAGAAAACAACACAAAAAAACCAACAGAAAACAAGAACAGCAATGAATGGAGTAGAAAAATTAAAAGATGAACGAATAAAGTGATCTGAAGCAATTGAAAGGAGAAGGGAAATCAAATGAACAAAAAAGTCTACAGCACCAGTTACTCCCAGGTGGTCACCCATCCAAGTACTACGCTGGCCCTACCGAGTTTCACTTCGGTGATCGGACGAGAACCGGTTTTTTCTCGCTGGTATGACCGTAGACAGAAGAAATTGCACAACTTAAGCTTCTTTACGCGGCATCTCGATTTCAGCGTCTCTATACTTTTCTAGAACGGAAGAAAACAACACAAAAAAACCAACAGAAAACAAGAACAGCAATGAATGGAGTAGAAAAATTAAAAGATGAACGAATAAAGTGATCTGAAGCAATTGAAAGGAGAAGGGGAATCAAATGAACAAAAAGTCTACAGCACCAGTTACTCCCAGGTGGTCACCCATCCAAGTACTACGCTGGCCCTACCGAGTTTCACTTCGGTGATCGGACGAGAACCGGTTTTTTCTCGCTGGTATGACCGTAGACAGAAGAAATTGCACAACTTAAGCTTACTTTACGCTGCATCTCGATTTCAGCGTCTCTATACTTTTCTAGAACGGAAGAAAACAACACAAAAAAAACCAACAGAAAACAAGAACAGCAATGAATGGAGTAGAAAAATTAAAAGATGAACGAATAAAGTGATCTGAAGCAATTGAAAGGAGGAGGGGAATCAAATGAACAAAAAAGTCTACAGCACCAGTTACTTCCCAGGTGGTCACCCATCCAAGTACTACGCTGGCCCTACCGAGTTTCACTTCGGTGATCGGACGAGAACCGGTTTTTTCTCGCTGGTATGACCGTAGACAGAAGAAATTGCACAACTTAAGCTTCTTTACGCGGCATCTCGATTTCAGCGTCTCTATACTTTTCTAGAACGGAAGAAAACAACACAAAAAAAACCAACACAAAACAAGAACAGCAATGAATGGAGTAGAAAAATTAAAAGATGAACGAATAAAGTGATCTGAAGCAATTGAAAGGAGAAGGGAAATCAAATGAACAAAAAAGTCTACAGCACCAGTTACTCCCAGGTGGTCACCCATCCAAGTACTACGCTGGCCCTACCGAGTTTCACTTCGGTGATCGGACGAGAACCGGTTTTTTCTCGCTGGTATGACCGTAGACAGAAGAAATTCCACAACTTAAGCTTCTTTACGCGGCATCTCGATTTCAGCGTCTCTATACTTTTCTAGAACGGAAGAAAAAAACACAAAAAAACACAAACAAAACAAGAACAGCAATGAATGGAGTAGAAAAATTAAAAGATGAACGAATAAAGTGATCTGAAGCAATTGAAAGGAGAAGGGGAATCAAATGAACAAAAAGTCTACAGCACCAGTTACTTCCCAGGTGGTCACCCATCCAAGTACTACGCTGGCCCTACCGAGTTTCACTTCGGTGATCGGACGAGAACCGGTTTTTTCTCGCTGGTATGACCGTAGACAGAAGAAATTGCACAACTTAAGCTACTTTACGCTGCATCTCGATTTCAGCGTCTCTATACTTTTCTAGAACGGAAGAAAATATCACTACGAAACAAGCAGAAAACAAGAACAGCAATGAATGGAGTAGAAAAATTAAAAGATAAACGAATAAAGTGATCTGAAGCAATTGAAAGGAGAAGGGGAATCAAATGAACAAAAAAGTCTACAGCACCAGTTATTCCCAGGTGGTCACCCATCCAAGTACTACGCTGGCCCTACCGAGTTTCACTTCGGTGATCGGACGAGAACCGGTTTCTTCTCAGTGGTATGACCGTAGACAGAAGAAATTGCACAACTTAAGCTACTTTACGCGGCATCTCGATTTCAGCGCCTTTTAACTTTTCTAGAACGGAAGAAAATATCACTACGAAAAACAAACAGAAAACAAGAACAGCAATGAATGGAGTAGAAAAATTAAAAGATGAACGAATAAAGTGATCTGAAGCAATTGAAAGGAGAAGGGGAATCAAATGAACAAAAAGTCTACAGCACCAGTTACTTCCCAGGTGGTCACCCATCCAAGTACTACGCTGGCCCTACCGAGTTTCACTTCGGTGATCGGACGAGAACCGGTTTTTCTCGCTGGTATGACCGTAGACAGAAGAAATTGCACAACTTAAGCTATCTTTACGCTGCATCTCGATTTCAGCGTCTTCTATACTTTTCTAGAACGGAAGAAAACAACACTAAAAAACCAACAGAAAACAAGAACAGCAATGAATGGAGTAGAAAAATTAAAAGATAAACGAATAAAGTGATCTGAAGCAATTGAAAAGAGAAGGGGAATCAAATGAACAAAAGTCTACAGCACCAGTTATTCCCAGGTGGTCACCCATCCAAGTACTACGCTGGCCCTACCGAGTTTCACTTCGGTGATCGGACGAGAACCGGTTTTTTCTCAGCTGGTATGACCGTAGACAGAAGAAATTGCCACAACTTAAGCTACTTTACGCTGCATCTCGATTTCAGCGTCTCTATACTTTTCTAGAACGGAAGAAAACTAACACTAAAAAAACAACAGAAAACAAGAACAGCAATGAATGGAGTAGAAAAATTAAAAGATGAACGAATAAAGTTATCTGAAGCAATTGAAAAGAGAAGGGGAATCAAATGAACAAAAAGTCTACAGCACCAGTTACTCCCAGGTGGTCACCCATCCAAGTACTACGCTGGCCCTACCGAGTTTCACTTCGGTGATCGGACGAGAACCGGTTTTTTCTCGCTGGTATGACCGTATGACCGTAGAGAAAAGTAATTCCACAACTTAAGCTACTTTACGCTGCATCTCGATTTCAGCGCCTTCCAACTTTTCTAGAACGGAAGAAATTAACACTAAAAAACAAACAGAAAATAAGAACAGCAATGAATGGAGTAGAAAAATTAAAAGATGAACTAATAAAGGGATATGAAGCAATTGAAAAGAGAAGGGGAATCAAATGAACAAAAGTCTACAGCACCAGTTATTCCCAGGTGGTCACCCATCCAAGTACTACGCTGGCCCTACCAAGTTTCACTTCGGTGATCGGAGGAGAACCGGTTTCTTCTCAGTGGTATGGCCGTAGAGAAAAGAAATTGCACAACTTAAGCTACTTTATGATGCATCTCGATTTCAGCGACTTTTAAATTTTCTAAAACGGAAGAAAATAACACAAAAAAAAACAACAAAAAAAAAAACAGAAATGAATGGAGTAGAAAAATTAAAAGATAAACGAATAAAGTGATCTGAAGCAATTGAAAAGAGAAGGGGAATAAAAATGAACAAAAGTCTACAGCACCAGTTATTCCCAGGTGGACAGCCATCCAAGTACTACGCTGGCCTTACCGAGTTTCACTTCGGTGATCGGACGAGAACCGGTTTTTTCTCAGTGGTATAACCGTAGACAGAAGAAATTGAACAACTTAAGGTACTTTACGCTGCATCACTATTTCATCGACTTTTAACTTTTCTAGAACAGAAGAAAATATCACTACGAAACAAACAGGAAACAAGAACAGCAATGAATGGAGTAGAAAAATTAAAAGTTGAACGAATAAAGTGATCTGAAGCAATTCAAAAGAGAAGGGGAATAAAATGAACAAAAGTCTACAGCACCAGTTATTCCCAGGTGGTCACCCATCCAAGTACTACACTGGCCTTATCGAGTTTCACTTCTGTGATCGGAGGAGAACCGGTTTCTTCTCAGTGGTATGGCCGTAGAGAAAAGAAATTGCAAAACTTAAGCTACTTTACGCGGCATCACTATTTCAGGGCCTTTTAACTTTTCTAGAACGGAAGAAAATATTACTACGAAACAAACAGAAAACAAGAACAGCAATGAATGGAGTAGAAAAATTAAAAGTTGAACGAATAAAGTGATCTGAAGCAATTGAAAAGAGAAGGGGAATCAAATGAACAAAAGTCTACAGCACCAGTTATTCCCAGGTGGTAACACATCGAAGTACTACGCTGGCCTTATCGAGTTTCACTTCGGTGATCGGAGGACAACCGGTTGCTTCTCATTGACATGGCCGTAGAGAAAAGAAATTGCACAACTTAAGCTATCTTTACGCATCATCTCGATTTCAGCGCTTTCCAACTTTTCTAGAACGGAAGAAAACAACACTAAAAAAACAAAAGAAAATAAGAACAGCAATGAATGGAGTATAAAAATTAAAAAAGAACGAATAAAGGGATCTGAAGCAATTGAAAAGAGAAGGGGAATCAAATGAACAAAAGTCTACAGCACCAGTTATTCCCAGGTGGTCACCCATCGAAGTACTACGCTGGCCCTACCAAGTTTCACTTCGGTGATCGGAGGACAACCGGTTTCTTCTCAGTGGTATGGCCGTAGAGAAAAGAAATTGCAAAACTTAAGCTATTTTACGCTGCATCTCGATTTCAGCGGCTTCAAACTTTTCTAGAACGGATGAAAATATCACTACGAAACAAACAGAAAACAAGAACAGCAATGAATGGAGTAGAAACATTAAAACCTGAACGAATAAAGTGATCTGAAGCAATTCAAAAGAGAAGGGGAATCAAATGAACAAAAAATTCTACAGCACCAGTTATTCCCAGGTGGTCACCCATCCAAGTTCTACGCTGGCCCTACCCAATTTCACTTCGGTGATCGGACGAGAACCGGTTTTTTCTGGCTGGTATGACCGTATGACCGTAGAGAAAAGAAATTGCACAACTTAAGCTACTTTACGGTGGAGTAAAATTCCAAAACTTAAGCTGATTTACGCTGCATCTCGATTTCAGATCCTTTTAAATTTTTTAGAACGGAAGAAAACAACACTAAAAAAACAAACAGAAAACAAGAACAGCAATGAATGGAGTAGAAAAATTAAAAGATGAACGAATAAAGGGATATGAAGCAATTGAAAAGAGAAGGGGAATCAAATGAACAAAAGTCTACAGCACCAGTTATTCCCAGGTGGTAACCCATCGAAGTACTACGCTGGCCTTATCGAGTTTCACTTCGGTGATCGGAGGACAACCGGTTGCTTCTCATTGACATGGCCGTAGAGAAAAGAAATTGCACAACTTAAGCTATCTTTACGCATCATCTCGATTTCAGCGCTTTCCAACTTTTCTAGAACGGAAGAAAACAACACTAAAAAAACAAAAAGAAAATAAGAACAGCAATGAATGGAGTATAAAAAATTAAAAAAAGAACAAATAAAGGGATCTGAAGCAATTGAAAAGAGAAGGGGAATCAAATGAACAAAAGTCTACAGCACCAGTTATTTCCAGGTGGTCACCCATCCAAGTACTACGCTTTCCTTTCCGAGTTTTACTTCGGTCATCGGACGAGTACCGGTTTTCTCTCGGTGGTATGGCCGTAGACAGAAAAAATTGCACAACTTAAGCTACTTGATGCTGCATCACTATTTCAGCGCCTTTTATCTTTTCTAGAACGAAAGAAAATATCACTACGAAACAAACAGAAAACAAGAACAGCAATGAATGGAGTAGAAAAATTAAAAGTTGAACGAATAAAGTGATCTGAAGTAACTGAAAAGAGAAGGGGAATCAAATGAACAAAAAAGTGTACAGCACCAATTATTCCCAGGTGGTCACCCATCGAAGTCTTACGCTGGCCCTACCCAACTTCACTTCGGTGATGGGACGAGAACCGGTTTTTTCTGGCTGGTATGACCGTATGACCGTAGAGAAAAGAAATTGCACAACTTAAGCTACTTTACGATTCATCTCGATCTCAGCGCCTTCAAACTTTTCTAGAGCGGAATAAAATATCACTACGAAACAAACAGAAAATAAGAACAGCAATGAATGGAGTAGAAAAATTAAATGATGAACGAATAAAGTGATAGGAAGCAATTGAAAAGAGAAGGGGAATCAAATGAACTAAAGTATACAGCACCAGCTATTCCCAGGTGGTCACCCATCCAAGTACTACGCTTGCCCTACCAAGCTTCACTTCGGTGATCGGACGAGAGCCGGTTTTTTCTCGCTCGTATATCCGTAGACAGAAGAAATTGCACAACTTAAGCTACTTTAAGCTGCATCTCGATTTCAGCGTCTCTATACTTTTCCAGAACGGAAGAAATTAACAGACAAAAAACCAACAGAAAACAAGAACAGCAATGAATGGAGTAGAAACATTAAAACATGAACGAATAAAGTGATCTGAAGCAATTCAAAAGAGAAGGGGAATCAAATGAACAAAAAATTCTACAGCACCAGTTATTCCCAGGTGGTCACCCATCCAAGTTCTACGCTGGCCCTACCCAATTTCACTTCGGTGATCGGACGAGAACCGGTTTTTTCTGGCTGGTATGACCGTATGACCGTAGAGAAAAGAAATTGCACAACTTAAGCTACTTTACGGTGGAGTAAAATTCCAAAACTTAAGCTAATTTACGCTGCATCTCGATTTCAGATCCTTTTAAATTTTTTAGAACGGAAGAAAACAACACTAAAAAAACAAACAGAAAACAAGAACAGCAATGAATGGAGTAGAAAAATTAAAAGATGAACGAATAAAGGGATATGAAGCAATTGAAAAGAGAAGGGGAATCAAATGAACAAAAGTCTACAGCACCAGTTATTCCCAGGTGGTCACCCATCCAAGTACTACGCTTTCCTTTCCGAGTTTTACTTCGGTCATCGGACGAGTACCGGTTTTCTCTCGGTGGTATGGCCGTAGACAGAAAAAATTGCACAACTTAAGCTACTTGATGCTGCATCACTATTTCAGCGCCGTTTATCTTTTCTAGAACGAAAGAAAATATCACTACGAAACAAACAGAAAACAAGAACAGCAATGAATGGAGTAGAAAAATTAAAAGTTGAACGAATAAAGTGATCTGAAGTAATTGAAAAGAGAAGGGGAATCAAATGAACAAAAAAGTGTACAGCACCAATTATTCCCAGGTGGTCACCCATCGAAGTCTTACGCTGGCCCTACCCAACTTCACTTCGGTGATGGGACGAGAACCGGTTTTTTCTGGCTGGTATGACCGTATGACCGTAGAGAAAAGAAATTGCACAACTTAAGCTACTTTACGATTCATCTCGATCTCAGCGCCTTCAAACTTTTCTAGAGCGGAAGAAAATATCACTACGAAACAAACAGAAAATAAGAACAGCAATGAATGGAGTAGAAAAATTAAATGATGAACGAATAAAGTGATAGGAAGCAATTGAAAAGAGAAGGGGAATCAAATGAACTAAAGTATACAGCACCAGCTATTCCCAGGTGGTCACCCATCCAAGTACTACGCTTGCCCTACCAAGCTTCACTTCGGTGATCGGACGAGAGCCGGTTTTTTCTCGCTCGTATACCCGTAGACAGAAGAAATTGCACAACTTAAGCTACTTTAAGCTGCATCTCGATTTCAGCGTCTCTATACTTTTCCACAACGGAAGAAATTAACAGACAAAAAACCAACAGAAAACAAGAACAGCAATGAATGGAGTAGAAACATTAAAACATGAACGAATAAAGTGATCTGAAGCAATTCAAAAGAGAAGGGGAATCAAATGAACAAAAAATTCTACAGCACCAGTTATTCCCAGGTGGTCACCCATCCAAGTTCTACGCTGGCCCTACCCAATTTCACTTCGGTGATCGGACGAGAACCGGTTTTTTCTGGCTGGTATGACCGTATGACCGTAGAGAAAAGAAATTGCACAACTTAAGCTACTTTACGGTGGAGTAAAATTCCAAAACTTAAGCTGATTTACGCTGCATCTCGATTTCAGATCCTTTTAAATTTTTTAGAACGGAAGAAAACAACACTAAAAAAACAAACAGAAAACAAGAACAGCAATGAATGGAGTAGAAAAATTAAAAGATGAACGAATAAAGGGATATGAAGCAATTGAAAAGAGAAGGGGAATCAAATGAACAAAAGTCTACAGCACCAGTTATTCCCAGGTGGTCACCCATCCAAGTACTACGCTTTCCTTTCCGAGTTTTACTTCGGTCATCGGACGAGTACCGGTTTTCTCTCGCTGGTATGGCCGTAGACAGAAAAAATTGCACAACTTAAGCTACTTGATGCTGCATCACTATTTCAGCGCCTTTTATCTTTTCTAGAACGAAAGAAAATATCACTACGAAACAAACAGAAAACAAGAACAGCAATGAATGGAGTAGAAAAATTAAAAGATGAACGAATAAAATGATCTGAAGCAATTGAAAAGAGAAGGGAAATCAAATGAACAAAAGTCTACAGCACCAGTTATTCCCAGGTGGTCACCCATCCAAGGACTACGCTTTCCCTTCCGAGTTTTACTTCCGTGATCGGACGAGTACCGGTTTTTTCTCGCTGGTATAGCCGTAGACAGAAGATATTGCAACACTTAAGCTACTTTATGCTGCATCTCGATTTCAGCGCCTCTTTACTTTTCTAGAACGGAAGAAAACAACACTAAAAAAACTAACAGAAAACCAGAACAGCAATGAATGGAGTAGAAAAATTAAAAGTTGAACGAATAAAGTGATATCAAGCAATTCAAAAGAGAAGAGGAATCAAATGAACAAAAGTCTACAGCACCAGTTATTCCCAGGTTGTCACCCATCCAAGTCCTACGCTGGACTTACCGAGTTTCACTTCGGTGATCGGAGGAGAACCGGTTTTTTCTCAGTAGTATGACCGTAGACTGAAGAAATTCCACAACTTAAGCTATTTGATGCTGCATCACTATTTCAGCGCCTTTTATCTTTTCTAGAACGAAAGAAAACAACACTAAAAAAAACAAACAGAAAACAAGAACAGCAATGAATGGAGTAGAAAAATTAAAAGTTGAACGAATAAAGGGATCTGAAGCAATTGAAAAGAGAAGGGGAATCAAATGAACAAAAGTCTACAGCACCAGTTATTCCCAGGTGGTCACCCATCCAAGTACTACGCTTGTCTTACCGAGTTTCACTTCGGTGATCGGAGGAGAATCGGTTTCTTCTCAGTGTTATGGCCGTAGAGAAAAGAAATTGCACAACTTAAGCTACTTTACGCTGCATCACTATTAGTAGTTATGACCCCACAGATACCGCACTTACGAGGGGATGGGTGGTCTAAATTCCTGAATAACCCCTTAAGAATGTAGGGGGAGGGGAGGTTGGAATGTAGAAAACGGTCAAAGTACGAATTCCAATCGCCAAGGCGGGAATTTGAATTATGAAATATGAAGACATATTTTTAAAGAGAGAAAAGTTTAAAAGCCCGATCAAAATCAGGAGAATCACTTGCTGATCAATACCGGTGTATAAACATGTCGATTCCGGTTCACGAAGAGTGTTATGCTTCTGTGATTGTCAATGAAGACGGGAGTAAGAAGATTTTTATCGGAGACTACGATTCACCTCCAAACGAGAAGAAAGACGAAAATACAGTAGGGCTCTATATAAATTTGAATAACTTCCAGAAGTTCGATGAGCACTACCAAGAAATTGAAAACTATGTTTTAAGTTTCGTTTAAACCCAAAGCTTTCAGGAAAAGAAGAAGAGAGACAGAGACGCTGATGACAATGATGAGGAAAACCGAACCAGCACGAAAAAGAAAGCTAAAATGGAAAAGGGGAAGAAAGGGAAGAAAACAAGTCCCAAGTACATGAGTAAGAAACCACACCATCTAAAGCTCAAAATTCCCCCACGAAAAGTCGTTTGTGATGAGGTAGAGATGGTAGAAAGGCGCGTTGAGATGGAAGACATGTTGTTGAAGACCTATGCTGGCGCAGTAGAAAGGCAACTTGCAAAGATAGTCAAAGAAAATTGCTTTGGCTGTATATACGATAGGCCCAGCCAGAAAGACCACGACGTCTGTCTTGACACTTCATATAATGAGATCATAGAACTATATTTAAATAAAGCTATGTCAAGAGTAGATCATGATGATGTCATGAAACGATGCTATGAATCATTTAAGAAAATAGACCCTCCACCAAGTGCAATGGACATGATGAGATATAATGATCCGAATTGGTTTTATGAAAACTTGAAAACCGAAATTGGAAGTGATAAACTAAAGCGCACTTTGCTAAACTTGTAAATAGTTCATTTTATGCATCGCACCAGGTTATATATAAACATTAATTATCCCTGCTGGATGTAATACATACTTATTTGAACAAAATAAAGGAGAAAAAAAAAAGCAATTTAAGAATTATTTGTCTGATAACTATTTATTTACATTAGCGCTGTGATGCGAGCAACATGAGCTCTTGCTTTCCGGAAGCCCCCTTAAAATTAAGTGCAAACAATCTATTTAGACGCGCTAGATGTATCTTTGCTTGCTGTGGAGGAACTATAATACTTGAAAATTCTGATCAAGTAGATGGAACAGTACCTACAAAATCTGTATCACAATCCCGATCATGCTGGGAGTTTTGGAGAGGTGGAAGCTGTCTACCGTGTCGTAAAAGACGAGGGAAAGTTTAACATTTCTCGTAAAAAGATCAGAGAATGGTTATCGACACAAGACACGTACACGCTTCATAAGCCGATTAGGAAAAATCTCAAACGCAATCGCGTGCTTGTTGACGGAATCGATCATGAATGGCAAGCCGACTTAGTGGACATGTCATCACTTAGCAAAGACAATGATGGAGTCAATTATTTACTAACTTGTATAGATGTGTTCTCAAAATTTGCATGGGTAGTTCCTTTGAAGGCCAAGGGTGCAGCTGCTTTGGTTGAGGCATTTAAGAAAATTTTTATAGGTGGCCGTCACCCGCGCATTCTATATACAGATAAAGGAACTGAGTTTTCAAATAGACCCCTCAAAAAATTACTGAAAGACAAAGATGTACAGTTTATTATTTCACAAAATGAAGTCAAGGCTTCAGTGATCGAAAGATACAATCGTACTTTGAAAGCTAGAATGTGCAAGTATTTTACCTGGAAAAGTAATCTTCGATACATTGATGCCTTGCAACAATTTGTTTCTGCCTACAACAACACCATACACCGCAGTATCAAAATGAAACCCAGAGATGTCAACGAAAGAAATGAGAGAAAAGTATGGGAAACCTTGTACGAAGGAAAACAATTGATTGTTAGGAAGAAGCCCGTAAGATTTCGTTATAAAGTGGGCGATAGGGTGCGAATCGCTAAGACAAGGATGACGTTTGAGAAATCGTACTTACCAGGTTGGTCCGAGGAAATATTTAAGATTGACAGTCGACAAGCATCGCATCCTCCAACCTACCGCATCAACGATCTTAATGGTCAAGAAATTCAGGGTAGGTTCTACGAGAAAGAGCTGCAAAAAGTCAATAAACGCGACGAGGTTTATCGCGTCGAGAAAATCATACGTAGACGACAAAGAAAGGGAGTGAAGGAAGTTTTGGTAAAGTGGCTTGGATGGCCTCAAGACTTCAACAGCTGGATACCGGAAAGTGATCTGCTATGAAAAACGTTATAAACACCATTTAATGCTAACATTGATTATTATCTCTTGGCTCGTGATGATGGAAGGATCCGAGTTTTATCTTACTCTACCCAGTAACTCTTCGATGAATGTGTACCCTGACAATACTCTGTCAGATTTCAGTGTACATCTTCCACAACCCATAGAGCTTTCAGGAGAATGGGAAGTTAGTATGAAAGAAATCCAGTATCCAAGGACTTGGAATAATGTCCGTCAAAAAGAAAACCATTTCTATGTGACCGATTCGTCTGGTATTCCCACAGTTTACATCATGAAGGAAGGATATTATCCTTCAGCTATTGATATCATTGAGGGGATTAAAAGCGCCATCGATGACAAGAAAGTAAAAGATAGCATCGACATAGAGTTTAATAGGATTACCAGACGCGTTACCATAACGCCAGCTCAAGGTTACTCCATGTTGTTTGGAGAAAGTCTGGCTGTCATGCTAGGGTTTGGAATATCAATGCATACCATTACAAAGAAAACAACAGCACCACACGTTATCAACATAGAGGGAGGTCTTACTTCTCTCTATGTGTATAGTGACGTCATTCAGGCGCAAATCGTGGGAGACAGCATGGTGCCCTTATTACGCATAGTAAATGTTGAAGGAAAAGACGGAGAAATCGTTTCACGAACATTTGTAGACCCTCCCTTTTACAGTGTAAGTCGAAAGACCATTGATCGCATCCAAGTCAATATAAAGGATGACACAGGACAAAATGTGCCATTTGAATCAGGGAAGTTGATTGTGCAACTACACTTCAGACAGCGGAAGCCTTTGTATATCTAAAGCATCATGAGGAAGATTCATACTCCTAATCCCGATATCTACAAATCGTATTACCTAAAACAAGCTCAGCATGGAGGTGGAAATTTACCAGCATTTCATGGCGCGAGATTTCAACGTGGCTACGGCATTGGCTCTTTCCTTAAAGGTTTATTTCGATCAGCTGTGCCTTTCCTTAGAGAAGGCGCTAAATCAGTAGGGAAAACCGCTCTTGCTACTGGAATGACCATAGCAAATGATGTAATGGCCGGTCAGGATTTAAAATCCTCCGCCAGGGCACGTGCCAATGAAGCAAAAAATAAATTTAAAGATCAAGCACTCGATACCGTCATGACTGCGGTTGGACAAAGTGGAAAGGGTGTAAAACGTGGTGCTACTCCGAATAGCGCCAGTCACTCTCAGGCTAAGAGAAGGAAAACAACTGCGCCAAAAAGCAGAGGAGGAAAAACCAAGCAAACCAACCGAGGGAAACGAGTTATAGAAAACGACATTTTTGGATCATATTAAGGAACTATGGCTTTCGTTCATCACGACTCATCAGAATGCTCAAAATCAGAACTTGATTTATTTTACGTACCACCAACGCAAACAGGTCTGGAAGCGGGACGCTTTGTGGACTATCATCCTATTTCTAACATCAGCGACAATGGTCCTATAGAATTTCTGGTCAGTGGGGCAGGGACTGAGTACATTTACTTGGCTCGTACTCAGCTTTACGTCAAAGCTAAAATCACTAAACCCGACGGAAGTAATTTGGATCCTGATACTAAAGTTGGTCCAGTTAATTTGTTCTTGAATTCTATGTTTATTCAAATCGACGTCTCGCTAAATGGTAAATTGGTGTCATCAGCCACCAACACGAACCCCTACCGTGCTATCCTGGAAAGTACTCTCAGTTATGGCCTAGCAGCTAAACAGTCTCAACTCACCGGGGCCTTATTTTACAAAGACAGAGCAGGATATCTCGATGAAGTAGACCCCACTAAAGATGATAAAGATGCAAACACGGGTTTGAAAGCAAGGTACGAACACACTAAGGAATCTCAAAGTGTATAGATGATTGGACGAATCCACGAGGATGTATTCAACATCGATCGTTTAATGATTAACGGTGTAGATTTAAGGCTGAAGCTAACACGGTCAAAGAACGAGTTTTGCCTGCTTTCATCCGCTACTGGAGCTAATTTTAAGCTCGTTATTGAAGATGCTATTCTGTTCATTCGTAAAGAAAAAGTCAGTCCATCCGTAATGCTTGGTCATGCCGAAGCTCTGCGCAAAACCACAGCAAAGTACCCTATCAAGAGAATGGATTTTAAGGTTATCTCCGTTCCAAGAGGCGCTTTGAACTCTTCTCAGGATAACATTTTCAACGGTCAGATCCCTAAACGCATTGTTGTTGCCATGGTAGACAATGATGCTTACTCTGGGAACTATAAGAAGAATCCGTTCAACTTCAAAACTAATGATCTGAGTTTCCTGGGAGTTTATGTTGACGGAGAACCATTGCCTTCCAAACCACCTCAACCCAAGTTCGACCCCGCCAACGGCTTGGGCTTCATCATGGCCTACCAATCTCTGTATTCAGGAACAGGCTCCATGTTTGAGGATCACGGAAATGACATAACCCGGGATGAATTCAATCAAGGTTACGCCATTTTCTGCTTTGATCTGACCCCTGACCTGAGCAATGGCGCGCACTACAATCTGATAAGAAAAGGAAACCTACGTCTTGAGATCCAGTTCGCCAAGACACTCCCTGTGAGCACTAACGTTATCGTTCTGGCTGAATTTGAAACTCTGATTGAAGTAGACAACCAGAGAAACGTCTTGTTTGATTTTACGAACTAAAATGAATACAAAACAACTAGCGATGATCATGTGGACGGATAGGATCACAAGGACTGAATTTCAAGGGGTATTTCCGTCAGATGAGCTGCCTGATCATGTAGACATCTACCCAAGTGCCTATATTGCAAATGTAGACCCAAGTGATCAGCCAGGAAGCCACTGGGTCGCCATGTATTTTACGAAGGAAGGAAAAGCGGAGTTTTGGGATTCGTACGGCCAAGCTCCCCAGTTGTATTCAAGAACATTCCAAGACTTTTTAGACAGGAACTCAAATTACTGGATAATGAACCATACTGTATTGCAAAGTTTAGATTCTAGTGTCTGTGGTGAATATTGTATTTACTACCTGGTACATAGATCTCGTGGTTTTTCATTATCAACTATTGTCAATCATTTTACTCAGAGAAAACGTATCAATGATTCTATTGTATACGAATTTGCAAAACGTCATTATCCGTCTGTATTTATGAGGGATAAAAAACGTGCAGCTGTAAAACAAAAATCATCTAAGTCACGATTTAAAAATAAAACAACACTGTAAATTGATTTAATATTTTTATTTAGATTTCAATAAAATGTTTACATTGGTGAACTCATATGTTTGTTGTCCATTAATATTTAATCCATCGGGGTGATATGTCTAAAGAAGCTGCAGACTTTGTGTTTCTCTCTTTCTTTTTCTTGGGACTGGGTGGAGGAGTAGGTGACGAACGTAGATCATCATCTTCATCATCATAAACACTTCCCTCCTTGTTCTTATATTCTTTCAGAGTCTTTTTCCTAGTTTCATTTACGATCCAGTCCATTGGTGTATTGAGCCGTGCGAGACCCCGCGAAAACGTGTTCCAGTTAGAAGGTTGGAATCGTTTACGTTCACCCATTACATCTCTCACTAAATCAACAATGTTTGTTCCGGGTACAGGCTTGCCATTGTAAGTCAGCTCTCCACGATCATTCCAAAACATAACATCTCTGTTTTGTTTAAGTTTGTTAATCAGTAGTCTGGCCTTCGTCTTGACGGTTTTGGGCACGCTGTCGATAATCTCATCTTCGATTCGAATTTCTTTTTCTGAAGGGAGCTGTCGTTTTTCTTCTTCTTCTGTCTCAGTTCCATAACTCTTTAGTACGGACGTTACTTTTACAGGAAGGGGTTGCTTTACTTGTCTTTGTCTATTAAATTCTAAATACTTTTGTAAAGTTTGGTTGTACAGCTTTAGTTTCTCATCGTCTGCAATATCATGCTGAGATAAGATGTCGTTCATTTCCGAATCCAACTCACCAAGAGTTCTCACCACGGGGTTCGTTGGGGCTTTGTGCTGGTGATGATGTACACTAGATAGATACGTCTCTGGGAGCAATACCATTTTCCGCGCCATTATGGAAGTAGACTGGCTAATTGTTGCAGCACGGGTGCCAGTAAAATGCCCAAGAAGCCTTCTCCTTTCTGCACGATAAGGTTTTTCTTTGTGCTTAACGGAACGCGTTTATCTGCCAAGTGCCTCAGAGTTTCTTTATGAGGCCTGAGTTTCCCCTTATGGTATGGACTCAATTTGACAGTTCCCCGCAACACGTTGAGTACACACTCACAGATTGCTTTAAGAAGTTGATTATCAGCAGCGTGAAGAAGTGCTCGCCTTTGTTTTGAATTACATTTCTTGAGGACTCGCAAAAAGTCAATGTTGTTTCTCATGCTCTGAGACATGTCTAAATGATGGAAATGATGTAGTACGTCTCTTTTTATCCCTTTTTGACGTACGCGTACTGTACTTGGTCAGGAAAAATATTAGTTCTTACGCGAAACTGTTCAGGAGTATTCTGTTTCAAATCTAGAAATAAATAGCCATACGGATGAGAGCAAGCATCCGTGTAAGCTTCTTGAAGAAATTTCGCGCGACCTGGATATATTTGACGAGCTAAGTGAGATACTTGAGCACGATCTCGAGGGTTGGAGAACAAACAGATTTAATGGCAATTCAAACTAACATTACGGCTTTCCTTTCCTTTGGGGAAAAGATTCTGCTGAATGTGAATAAGGCTCATGTTCTTGTGATGACATCCACGCGTTACCAAATTAGTTAATTCTTTGCTGTTCCCTGTTTCAGTCATCAAGTCATCTAAAATCAAAAGGTTTCTATAGGCAGGATTGATGGTCTCACTAATTTCGCTAGGCACCCCTTCAATGAATTCTATATGAGGTATACTTCTTCGCATCTCCTCGAACATTGGTTGATATTCTCCATAACACCACAAGATTTTTTCGGGGGGATTTTGAATCATTTCTTCTCCCAATTCCAATAGTTTTCTTACAAATGATGTTTTGCCACACATGGTTGGCCCCGATACAATCATAGGGAAAGGATGTTTTAGTCTCGGGTCCATGATTAGACTGAATGAAATGCTACAGTGAATTTTTATTATATTTATTTTTTTATGCATATTCAATATTTATATATATATATATATATATATAACGCACTACAAAAGGAAATCAACGTCTAAGGTATTTCGAATATACTTGCAAAGCAAAACTATCGAAGCAGGAAAAAAACTATTTGCATAAGATAATGATATAGAGCTGATTAGAACCCATAGGGCACGGTGTCAAAGTTGCCAATTTTTACACGCTTCGTGTAAACTATCCTATAATCTCGTGATTCGGAGCGTGAGATTATGTTTTTTGACTTAACATCTCGTACAATTTTACATGGATTATTTACAGTAATCTTTTCTCCAGCTATTCCCCGCACCATTCTTGACATGGTATCTAAATTTATTTGTAGGGAGTTTCTGTAGTTCAGCGTTATTCCCCTCACTTTGCAGCACGTACTCCCATCATCAAGCTTGTAGGCATAGTTTTTCGGTCCACCAGATACAAACGTGGTGATGTGGTTCTCGCCAGTCTAAGATGTCAATTGCCCAAGGTAATCTCCGGTGTCTGGCTCCCATTCGCCTTCCCGGGATAGATAAATTATGGAATCTAAAAGATCAAAATAATACATTCAGCACAGTGTTACTTTCGTGATATTTTTATGCATATTTGTATTCAGTTACCTGTATCAAAGTAGAGGACTCTTTCTTCTAAACCTTCCAAGACACTGTACAGCTTTAGACGTGCGTGAGCTGTGGTGAAGGCTGCCAGCACCACGTTGGTCTTGGCGTTGGGAGGAATGAAGTCTTCTGTATGAACAAAATGTACTTCAATCGCCTCGTCGTTGACAAACCTCATATTCTGGACCTCTACGGCGTCGGATAAGAGGAGCTCAAAGTAGCGATCTTCATCAGTGACCATCTCCACCTGGGTCATGTTAGTTCTTTGAGCAAATTTACCCCAGAAACTAAAAGAATAAAATTGGGGGAAAAAAGGGAATTTGAGTATAGCTCGATTACAAGGTTCTGTGAAATACAAAATGCATACCTATTTAGCATTAGTTTGGCTAGAGCGCGCAAACCAGGATTTTTCTGGATCTTAGATGGGTCCAGTCGTATCCCCTCATTTTCGAAGTATCTCTGGATGTACAGGGCTTTTTCATCTTCAGTGCGACACCAACTTGGGTATCCAGAAGATTCCTGCTTAATTTTGAGGAACTTGTCGATATAGGAACTGAACAGCTCGTCTGACGTTTGTGGGAAATGCCACACCTCGTCTATGCGAACTAATCGATAACCTTTTTCAATGGCTTTAGACAACTCGATGGATACCCATGTCCCATTAACAGCACGCTCATTTTCGGAATGATCACAGGGTTCTTGTTGTTGATTGTCAGCACAAGTGCGACAAAGGGGGAAGGTAAGCTTGCCATTCGAACGGTAAGGAAGGACAGGGTGGTACAGACCACGAGGAGGCAGGACAGTACACTTTACCAGGCCAAAGTATTGATCGAGGGGAGCAAAGTTTTCTGTGATAATGACAGGATGCCCCAGAGGATAGGTGCAGTACTTGTTCGTCCATGGGTACTAACTGGTGGAAAATGAAGAGTATGAAAAAAGAATAGTTATTTAAAATAGATGAATAAAAATATATATATATATATATATAAGAAATCTGTGAATCAATTTTCCGTAAAATAGTGCTCAATACATCGATAGAAGTAGAGCAGAATATTTGTTTGAGAAGAAAAAGTCAAGACAACATTTTTCCCGACAAGCCTGTTTCGTGAATTGCTTCACTCTTCAGGGGATTTAATGATAAGAATATTCGTTACTATCATTTATATAGAAAAAGTATACATAATTAATTAGTGGATGTAGTTTAGCTGTTGCGTAATAATGCTTTGTTTCTGTGGCGGCATGAAGATACAAGTTCGTTGCGCTTATTTAATGATGAGAGTTCCGGTCGATAAATTATTAGAAACTTTTCTTTAAGACAAAGGTTACATCTTTTGCTGGAGCTGTTGTAGGCGGAGCTTGAAGATAGGACGCGCCATAAAATGGAGTAGCTGATATTACCGTTCTTGAGAGTCCAGATGTATTTGCTGAGTTCAGTCGAGTTTTTATGTTGTTCGTGGCGGAATGAGGCGGTGTGGTTTCTGTGTCTTGTTTTGAAGTCGTTTTCTGTGAGTCCTATGTATGTTGCGGTAGTGTTGTTGTCCTTTCTTGTGACGGTGGCTTGGTATACAACTGATGATTGGAGGCAGTTGCCATTAAGCGAGCAATTGTTCTTTTGTCGGCAGTTGCATGTTTTCTTGTCCTTTGTGTTGTTTGCGGTGTCGTTGTCGTCTCTCGGTGGATGTAAAATGCGCTTGTTATGATTGTCAATGATTTGTTTGGCATTGTTCATGCAGCTGTAACTGATCTTGATGGTGTTACGATTAAAGACTTTCCTAAGATTATGGCCTCTAGGAAAGTGTTTATCAACTAGGCCAAGGAATCTCTGTCCGATATTGGTGCTGACATTTTTGCTAAATGGGGGGTTGTACCAGAGTATGCCGTTTCGTTGTCTGTTTTTGCGTTTTGTGGTCGCGGTTGGTTCGTAGTTTAGGATGTACTGGTATCCGCTTTCGTCAAGTGCTTTTTGATATGGAGGGGCAGCTTGGTCGAAGGATGCTATGTCGGATGAAAGGGATGACAGTAGTCTGTTGATGCCGGCAGGTATGTTGTTGGTAGTGATTGGTGGATGGTTGCTCTCACGGTGGACGTACTGCAGTGTAGTGTTAGGCTTTATGTAGGGCTGGTAGGTATTTTGGTTTAGGTTGAAAGTAGCATCTAGGAAGTTGATGATCTGCTTGTTGGCTTCGATGGTGATGCGTAGTCCGTTGTTGTTGAAGATTCGGCAAATGTCTTTCTTGATATTTTCAGTTTCTCTCGGTGTGGCGTTAGAAATGGCTAGTCCGTCGTCTCGGTACAGTCCTACGTTGATGTTAAGGTTCTGTAGTTGAGAAAGAAGAAAACTTCCTACTAACTCGCATGTTTCAGCGCCGTCATAGCTGCCCATTGTAACGTCAAATGTTGTGTCTCCTTTCTTCTGCCATTGTTGCTGCTTGTGTATGAGGATTGATTTCTTAGCATGAATTATGATGTTTCGTTCGTCGTATGTTGAGGCGAAGTCAAGCGCTCTGTTAAGGAGGTCATGGCTGATTGATGGGTAGAATTCAACGATGTCAAAGCAAATAAAACTGTGTTGTTGTTTGTTTTTGATGGATTTGAACCACTCGATTACGGAGGCAGTGTTTTTCCATTGATTGAATTTCGATGCTGTCGTGATTTTGTTGTTGATTCTGTCGAGGATTCTTTTGCTGATTTTGCCTATCTCGGATTTAGTAGGATTGATTAGACGGCAGGCCGGTTTATTAGCGAAGTTCGGCTTGTGGTCTTTAAGTGTTATGAATGCGTCTTTGTCAGCACCAATATCGGACAGAGATTCCTTGGCCTAGTTGATAAACACTTTCCTAGAGGCCATAATCTTAGGAAAGTCTTTAATCGTAACACCATCAAGATCAGTTACAGCTGCATGAACAATGCCAAACAAATCATTGACAATCATAACAAGCGCATTTTACATCCACCGAGAGACGACAACGACACCGCAAACAACACAAAGGACAAGAAAACATGCAACTGCCGACAAAAGAACAATTGCTCGCTTAATGGCAACTGCCTCCAATCATCAGTTGTATACCAAGCCACCGTCACAAGAAAGGACAACAACACTACCGCAACATACATAGGACTCACAGAAAACGACTTCAAAACAAGACACAGAAACCACACCGCCTCATTCCGCCACGAACAACATAAAAACTCGACTGAACTCAGCAAATACATCTGGACTCTCAAGAACGGTAATATCAGCTACTCCATTTTATGGCGCGTCCTATCTTCAAGCTCCGCCTACAACAGCTCCAGCAAAAGATGTAACCTTTGTCTTAAAGAAAAGTTTCTAATAATTTATCGACCGGAACTCTCATCATTAAATAAGCGCAACGAACTTGTATCTTCATGCCGCCACAGAAACAAAGCATTATTACGCAACAGCTAAACTACATCCACTAATTAATTATGTATACTTTTTCTATATAAATGATAGTAACGAATATTCTTATCATTAAATCCCCTGAAGAGTGAAGCAATTCACGAAACAGGCTTGTCGGGAAAAATGTTGTCTTGACTTTTTCTTCTCAAACAAATATATATATATATATGTATATATATATATATATATATATTATATATATATATATAACAATACAAACCTAGAAAAGTCTACGTATTTGATTTTTTCTCCGAGCTGAACCTCATGGTACAGTTTCACCGCATTTGTTCTCCCACCATACAAGGAATGTCTAGGCTCTAGAGGGTCTGCAAGGGTTATTCTGTCAAAAGCTTCTTTCATTGCATGGTTGAACTTGAGCTCACTTTTCAGTTGACATTCCCACATTTCAACTCAGCATCATTACTGATTACTTCCGGCGCCTAACATGGCAGCCACATATTCTTTGTCTGTATATACGTTATTGTTTTTTATGGTTTGTCGCTGTTATGTAGTCCCTTTTTCTTATATTGATAATTATAACATTAATCGTCATTTGGATCTTGAAAGAAGTAAATCTCTGCACTTTGGTTTAGTGATTAATTCAGTGGTTTCAAGTTCATCTCCCTGGAATGTTTGTCAGTTAACTTCGTTTCGTCTCAAGTCTGGTTTCTACAAGTCTCGTATTGCCGTTGGAAAAATATCTAAGCATGGTTATACTTCATTATCTATTCCTGGTCATGATCCTCCAACTGATATTACTATTTCTATGGATATTCATCGTAATCCTGGCCCTTCTTCGTTTAACTCTGACCTCAAGACTACGGTTCAACGACTTCATATGGTTCATCACACAAATAATTATCATCGTTCATTGGATATGCCTCGTCTTTCTTTACAACATTTAACATCTACACCTGTGTTATCCCATGTCTTTTATGGCCATAACAGAACATCGGTCCTTAATTACAATAAAGAAATCCTGGATTCCACAGCTGGAAATTCAAATCTTAACCGTCAACTGCCGTTAATAACATACTCAAGAGCAAATCTTTTCGAACTTCGCCGTAATACAAAAGCTCCTTCATCTTGCTGCTCCTCTGCTCTTAAGGAATTAAAGCTTTTTCGATTTCGTGGCAAGCGAGGTGGTCATCGTACAGATCGTTCTACAATTTCATCATCACCTGCTTCAACAACAAACATTAAAATTCCTGCATCACTTGAACCTGCTTCAATTTCTACCTCAACTGCAAACTACATGAAATTTTGTCTCTTAAATGCTCGTTCAATAAACAATAAATCTCTTTTAATTAAGGATTATGTTGTTGAAAGAGACATCGATATTCTCGCTATAACTGAAACCTGGCTAAAAAATACTAATTCTGATTTTATTGTGCGTGATATTTGTCCTACTGGTTATTCGTTTTGTCATGTTCCTCGTCAAAATCGTACTGGTGGAGGTGTTGGCATAATGTATAAAAATAGCCTGAAAATCAATCATCATGTAACAATGTCTCACACGTCTTTTGAATTTATGGAAATGCTACTTCATCATCAATCGTCTACTTATCGTATTGTTATTGTTTATCGTCCACCCTCTTCAAATAGCTTGCTATTTAATGATGATTTCACTACTCTCTTGGAACGACTGGTTACATCTTCTGGCAAACTGGTAATTTCTGGAGATTTTAACTTTCACATCAATGACACTAAAGATAATAATGCTAATCGCTTTATGGATTTACTCGATTGTTTTAATCTGACTGTCCTTGATCCTGTTTCACCTACACATAAAAGTAATCACGTTTTGGATCTAATCATTACAAGATCTGATGAAAAATCTGTGACCAACCTTACTGTACACGATCCTGTTTTATCTGATCATTATGCTGTTCATTGTATGTTATCTGTAAACAAGCCTCTACTTCAATCAAAAAGCATTTCTTATCGCAAGCTTCGTGCAATAGATGCTGATTGTCTCCAACAAGATATTATGAACTCTGCACTATATCAATGTCCTGCTACTCAACTATCTGATTTGTGTACTCAATATGACTCTGTTTTATCGTCTATTTTAAATAAACATGCTCCTTTACGTTCTCGATCCATCTCCCTTCGCCCAAGAGCTCCATGGTATACTGACGAAATTCAAATTAATAAAACAAAGCGTCGTAATCTAGAAAGACGTTGGCGACGTTCCAAATTAGAGGTTGACCGTGAATTATATGTTGATCAATGTAATGTTGTTAAAAAAACTGATTTTTGATGCAAAAATGAATTTTTATTCTAATTTGATTACTGATGCTGGTTCTAACAGTAATGATCTATTCCGTTCTATTGATCGATTGCTACACCGTATACCTGAGAAAAAACTACCAACCTCAACTTCATCCACAGATCTAGCTAACAATTTTGTTTACTTCTTTAAAAACAAAATCGTTAACATCAGAAATGGCTTCGTTCCTACGTCACATCTTTCAAATGATTTCTCTTATCTGGATTCACCTAAACTGGATTGTAAAATTGATTCATTTTCGCCTATCTCTATTGATGAATTATCAGCCATTGCGAAAAAGATGTCATCTAAATCCTGTAGTCTTGATCCTTTTCCTGCAAGTCTCCTACTTGGACATTTTGGTGCATTACTGCCTACTATATGTGAAATCGTTAACCTGTCACTTCAAACTGGTGTTGTTCCATCTTCTCTTAAAGTTGCTGTTTTAAAACCGTTACTGAAAAAACCATCTCTTGATCATGAAATTTTTGGAAATTATCGCCCTATCTCTAATTTAAAGAATATCTCCAAGATTATTGGAAAAGTCGTTTCCCTTCAGCTAAATGATTATCTGTCTCTGAACAATCTCCATGAACCATTGCAGTCTGCATACAAAACATTTCATAGCTGTGAAACTGCTCTTCTTCGAGTACAAAATGATATCCTCCACTCCATTGACAATCGTTCTTGTGTTGCCATGCTACTCTTGGACCTATCTGCTGCATTTGACACAGTTGATCATCAAATTCTTCTAGATCGTCTCCATACAAAATTTGGCATTTCTGGCATAGCTCTTCAATGGTTTAAGTCCTACCTCACTGATCGCTTTCAATTTGTTTCCATTGATGATTTTTCTTCTGAAGCCCTTCAACTTGATTGTGGCGTACCTCAAGGTTCTGTACTTGGTCCTTTGTTGTATCTCCTTTATACTTCTCCAGTAGCTGATATCCTCCGAATACACAGAATGTCTTTCCACCTTTATGCTGATGACACTCAATTATATATTCCTTTCTCCTGTAATGATGATTTGTCCCTTAATGATTCCATGAATCTGATTGAAAACTGTCTATCTGATATTGATGCTTGGATGACTACAAATAAATTGAAACTAAATAAAGGCAAAACTGAATTCCTGTTATTTTCTTCAAAGCACAGCCCACAGTTAACTCTTCCTTCTCTTCAATTTGGTTCTGATGTGATAATGCCCTCAATGCATGCTCGGAACATTGGTGTCATATTTGATACGCATCTTACTTTGGTTCGTCATGTGAATAATATTTGCAAGTCTTCTTTTTATCATCTCAGAAACATTGCTAAAATAAGAAAATACATCTCTTTGAAAACAACTGAAACTCTCGTCCACGCGTTCATATCCTCCAAACTCGACAACTGTAACTCTCTGCTCTTTGGCTTACCAAACAAACTCTTAGATAAACTACAATCTGTACAGAATGCTGCTGCCAGAATAATCACTCTTTCCCATAAACATGACCACATTACACCTATCCTCGTTAATCTGCATTGGCTACCAATTGAATCTAGAATCAAATATAAAATCCTATTACTTACTTTTAAAGCTCTTCATGGCCAATCTCCTATCTATATCCGGGAACTCATTTCAGTGTATAAACCGAACCGTAATCTTCGTTCTGCATCACAAGTTCTTCTATCAGCACATTCTTATAATCTTAAATCTTATGGTCATCGCTCCTTCTCTGTGGCTGCTCCTGAACTCTGGAACTCACTTCCAATATCTCTCCGAAATGCATCAAGTCTTGCCTCATTCAAAACTGAACTTAAAACTTATCTCTTCAAATTAGCATATTCTTTGTAAATTATTTTATTTTGTCGTTGTCTTTGTCGTTCGTTTACTAGCGCTTAGAACAGATTTGTATTTGCGCTTTATAAATAAATATTATTATTATTATTATTATTATTAAGGCATGGCTCTCAGATGAAAAACTGATTAGCTATATCAAAGCCAGTTTTCTACGAATCTTCCCCAAACTTGGCAAGTTAATGTCTTTTGTGAAAAGAAGGAACCTTAGAGCCTTGGTTACCATGGAAACTAAGTCACGTGACCACAAGGCCGCCATCTTGGATTTTTAAACAAGCCGTTTGTAAACGTACCGAAACATCTTTAAAAGTCATGAAAATGCAGATTACTATTCATATGTACAATGCCTATATGGATCTAATTGGATATCTTGGAAATTATATTAAGTTTCATTTTTAGAATATTTTCTATTTTTTCCAAAAAATTAAAAATATTCTAAGAATTAAACTTAATATAATTTCCAAGATATCCAATTAGATCCATATAGGTATTGCAAATATCAAAAGGAATATGGATTTTCAGGACTTTAGAAGTAGTTTCAATACGACTACAAACGATTTTTTTAAAGAATCCAAGATGGCGGCCTTGTGGTCACGTGACCTGGTTTCCATGGTAACAGATATGCGGTAATTGCTTGCCTTGAAGAATTACTACTACGAGCCAAATTTGGGAAAGATTCAACGTAAACTGTCAAAGATATGAATAAATAACTGATTTTCCATCACTTCCTCAAAAGAGCCATGCCTTAATGGTGCTGAGAACAACATCGAACCCTTGATCAATCAAGTGCTGCTTGCGTGACAAGGTCCTTTCGTACAAAGCCTGCATCGTACAGTCAGCAATGGGATTTCTTGTTTTTCTACCAAAACAAGTGGGGCAGCCATGCCAAAAGCAACCGTGATATTCCCACACGGTGTTGGACTCTGAATGAAACCTGTCGACTCTGAAACTTCCAATTCGTTGTTCCCCAGGGTTTCCTGCATGTCGGATGTAAATGTTATCCCTTTCTGCCAGGTAAGTCAGCCATCTTAATGCTTGAATGGATTGTTTATCCTGAGCTCTGTAGCCGTGCGGTGGAATGACAGCGATCGTTTCTGGTTGAAGGAAGTGTTTTCTGTACACCAAGTTACACACAGAAGCAATGGTGATACAGTTAGCAAAAGGGTCCACATCACTCGTCTCCTTAAACAATCGCTGGAATTCAAGACACGATCGTCGGAGAATATCCACATCAGAGCGACAGTACGCTAAGATTTCCTCTTCCATGTCAAAGACGTAGTCTTGGGCTTTCAACGAATCATACCAATTATAAAATGCTGAACGATCAGGTGGAGGCATACCATCGGGATCGTAGAATTCGGCATCAGGGAGAGGACCGCTGTAATTCTGATTGGCAGAAGTATTAAATTTGTGGGGGAAATAGCCTTTCTTCAATTCGTTCAACCCAAATGTCTTGGGCAGGGCTGCAAGTCTCATGGGTAAGAATGCCATGCTGTCCAAGAACTTGATGTCTCTCTCTTTCACGTGCATAGACATGATCTTTGCCCCATTCATTATAACTGTTGGAGAGATTCCATTTTGGTTTAAAAACGAAAGGATGAAGTAGCCATCGAACCCCTGCATATTATGCGCTAGCCAAATCGATCCTTCGTGCTCTTTTGTGAATACCCAATCACAAAAATTATCGCGTGTGTTTGGGCGGCTGAAGACGTTCTCAACCCCATTTTCATCTTGAGTAACAACGAAATTCGGTTGGTGAATTCCCGTTTCCTAGTTTGTTTCGAAGTCGTAAAAGTACAGCTTTGACTTCGATTCACCACCAGAAGCTTCACCACCACCACCATTTTCTGACACTTCTTCCTCCTCCTCCATTAGCTGCTCTATCCCTTCCATGCTCTCCTCTTCCAAACTAATGTTAGCGGCAGCAGCGTCATTTTCTTCATCAATGGGTTGCATGAAACACAGATGGTTTCCTAATTCAACATATTCTTTGCAAACATTACACTTTGAAAGTCCACAATGATGAGCGTTTGGATTCCTGTTTTTTCTTTTAATGACTTTGTCACAATCTGCGCACTTAATTACCCTCAAACACATTGAACTACCCGCCTTGTTTCGCCTTGTGTGATTTGCAAAGCACCGCTCGTTTTTGAAATATCTATTGCATTGTTCACAGTGTCTCCAATTTTCCACTTCACAGGGACCGCCGAAACAAGTAGTACACACAAATTTACACGAATGATTCTGTCCGTGGTCATATCCTTTCTTGCAATGAGGGCAAAAGTTTTTCCGATTCAAAAAGGCGGGCATAGATGTTATAACATCATAATGGTTATCATGATGATATATGTAAAGACGTTTCTCAGAATCAGGCCCCGAATATATAATTGCATTGAACAAATCTTTGGACACGACATTAATCTGGTAATCAGAGAGCAGAATTTGGAATTTTTTAACCTCTTCGAGACTACATGGACCAAATCGAACAGCTGCATCTCGATGCAATTTTTCGGCCAATTCTTTCTGTAGTAGTCTTCTAGAGTCGGAAATTCTGCTATAGTCAACATTTTAATCTAATTTTGCCTTGGCTACCACTAGCGCACGGGCTAAACAATTAAAGGTCGTCATTGTTTGAAATACGCACGATGCAACGTTTGTCCTCGAGATATTTCTCCAAATTTACAGCTTTTCGACGTCGTTTTCCACTACCATGAGGCATAGAAACATGGAAAAAATTGAGTTGCACTGACTCGTCTAGCCTGAAGTTTTCGTGGGACTGAAGAACCTGCTCAACTCTCGTGAGAAAGCGATTAGCCGTCAGCTGGTCACGCCTCATAAACGGTAACGCAATAGGGTATTGTAGCTGCGGCGTGTGCAAAACCATGCGAACCTGGTCATGATCCGCGATGCCCACCGAAACGCGGTCGATAATATCTTGAAAGGCGCTGTCTAATACTGGGTGCAATTCGTCTACCCCCCTGGCATCTATCTCGTTAAATTGAATGTCATATTCCATACCTTTCGTCTTGAATTTTTTCACATTGACTTCACTGACTTTATTAATACGATACAATGTTGATGGTGGAGGAGGTGGTGGTGGGGGTGGTGGTGGTGGGGATGGTGGTGGAAGCGGTAGGGGTGGGGGTGGAGGCGACGGTGGTGCAGTGTTGTTGGGCAAACGCTGTCTTTTAGCTGGTGACTGGAGGTAATGGCTATCATCATCATCATCATTCAAACCATCACGCACACGTTTTTCCATTCGACCCCCGCTTTGCAGATGGTTTGTAGACGGTGTGTTGTCAAAGGCGTTTGCATAGTCATAGCCAAAGTCAAAGGTTACATCATCGGTAATCAAGGCCTCTATTGATTCCCGGATCTCCTGCTGCTCCATGTGATCAGTAATCATAGCATTTGTGAGGTCACTCATATCATCAAGTTGATTGGATACCAGACGTGCTCGGGTTTCCAAAGCAGTCAGGGTCAGATGTTCGTCCAAGTCAAACATCATTTCTAACACATTAAGATCCTCTTCGGTCTCACAATTACGGATAAGATTTTCGATTGTAAAGTCTGCCATACTCCAAAATAAAAAGTTTAATTAAAAATTAAATTACAATTAAAACAAATATTCATTATTTTTTTAAGCGAAAAATATTGTAAAAAAATTAAAAAAAAAAAAAAAAAAAAAGTGTTTAGAAAACAAAAATAATAGAATAAGATACTTACTATAAAAGTTCTTCTCGTAGGAGATCAGACCACAATATTATTTCCATCAATCCTCCTGCTCGCACTAATGCTAAATACACGAATGGTTTGTTGCTCAGATAAGGCTTTACCCGTACATATAATGCTTTCAAACATTTTTTAGATTCTTTAGTGACCTCTAAGAATTTTAATTTTGGACTTCGTAACATGCATTCCAGGAATTTGTAAGCTCATTGGTTAAGTTTTCTAAAGCGCGGGAAAGTAGAGATATAGAATACGATGAGATAGAATTACGTGTATAGACAGGATAAAATCTCCCGCAGCGATGTTGTGACTGTATAATTTTCTAATCTCGTAAATTGTTTTGTGTTTTTACTAATTCAAATCCATCATTTATATTATTTCTAGCACAAATGACTCTTAATTCATTAAGGAAAAAAAAAAAAAGAAAAAAAAATTGGCAAGCAATGTTAAGCTTAAAAAAGTTTATTATGAGGCTTTGATAAGGTAATTACAATGATTTATCAAATATTGCTATTCATGCATTGCTCATAGTTCGTGCTTCTTCCCCTTGTTTAGTTTGCTTCACTTCAACCAGCGTGCCTTCTTTTGACGAGGCTCGTATTCTTCAGGCTTTCTAGCTTCTTTACCTAATTCTTTCATGTGATCTCTTCGTTCCTCTTCGAACTTCTTACATTCGTTCGCCATCCCTTCTATCACGTCATCAGACCAACTGAAGTAATCACAGCTACGATCGGGGTACTGAACAGCACAACAAAAGAATGTGCGGTCTTTGTTCTCCTCGGTATGACTGACACCTATCTTAGCGTACAGATTGTGTTTGTGACATCGTGGATGTACTGTACGATAATTTATGAATATAGTCTCCAACTCCTGCTTTAAGATTTAATCCAAATAACGAGTTTATTCTCTTTACAATTCCGATTCTCTCTCACAACATCCTTTTCTCCAAACACATCTCTCGTGCTCTCACGGCTCTTCTCTCACATGTCACTCAAACTCCCTCCACAGGGAGCCCAGTCCTTATCATTCTCTCACACTCCCCCTTGACCAACGCAGTAGTCTAAACTGCTTGGTCACTAACAAGTTCCTTTATTCGCACTCTTGCTTGACTCTTTGCCCTCCTTTGAGGTCTTCCATTGTCCTTAACATCATGATCTGTTTCATCTGCTTCCTTGCTCTGATCAATTCTGGTTCCTTGCGACTGTGTCGGTTTCTCTTGGGTACATGTAATTTCTAATGGGTAGATCTTCTCGGACTGGTCTTCTCAGCTTGGTAGCTGCACCTTTTTTCGTTAGAGTTCTGATCTTTACTCCCCTCACCTCTTGATCTTCTCCAACAATCAACTCTTCTACCACTCCTGTCTTCCACTTGATACGACTTGGATTATCATCATGAATGATTACAACATCTCCTACCTCAGCAACCTTATTTCTTGAAGATTTCTTTCTTTGAAACTCCCTAAGGTTCATCAAATACTCTGTGCTCCATCTTTTCCAAAAATGGTTCAGTAACAGGCTGAGGTACACCTGTCTTCTAGTTATGGATGTCAAATCGCAATCTTCTATGACTTATGATGGGTGTGGTAATGTCGCTAAGAGTCTTCCAGTAATAAGGTGTGAGGGTGTCAGTGGCTGTTCACTGACCTCAGGCTCAACATACGTCAAGGGTCTAGAGTTCAAAGTCCCTTCAACCTCTGTTAGCACTGTTGAGAGTTCTTCATAGTTAAGTTTTGCATTACCAAGAACCTTCCTAAGGGATCTCTTCACCAACTGTACCATTCGCTCATAAAACCCACCCCACCATGGGGCCTTCTCTAGAATAAAGTTCCATTTGATTCCTTTCTCTAACGCATAACGTTGAACCTCTTCATGAGCAAACAACTTCTGGATTTCTTTATCCGCAAGTTTAAATGTTTTAGCATTGTCTGAAGTAATGGATGAGGGAATTCCTCTCCTTGAAACAAATCTTCTCAAACACTTTAAAAACGACTCTGTTGATAAGTCTGGAGCCAGTTCCAAATGCAGTGCTCTAGACGAAGTACATGTAAACAAACATATGTAAGTCTTTGGTCCTTGTTCAGGCATCAACTCTGAGGGTTTTATGTACAATGGACCTGCATAATCCACCCCGACATGTGTAAATGCAAGTGTCTCCACAACCCTGTATGGTGGAAGATCTGAGTGCTGTGGTGAAGCATACGCTGTTCCTCGTAATCTCTTGCATAATACACAATGAAACAGAATCTTCCTCACTAGCTGACGTCCTCTAGGGATCCAAAACTGGCTTCTAACTTGCGTCAACGTATCTTTGACTCCTCCATGCTGAACTTCTCGGTGACAATGTTCTACGATCAATCTAGTTAAATAATGTTCTCGTGGTAAGAATATGGGAAACTTAGTTTCAACGGGTAACAACGCATTGGCCAATCTCCCTCTGCTTCTGAGGATTCCTTCTTCATCCTTGTACAGGCCAAGCTGTTTCTGCAAATCTTTCCAATTTTTCTGTTGCTCTGTCTCTCTTTGTACCTCACGAATCCACAGCTTCTCTGCTGCTATCACCTCTTCTTGTGATATTTCGCTGTTTTTTTGTAGTTTCTGCTTACGATCATCTTGTTTAGTCTTGAGAATGGCTATAAATCGTAACACTGTTGCTGTGACTCTAAACAGTTTCATGGGTTTGCTGTATCTTGTACAATCGATAACCTCTGACACGTTCACAGGCTTGGTTGACATATGAATCTTAAATGAACTGGTTAGAAATGAAGCCGTACTTTCGGTGTCGTTCTGCTTCCCTCTCATAACACGAAACTCCTTTAAACAGTCCTCAGAAACATCTGCTTCTTCAATGAAGCCATCTAACTTGGGATAACAGTCTGGTGGCTCTTTCAACCAGCTAGGTCCTTCCCACCATGTAATGTTACTTGCTATCTCTGAAGGGAAACATCCTCTGGATCCAAGGTCTGCAGGATTCTGAGTTCCCGGGCAATGACCCCACATATCAGCTGTCGTTAGTTCTAAGATTGTGTTCACTCGGTTCTCTACAAACTGTTTGAGTTCCTTGCTTCGTGTTATCCAGTACAGAACTGCTTTGCTATCAGTCCAACAGTGTGAAATGTCAATGTTTACAACTGACTCTAGTGCCTTCTTTACTGTAGTAACTAGGCGTGACGTGATCACAGCTGCAACAAGCTCCAACCTTGGTATGGTAAGTTCTGACAAGGGTGCAAGTCTTGACTTGGAGGCAACTAATGTAGAATGTCTAAAACCCATCTCTGTCTCTGTGCACAAGTACACAACAGAACAATATGCTTTCTTAGATGCATCTCCGAATGCATGTAGGCTTGCTGATTTCAATGAATCACTGATCTGAGAGTTCAAATAATACCTTGGCATAACAATGTCCTTTACCTTGTCAGCATCTGCTAACCATTTCTTAACAATTCTCTGCTTACCCTCAGGCAGGGGGCAGTCCCATTCATATTTTAAAGCACAAAGTTCTTGAAACAGTATCCTCATTGGTATCATGACGGGAGAAATCAGTCCTAGTGGATCGAATAACTTTACTGACAAACGTAACACATTTCTCTTGCTGGGTTCCAGATCTTTAGCAAACTGTGTTACCTTATCTAACTTTAGTACCAGGGTATCAGAGTTCAAGTTCCAGTTGATCCCAAGTACCTTATGTTCTCCTTGTGTAGGATCAATCTCATGTAATCCTCCTACAGAAATCTTAGCATATGACTCAGTGTCTCTCTCAACCGTAGGATGTGGTGTCTGTAGTGGATGCTCTACATCCCTTACCTCAGTAGGCCTAGTGTTCTCTACTCTATATTCAGCAATCCTTTTCATCAGGTCCTTGCTGTTTGAAGCCCACTTCCTGAGATTGAATCCACCAGCTGACATACATGACTTGACTGTGTTGTATAACATGAAGGCTTCCTCCTCATCATTCCCCCCAGATGTCCAGTCATCAACATAAAACCCATCCAGTACTCTCACAGCAAGATCAAGATTATCACCATAGTATGACTTGATGTGATAGTTCAAGGTAGCATTAAGTAAAAAAGGGGAACAGTTCATTCCAAAGAGTACCCTGTTAAATCTGAAGACTTCTACTTCTGGATCTTCTGCATTTACATCGTTTACCCATAGGAACCTCATCAAATCTCTTTGGCTGTCCTCGACACAAATGTTCAAAAAGGCCTTTTCAATGTCAGCAACTAATCCTACCTTGCGGGCTCTGAAGCGTATCAAAATATCCAGTAGTGCACTTGACAGAGCTGGTCCAGTATGTATACAGTCATTGAGTGATGGGTACCTTGAACTGACCTTGGAACTGGCATCATAAACAACTCTCAACTTGGTAGACAATGCATCCTTTCTTATCACCGCCTGATGTGGTAAGTAATGGATCTCTTCTGCAGTGTCCCTCTCGTTAGGCTTTACCTTCTCTATAATTCCACTCTGCTCTTGTTCTTCTATGATCTGGTTATATTCCTTGTAGATGTCTTGGTCTCTTCGTAGTCGTCTCACTAGCGAGTCCAGTCGAGACAGGGCCAACTCGTAATTATCTGGTAGGGGCATGTGTTTCTCTTTAACTGGCAATCTGACAACATATCTACCTTCCTGGAAGGAGATATTCTTCTGGAATGATTCATGAATTGTCTCCGTATCTACAATTCCAATGGAATCTAAGCTCCATAGTTTGTTCACCAGTTCCTGTGAGGGTTCTGGCTCTGTATCTCTAAGGTCAACAAGAGGTTGTACTGTTGACTGAACTTTCAAAACATGGGTAGATACAAGATTGACACTTGACAGTAGGCTATTTCTGGAAGATGGCATGGGCCCTGACAGCACCCAGCCCAACTTTGTCTCGCTTGCCACTGGTCCACTGACCTCCCCCTGTTTGGTGTTCCCCGTAAAGAACTTCCAATAAAAATCTGCTCCAATAAGCATGTCAATTTCAATACCTGATTCTCCCTCATTGGTATCAGCTAGTTTAATATCGTTCAAATATGCAAAGTTCCTTTTCGCCTTGTCAATTTCTTGACTTCCTAATGGTTGACAGATGGTTGGTACAACAAATAAATTCACCGAAGCAGCAAATCGTCCATTCTTATCTTTAACAATCAGTTCCACGTTTTCACAAATTCGCAACTCTGATGACTCGTTATTTCCAAATGTTTTTATCATTAATGACTCTCTCTTTCCAGGGTTTAAGCTCAATTGTTCCTTAACATGTTGAGTAACATAACTCCTCTGACTCCCTGAGTCAAATATGACTCTAATTCTCATGCTAGAACTGGAATATGGTGACTCCACGATGGCTTGTGCAGTTTGAAGTAAAATGCTATCACATGATCTCACGTGAAGGTTATGGGTGGCAGCACTGCTTGTGCTTGTCTCTCTAGTTTGTTGATGAGATGTGGTGCTAGATGTCTGTGGTGCTGAATTGGGTGCTGGCTTATTCTCACTTGATTGTCTGGATTGGCTCTCCTCACACAAGCTTACATGATGTCTTCCAGAACATTTAGGACATACCTTTGCTGAAGTACAATCCTTGGCAACATGATCTTTCTTCAGACACCTGAAGCAGCGTCCTTGTTTACGTAATTCTTGTCTCCTTTTTGCTTTATCAGTAACTACATGGCAAGTAACTGAAGCATGTTCTCCTCTACAATAAGAACATGTTATTGATCTTGTCGTTTCACTCGTAAACAATGTGGCTGCTGTTGTGGGACTACTTTTCCCCCAGGTAAATGAAGATCTTCTTGAGTTCGATTCACTCCGTTGTCCGGAAGCCTGAACTCCAGCACACCGTTCCCGATTTTCCACTTCTTCTCTCAACAATGTCAACAATGGATCTAACTCCCAAGTCCCTTTAATTTGTCGACTGATATTCAATTTTACTTCTTCTGGTAATTTCCTTACGATGACAGGAACGAGCAATGCTCCATAAGATGAAGTAGGTACGTCTAGTGCTTTCAAGCCGCGCACGTGCGTTTCGATCTGTTCGTAGGTTTGTCTGAGCTTGTTTACGTCGGTCGATGAATTAAGCGGAGGAATTTTCAATAAATAATCCATATGACTGCTTATTATTGTCTGTTTGTCTCCAAAACGTCGTTGTAGTAGGTCTATAGCTGTTTGGTAATTTCCTTCAGTCAGTTGAAGTCCGGAAATTGTAGATTCAGCTTTCCCTTCCACCAACCCTTTCAAGTAGTTGAATTTGTCGATGTTTGACAGCCCGCCATTGCCGTGTACGGCGCTCTTGAAACTATCCCAAAACGATTGCCATTCAGTTGGCTCTCCTCGAAATTTCTTCAAAACTAGCTTGGGAAGTTTGGTTGCTGTAGAACTGGTTGGTGTAGAGTTAGCAGATCCGCTCGGTGCTGTAGTTTCTTTCGATGAAAGTGTTGCATCTATTTTGGCTTGTAGTTCATGAATTAATTCGGTGAATTTTCCCGCCTCGGCGATCTCGGTAAATATTTCACTTTCATTCTCAATTTTCTCCAAGATTTCGTCCTCCAATTCGTTCAGCTTCGTAATCTTGTCCTCTAGAGTTCTTTTCAATTGATTTAAGTTGATGCTCTGGTCATTTTGGCTATGCTCCACGAGTGTCGTCTCCACTGTGTCTTTCAAATTCCTCACCACTAATCGGTGCCCTTGTCTAATTTTTTCCTTCTTTGTCGCCATAATTCAACAATCCGGCTCGAAGGACCATGTACGATAATTTATGAATATAGTCTCCAACTCCTGCTTTAAGATTTAATTCAAATAACGAGTTTATTCTCTTTACAATTCCGATTCTCTCTCACAACATCCTTTTCTCCAAACACATCTCTTGTGCTCTCACGGCTCTTCTCTCACATGTCACTCAAACTCCCTCCACAGGGAGCCCAGTCCTTATCATTCTCTCACATGTACTCTTGGTGGGTAATCCCAAAGACGGGTATCCAAGATGTCGTAGTCTGATTTCCTGATGTTCAACTTACAACCCAAGATCTCGTTGTCCAAGAACCTTTCTTTGGCTTCTTTCGTCTTGTAGCCTTTACAACATTCAGCCAAGTTTTTGTAGTCCAACTTGGTCCCGCATTTCAGGAATTCGTTCTTGTCTTTGGATTTGTAGACTGAGCAAGGAGAACCACAGAAGCATTGAGGTGCAGGAGAGTTGTCGTAGTCAGACATGATTAGTACGTTGTCCTTACTATGGATTATGCGAGAGCAAGTGGAGTTTTTTGGACGAAGGTGATGAGCAAGTGATTCTGCTGATTTTGATCGGGCTTTTAAACTTTTCTCTCCATAAAAATATGTCTTCATATTTCATAATTCAAATTCCCGCCTTGGTGATTGGAATTCGTACTTTGACCGTGTTCTACATTCCAACCTCCCCTCCCCCTACATTCTTAAAGGGGTATTCAGGGATTTAGACCACCCCTCCCCCTACATTCTTAAGGTGGTATTCAGGAATTTAGACCACCCTTCCCCTCGTAAGTGCGGTATCTGGGGGGTCATAACTACTACTATTTCAGCGCCTTTTAACTTTTCTAGAACGGAAGAAAACAACACTAAAAAAACAAACAGAAAACCAGAACAGCAATGAATGGAGTAGAAAATTTAAAACATAAACGAATAAAGTGATCTGAAGCAATTGAAAAGAGAAGGGGAATCAAATGAACAAAAAATTCTACAGCACCAGTTATTCCCAGCTGGTCACCCATCCAAGTACTACGCTGGCCTTACCGAGTTTCACTTCGGTGATCGCAGGAGAACCGGTTTTTTCTCAGTGGTATGGCCGTAGACAGAAGAAATTCCACAACCTAAGCTATTTGCTGCTGCATCACTATTTCGGCGCCTGGAAACTTTTCTAGAACGAAAGAAAACAACACTAAGAAAAACTAAGAGAAAACAAGAACAGCAATGAATGGAGTAGAAAAATTAAAAGTTGAACGAATAAAGTGATCTGAAGCAATTGAAAAGAGAAGGGGAATCAAATGAAAATAAAAGTTTACAGCACCACTTATTCCCAGGTGGTCACCCATCCAAGTACTACGCTGGCCCTACCGAGTTTCACTTCCGTGATTGGCCGAGAAGCGGTTTTTTCTTGGTGGTATGGCCGTAGACAGAAGAAATTCCACAACTTAAGCTACTTTACGCTGCATCTCGATTTCAGCGCCTTCAAACTTTTCTACAACGGAAGAAAATATCACTACGAAACAAACAGAAAACAAGAAAAGCAATGAATGGAGTAAAAAAATTAAAGTTGAACGAATAAAGTGATCTGAAGCAATTGAAAAGAGAAGGGGAATAAAATGAACAAAAAAAAGTCTACAGCAACAGTTATTCCCAGGTGGTCATCCATCCAGGTACTACGCTGGCCTTACCGAGTTTCACTTCGGTGATCGCAGGAGAACCGGTTTTTTCTCAGTGGTATGGCCGTAGACAGAAGAAATTCCACAACCTAAGCTATTTGATGCCGCATCACTATTTCAGCGCCTAGAAACTTTTCTAGAACGAAAGAAAACAACACTAAAAAAAAACAAACAGAAAACAAGAACAGCAATGAATGGAGTAGAAAAATTAAAAGTTGAACGAATAAAGTGATCTGAAGCAATTGAAAAGAGAAGGGGAATAAAATGAACAAAACAAAGTCTACAGCAACAGTTATTCCCAGGTGGTCACCCATCCAAGTACTACGCTGGCCTTACCGAGTTTCACTTCGGTGATCGGAGGAGAACCGGTTTTTTCTCAGTGGTATGGCCGTAGAGAAAAGAAATTGCAAAACTTAAGCTACTTTACGCTGCATCACTATTTCAGCGGCAGTAAACTTTTCTAGAACGGAAGAAAATATCACTGCAAAACAATGAGAAAACAAGAACAGCAATGAATGGAGAAGAAAAATTAAGAGTTGAACGAATAAAGTGATGTGAAGCAATTGAAAAGAGAAGGGGAATCAAATGAACAAAAAAGTCTACAGCACCAGTTATTCCCAGGTGGTCACCCATCCAAGTACTACGCTGGCCTTACCGAGTTTCACTTCGGTGATCGGAGGAGAACCGGTTTTTTCTCAGTGGTATGGCCGTAGACAGAAGAAATTCCACAACCTAAGCTATTTGATGCCGCATCACTATTTCAGCGCCTAGAAACTTTTCTAGAACGAAAGAAAACAACACTAAAAAAAAACAAACAGAAAACAAGAACAGCAATGAATGGAGTAGAAAAATTAAAAGTTGAACGAATAAAGTGATCTGAAGCAATTGAAAAGAGAAGGGGAATCAAATGAAAATAAAAGTTTACAGCACCACTTATTCCCAGGTGGTCACCCATCCAAGTACTACGCTGGCCCTACCGAGTTTCACTTCCGTGATTGGCCGAGAAGCGGTTTTTTCTTGGTGGTATGGACGTAGACAGAAGAAATTCCACAACTTAAGCTACTTTACGCTGCATCTCGATTTCAGCGCCTTCAAACCTTTCTATAACGGAAGAAAATATCACTACGAAACAAACAGAAAACAAGAAAAGCAATGAATGGAGTAAAAAAATTAAAGTTGAACGAATAAAGTGATCTGAAGCAATTGAAAAGAGAAGGGGAATAAAATGAACAAAAAAAAGTCTACAGCAACAGTTATTCCCAGGTGGTCATCCATCCAGGTACTACGCTGGCCTTACCGAGTTTCACTTCGGTGATCGGAGGAGAACCGGTTTTTTCTCCGTGGTATGGCCGTAGAGAAAAGAAATTCCACAACTTAAGATTAGATATGAAGTGCCGGTTCTGCACCCGGTGCCATCGGTGCGAACCGGTGCTCTCCCCCAGACCCTACCTTGGACCCGTAATAACGGTAACGTATTCTACAGTGAGGCTCCGTATAGAGGGAGGGGTGGTCGGGTATATCTAATCCAAATATAATGTTCTAATTATTCATAAAATATAGTTTTTCTGTACAATCTACACTAGAATCTATTCTAGAACTACTATCTACGCTAAGATCTACACTATATATAGAGCTAGGCTATCAGCTATCAAGCTATCGGCTATTGGCATGTACCTGGCCTGAAAGTCTACACCTGGCTGAACTCATTAGTGAATAAGAAATTTGCACCAATTATTTCTAAAAATTGGACGGTTTGTTTCGTAAAACTGAGAAAGAGTAGATCGTGGTCTTGATATCTAGTAGGTGATTCGCGTGATTGATCCGGCAATTATGCAGAACAGAGTCCTCTATTGTTTCAAGTGACGGGTGTTTCTATTGAACAAATATTTACTAACAATCAAAACATCATAGTTAGTTAAATAATGAAAAGAGCTGTAACTAAACTTATTTTGTATTCACATGTATTGAGCGTTTTTATTAATAAATTTTAAATTATTTTAGAAAAAGTGTTTGTCGTCGTCAAGTCATCTAATTGTTTGTTTTTTGATGAGTCAACTTCATAGAACTCAATT
This sequence comes from Actinia tenebrosa, assembly GCF_029948245.1. Lineage (NCBI taxonomy): Eukaryota > Metazoa > Cnidaria > Anthozoa > Actiniaria > Actiniidae > Actinia > Actinia tenebrosa. The sequence continues at coordinate 4,120,184 of NW_028292580.1, forward strand.
AGGGTGAAACAAAAGCATAAAGTAAAAAGAGTCTAATCCTTTAACAATAGGCTTTGTGACAGAAAAACTATATTTTATGAATAATTAGAACATTTTATTTGGATTAAACTTTGACGTAAAATATAGGATGTGGTGCAATCCAGCAAACTAAAAAATAGATATAGCCGACCACCCCTCCCCCTATACGGAGCCTCACTGTAGAATGCGTTATCGTTATTACAGGTCCGGAGTAGGGTCTAGGGGAGAGCACCGATTCGCACTTCATATCTACTCTTAAGCTACTTTACGCTGCATCTCGATTTCAGCGCCTTCAAAGTTTTCTAGAACGGAAGAAAAAACACTAAAAAAACCAACAGAAAACAAGAACAGCAATGAATGGAGTAGAAAAATTAAAAGTTGAACGAATAAAGTGAAATGAAGTATTTGAAAAGAGAAGGGGAATAAAATGAAAAAAAAGTCTATGAAGGTTTTCTGTATGTTGTCCGGTGATCCTCCTTTCGTAAAAATAAGTATGTGAGTTTAGCGTTGTGTTTATAGATTATTGAATGAAGTGGTAGTGCGTGTGAGCGTAAAGTGTCCCAAAATAGTGGTAAAGCGCTAAAACGACTAGACACTTAATTAAAAAAATATGATTTAAAAAAAATTTCTAAGAAATTCTTTAGTTGTTAAAAATAGCTTAGTTTGTCAAAAGAATGAAATAGAAATTGCTGTTTGATTGTTGTAGTGTGTTGGGAAAAAGATATCTTGAATCGTTTGTTGGAAATGTTTTATTTTCACTTAGAGAAGGGTACGTTACACAGTTACGCGAAATTACTATGAAACAAGAATCAATCCCCTCCCTTCCCCGTGGTGTTGACATGTAAACGAGGCAGTCACATGTTATCAGCCGTGTTCAGTGGAGCAGTCGACGAGTGTGAATATTTTCTGACTAAAAATCCTTCTTTTAATCCTCAAATATGGATCTTTATGGGCTCATACAGCATCCTCAAGGTAAATTAACTATTTTTTAGCCTCGTATTGTTTAGTTTTTTAATCAAAAGCGATATTTGAGAGTTGAATTGAGCGTAAAGAGTTCGGTTGCTTGTCGCCATGTTTTGGCGGGATTCATTCACAACAATTTAGCTTGAAGTTGAACGATTTATTGCTTGAAAAAAACTAAAATAACCCGAATTATTTGTGGTGCTATGCTTCATTCGAGATTTTGCAATGTTTGACGGTAATTCGTTTATGTTTTAGGCGATTTTGTTTGATTTTAAGGCTTCGTCAAACAGACTTTTGAAGTAAGTTGGAAACCCTTCCCTCTGAAGTTTGTTTTCCGTGATTTTCTTATAAAATAGTGAGATTTTTTCTCGAAAATCCATCCTGAAAGAAGCTCTTCTCTTTATTTTCATTTATTAAGTTTGCGAATATCTTAAAGTAAGAATTTTACGCTTGTACCTTATTTATTTAAATCACAAAACCTTATAGTTGGCACACAAAAAATTTCTTAAATCAAGATTTCACTATTTAACGATTAGACTACGAGGTCAAGTCTTTTATCAGTCAATTTGACTCATAGAAAACGAGTATTGTAATTGTTTTAGCATAAACCTAGTAGCTAAAATTATAGTATTGAAAACAAAGAATGACACTGAATACTTTACTGAAAAATTTCCTGAAGAACGACGGTCAACCGGCGGCTTTATTTTCATTCGTCTTTACGATCTCGACTCGATGTCTTAACTTAAAGGCTTAAACTTTTTATTTTTCTATAGCTTTCTGTTTCTATTTTTACGGTCAAAACTTTCTTTCCAATATTTTCCACCTTTTTATTAGCTCTTGGGATAAGTTTTCTGATTAATAAGTGCTAAAATGAACGGTTTTATTGACGAATACTTCAAGTTGTTGTCAACTAATAGCGGAGCGCAGTCATACTAAAAATAGCTTTGCATAATTAGACCCCCCGGCGAGATTCGGACAAACAAACCGATAGTTCACTGTGTATTACTGTGAATGAGTACGCTTCAACCCAAAAAAATCGCGATTTCATTGCAAGATGGTCACTACGAAACACTGTTGTTGGGGACAGTGTAAAAATGACTCGAGATACCCTGACAAACTGCCCAGATCGTTGAAAGAAATGGCAGATTTGGGCAAAAAGATATTTCTCCCTTTTCCGAAGCCATGGAACGATCTTGAGAGATGCCAACGATGGGTTAATGCCTGCTCTCGCGAAGATTTCACTGTAAAATGTATCACAAAAGACACGTATATTTGTGTAGAACATTGGCCTGGAGAAAAGGGACCAACCACAGAATTTCCAGACCCGTTGAAAGCGAATCTTTTGACTAGCGGAGTGGCGAAGGCAACACGAAAGAGAAAGCTCCCCAAACAACGACAACAGGCTGAACAACAGCAGACAAAGAAGTGCTGTGCTACCAACGATACTCCCATTGAAAGTCAAGACTATCAAGAAATTATGGAGGAGAACTGTCTTGTACAAGATGAAGGGAATTATTTAGAGAATAATAAGGCAACACAAACGGACGTAACAAAGCACGAGCTGGCAAGTAAAATCGAGAACATGATTTTACGTAATGAGCTCCAGTCTGGCTCATCTAGCGCCCCCAAAGTTATAAGCAATATATCTTATGAAGTCGTTGTGCACCATCCAGACCAAATGAAACATTTTGTTGGCCTCACATCGTCACAATTTGAGATGCTTCACGAGTTTCTTAATGATGTTTGCCCTCTAGAAACAATCTCATATTGGGGTTACAAAGATCGAAAGATATCAAAAGTAAAGTGCCAGCGAGGAATGTCCAAGTGGTCTTCTCGAGAGAAGCTGTACATTTGTCTCTTGAGGCTAAAAACTGGATTCACCATCAGGACGTTGTCTGTATTACTCAGTTCTCCCGACAAGGAAATCAAAGATAGCTATATCAGAGTAATATTTACAACGTTTATTCAGCTGATGTATAAGATTTTTCGACAAATGGAGACAGTGATGTTCCCATCGAGACAGATATTGAGCCGCTTTCTACCAAGGGTTTTCAAGACCCTTAAGAATGTGCGATGCAGCATTGACTGCACAGAATTTCGTGTTGAAACGTCGAGGAACTTTGCTCAACAAGGAAATACCTTTTCCTCGTACAAACACGCCAACACTTTTAAGTGTCTCATTGCATGTACACCAAATGGAGGAGCATGTTTTATATCAGATCTGTTTGAGGGAGACATTTCTGACGTTGAAATTTTTGAGGAAAGTGGAATCATGAAGCACATTCAACCAGGGGATGTTATTTTAGCTGACAGAGGCTTTACAGTTCAAGATAACTTGTACCCACTCCAAGCCAAAGTAAAAATTCCTTCATTTTTGAAGGGGAGAAAGAGCCTATCAGCACAAGAAGAACTTGACACACGAGTTATAGCAAAGGCGAGAATACACATTGAAAGATTCAATCAGAGACTCAAACAGTTTAAGCTTGTGGGAAGGAAAATCCCTCTTTCGATTGCACCATTAGCTACACAAATAGTGGTAGTTGCGTGCGTGCTTGTTAATTTCCAAGAGGTCTTATGTAAGTAAATCATGCATGTGATCATAGCTAGGGGATGCCCATGAAAGGGTGCACCTGCACCCCTGTCAGGACATTGAAGGCCCACTCTTTGGCTACAAGAAGTTAAATATTTATCTAATTTAAAATGTTTGTATCAAAATAATTACAACAGAACTGTCTCTGTTAGGGTATTGTTAAACAAAGTCTCCCAAATAAAAACAACTCTATGGCATATACTGTATAATGATTGTATTTGGTTCATGTTGAGCAAATTTTCAACCACATTCACCCATCCTAGCTATGGACCTGCCCATGTCAGGCATTTGTATGAATAGAACACTTGAACATTGGACTTTATGTAAGTCAATGAAATATTGACTTGTGACAGACATAAGCAAGTGCAGATAGTCCCTTCAAGGTCAACTGAATGTTCTTGTGTACATGTCATTGTACTTAATATGCCATATACATCTGAGCTTGCATAAAAGACAGTATGTTACAAGTCATCATATATAGCTTTGTTAAAGCACTGTTTGGGTTTTAAAATTCACTGGTGTAGATTAAGTGAACAATAGGCTTTTGTAATATTGACATACGGAATTAGCAATTTGACTAAAGAAATGTCACATGGTTTTATATCTGTGTTAACAAATTAGTGGCTTTCATAAACTCATGAAATACACTTTAACATGTTTATCGCACTACGTCACTCCATTCCTTTGTTTTCTGCTGTGTTTATGTAGCTATTACACTGTAATCAGTACAATTTATTTCATGAGTTAATGAAACACACTCTATAACATAGAAGAAAGTTCAAAAGGTAAAACGATGCTATAAAAAAATGATAAAAATGAAATGATATTATGCACTGAAATGCAACCTGGTGATTATCTAAACAATATAAATTACATGGCTTATTGAATATCCAAGTGGCTGTGCCTTATAAATAGAAAGGCCAGAGTTTGGCTTTCTGTACTCTTTAAGACCGTCATACACAAGCCATGCATGAAAGTGGTTGAAAACACAGATATAATGATGGCCATTCCATAATGTAACACTGTGTAAATATAGTTCCTTTGTGTTCAGTTTTATAACCATAGGTAAATTGTCCATCCGTAAATAGCCTGCTCTACTGGCTAAGTCCAAAGAAAAGATAAAAATATCTCCAAAACTGCAAAAGTGACGTGCTGTACTTGTTCTCATACCAGAGCAGTGCCATGATAGATACTGTGTTCCATTACAATCAATTGAAATATTTTGTGTGCATGGAATTCCAATTGATGGCTGACTGTAGAACTTTCTTTGACATAGAGTGGGACCAGGATTTAGCCATTCAGATAGTGATTTCTCAAACGAATAGTCTTGGCCTGAAGGACACCCAAGTGTATTGCTACATGTCTTGTGTGTGTTGCATGGTGAAGGACATGAAGCTAGGTTACATGATGTTGTGACTTCACTTGTAAGAACAGAACTAAATAGTGGCATATAGTAATCTGCCTCATTGCCATATAGGTCACCAGGTGTTACCAGAGGTGGTGTAGGTAATGTCAATTTAGCATCTCCAAATTGGTGGAGTTCCACCAAATGAAGTGCCCTTTTAATTGCATCTCCTCTTTTAAGAATGTCGAGGTTTATCTTCTTTGATTTTACCAAACTTTGTAAAATCATGAGCCAGTTGTCAAGAGGGCATGTGTTGGTAAGACTTAAGAGCGTATGTCTGTAACGGTCGAGAAACCCAAGACAGTTGCAAAAAATCAAAGTTGATTTTATTTCACCAAAAGAACCTTTATAGATAGGTATTTCAGAAAACACGATCAAAAAGTGCAAGCGCAATTTTATTTTTGTGAAATTTACGAAAGTTTGAAAAATCGATTAAAATATTGATTTTTCCTAATTAATATGCATAAATCGAAAGCCAACTTCAATAAGCACTAGACGGCGTAAAAAGTAACCAATTCAAACCATATTTCCCATGAAGCTAACTTAACATTGTATCTTTAATATGTACTATTTGGTTTTTTAACAACTATTTTATTTTCACTTATATTTAGCTTCTTAAAACCCTCTTTCTTTTGTGATCAATTGACGGTCAAATTTTAGACGAAATTAAGACACCAATATCTCTGCTGGTACCTAACAAATCGAAAAGTAATCCACATCACATTAAAGAACATCCCTTCAAGTGTCTTTAGGCCAAATCGGAGCTTCTACAAATAAAACGCCAACCCGCGAGCGAATTTTATTTGGAGGCGGTGAAACACGAAATGCGACTAACTAATTTCCAACGCTGGCATTCATTATTGAGATATGCAAAATATGAGAGAAAAAGAAAGCTGTTCTGTTACATCTTAAGTGTTATTGTAGAGTAAAATTGTGCTTTTTAAACTTATTAATCGTAAATTAATACAAAATTGATAATAAAAAACTGCTACGAGTAAAAAAGTATGTCACACAACGGGTCAAGATCGTTTACATATCAACGGAAGTAATGTATTCTCTAGGATTCAATACGTAAACTTTCAACATTAAATGCTTTAAATCTAGTAATATTTGTGTTGAGATAAACATATCAAATCACGAAACAAATACAGTTGTGTTTACTTTTTTCTGGTAAAGTTGGTGTATTGCATATCAGTTGCCGATTCATTATCAAACTGACTCGCTTACTGACCATATATATTAGTCATCTCGCTCTATTACTATGCTCAGACTAAGATACAACTAAAGAAATATATTACCTTTACCTACTTACCGTTAGCTAGGTCTTTATACAATTCATATCTTCTTAACTCTCTTTCATTTTTGTGGTAAATTTTATGCATCACGTTAAAAGAAGAAGATATATTTTTGAACAGAACGAACCACACAAATCAGACCATGGAATAAATTACCGCAAAGTTAATCATTATCGTATAGAAATTTCGAAACTTACAAGATTGCATAAGAAGTTATTTTCATCGTCAGCCTAGCTGTACACGTAGTGGTCGGACGATGGCATTTTGTAGCTTTTCGGAGCTGGTTGGAGATAGTACTTGTGGACTCTGTTCGGACTACCCCGACCAGTTAAAATGCATTCCCCTAACTGAATGTCAAAGAGACATTTCCAGACATTTCCAGGTATACGGTATTTCAGAGGACCGATCTCTTGAGAGTGAAATGGCTTTGATTCTGGCTCGTGAAGGTAACTGTCGTACTTCTAATAATGTCTTTATCATATGAGTTTTTTAAAGAGCATTTTCAATTTCATCAGGTGTATTTACGCTTGAAGAATCACATTATACTATGACTATATGCCCTAAACACCGACATGAATACGGGATTCGATGGCGATGCCGCAGAGTGCGATGTTCGGTGCCTGAACCCCTAGCTGCACACAAGAAATCAAATGCCAAAGCCATCAAAAGATTAATGTGCGAGCAGTCTTCACTGATTCTAAAAAAGACAGGAATCCTTATAGCAGTCGGGTCACGTAAGTATTTTTGTGTACATTTTGTACGTTCAATCCTTGAATTCCATTCAGGCCGGATGCGCGTTCTCCCGGTGGGGGGGGGGGGGGACCAACACCCAGGGTCTTTAAATAACTGAGGAGAGGGTGCTGCCTTTGTAATTACATCTGCAAATGGTTAGACCTTCACGTGGCTCGGATGATTACGTTAATGGCGGTCCCGTCCCTAATTAACTAGAGACGTTAAAAGAGGACCACACGTTTATCAGTTGAATTACAGTGTTATTCTCTATAAACAAAGTTAATTATTATTATTATTATTATTATTATTATTATTATTATTATTATAGAACCTAAAGTTATATGGCTTACTGTCTGTTATATATGATTAAAAAAGAAATATATAAAGAAATACGAGAGTTAAACTAGCCTTCACCGCAGCGAGAGTTAAACTAGCCTTCACCGCAGCGTTTTTTTTGTTTTTGTTTTGTTGTTGTTGTTGTTGTTTTTACTTCTTCAGGCCCCTAAAAATCGTATAAAGCGGAATTAAGTAAACTCAATTAAAGGGGAAAGAATTAAAAAACAACAACATATATTTGTGATCATTATTACTATTATTAACGTTAAGATATGTCTTTGGTAAGACATACTTGCGTTGGCGCTTGTACATGTATTTCAATTATGTTGATGTATCGTTTTTGTTCTTTATATAGCAATATGTGTAACATGTGCAGCCTATCTAAAAAGTATTCGAGAGAACGAATCTGAAGTTGTTGAAACTGTGCTGAGTATTGTTGAAGTAAGTAATGTTGTATATGATATACATAATTATAGTTCACCTGACAGCTATCCAAGGCGCGAAAGCTTATGAGCAGTATTTTATAAGTCAATGTTGATGTTTTTTCATTTAGGGAAGTAAACCTATGCATGACGAAGAAAGCGATATCGACTCATTCGATGAAGTCATTCAAACTTTCAACCAATTAAAGATTCAGGAAGAAAATTCGCCTACTCCGGAGACTACGAGCGACACATCTAGCGATGAAGCTTCTCCATCCGCTAAAATTTCTGATGACACATTCCTTAGCCCTGACACTGCAAGTACTGGATCTACGAACAGTAGTGAACAAGTGATACGACGTCATCACAATAATCCACTTGAAAAGTTGAACGACTTTTTAGTTGTTTCAAATATTCCACCTATTCAAAGGAGATGGATAGACTGGGATGAAATAAGTGAGAAAACGAGGCAGCGATATACAAAGAGGGGCGCTGAAATCGTAGCCGCTGTTGTCCAAACCATCTCTCCTGAAAATGCTGGACCGATTTGGAAGGCTGTATCGTCATCTTCCATAATCAGTAGACTTCTTGTTGTAAATGAAGTTACAATGGCTGACCAACGTGTAGATGCTTTAGCTGAATCGTACAAGAATGCGTCGAGCTGGGATACCCGAAAACAAGTCCTGTCTATAATGACTGATTTAGCAAGCTATGCTGTGATATCATCCTTTATTCCTGGTCTTACCAAGTACAGGTACACTGCAGCAAATTTACATCGTTTACAGTTTGGTCGTGGTGTGCCAGTTCTTGTTCAAACGTCCGCTCGTATAAGAATAGATTCAAAACAACTCGATCACTTTTTATCATTTATAACTAGCCCACATTTGGTTCAAGGTCTTCCTTTTGGCCAAAAGCACCTCACGCTTTCATCTGGCAAAGTCTTGGAAGTACCGAACGTGATACGTACAATGATACCACGACGGATTGTACAGCAGTATAGTAGATACTGTGAAGAAACAAATTTCCATCCATTGAGCGACAGTACGATGTTTCGCATACTGTCAGAGTGCAGTGCTTCAGTCAGAAAATCTCTTCAAGGCCTCGATTACTTCGCTGCGGATGGATCGCGAGCGTTTGATGAGCTATTATCGCTAGTTCCCAAGCTTGTTGAATATGGTGCTACTGACAGAGAATGGGAAGTGAAAACAACAGAGAATCTAAAGACATCAAGACTTTACTTGAAAGGAGATTATAAGGTAAACAAACATTATTATTTACAATCTTAACAGGATTCATCATAATTTGTTAATTCATTTTTTTCCACAGGTTCATCTTGACAATGCTGATAAAGTAGCAGATCACTGTTTAGTCTTTTCCCTTAGTGACAGTAGCGATGCTGACTTCAAGAAGGAATGTAATCACAAACATGATGCTGTCTGCGAGCAGTGCTTAGCTCTTGAAGAAACTTTAAAAGACATCGAAGGATGCTTCAAAGATTTTGAGTTTCCCTCTGTTGATGAGCGAGATGAAGTACACTACACTGTACGATCAGCCATACTTGCCATTCAGTCATGGAAATGCCACATTCTCAGGTCTTCAAGGCAGGATCAAGCACGACTCGATATTCTTGAGCTTCTTGATGACAAGACGGTATTAATTGTAAGTGATTGGGCCATGAAGTTTTTGCCCCAGAAGTATAGAGAATCCCAGCAAGACTGGTTTGGCAAACGTGGTATTTCCTGGCACATATCTGTTGTGTACAGACGTCAAAGTGGAAAACTACAGTGGCAGGGTTTCGTGCACATCATTCAATCATGTAGCCAAGACAGCCCAGCAGTGGTGACCATAATGGAGGATGTACTTCGAGCCCTGAAGCGCGAACATCCCGAAATCACAACAGCCCACTTTCGACAAGACAACGCAGGTTGTTATCACTCCGCGACAACAATCCTGTCCTGCCACACTATAGCGAAATCATCTGGAGTAAAAATAGCCCGCCTTGATTTTAGTGATCCCCAAGGTGGCAAGGGAGCGGCAGATCGCCTAGCAGCAACGTGCAAAAGCCACATCCGTGCTTACATAAACGAAGGCAACGATGTACTTACTGCGAAACAACTCGAAAAAGCCCTTCTCTCACATGGAGGTATAAATGGCGTGCACGTAGTTTCAATGGAGTCCATTGGAAACACAGATGAGTGTACCGAGAAAATACCAGGCATCAGTAAGATGAACAACTTTGAATTCATGCCCGCAGGTAAAATTAAAGTCTGGCGTGCCTATGGAGTGGGCGAAGGGAAAGTTATCAAAACTGTCAAACCATCAGCAGGTATATCATGTAATAAATATATTCCTTCCTTGATTGATTGATTGATTGATTGATTGATTGATTGATTGATTGATTCATGGATTCATCCATTCTTTCATTAATCCATGTGTAAACCTTCGTTTGTTCGTTCGCTCGCTCGCTCGCTCTCTCGTTCATTCATTCATTCATTCACTCATTCACTCATTCACTCATCCATCCATCCATCCATCCATCCATCCATTCATTCATTCATTTATTCATTCATTCATTCATTTATTTTGTTTTAGAGTCTACTTACAAGTGGTTGGAGTCAAACTTTTCATCGGGCAGCTTCAAACCCCTTTCTCAAGAACGACGCAAGGCACATCATGAAAAAGACCAGGTTGCAGAGAAAAGTACTGACGGGAATAACAAGGATATCAGCCAAGCCGTCTATACTTGTCCCCATGATGGTTGTGTGCGTGTCTTCCAGAGACTTGGTAATTTGGAAAACCACCTGATATCTGACAAATGTACGAGGACTTTGGAGAAACACACACTTTTAGATCTGGCAAAAATGGGCTACAAGAATGCGTTGGAGGAGGGCGTTGGTGTAATACCAACTTTACAAGCAAGCAAAGCAGGACATGAAGAGAGAAGTGCTAGTCCTCTTGCTGAAGGTTGGGCTCTTCGAGCATCCAAGAAGGCATACCGTTTCAGCAAGAAACAAAAAGATTACCTCTTGGCCAAGTTTGAGATAGGTCAATCAACTGGTAGAAAGGCCGATGCTAATGTTGTAGCCCAAGATATGAGACGTGTTCGTGGTTCAGATGACCAAAGGCTTTTTCTAGCGTCAGAATTCTTAAGCTCTCAACAGATTGCCTCATATTTTTCCCGACTTGCAGCAAAGCGTAGAAACCAAGTATCCACTGAATTCGACCTTGCTGCCATTGAAGAAGAAATTAACTTCATGAGGGCAAAAAATAGTGCAATCGAATCCATCGGCCTTCAGCACCCAATTATCTACGGCCAATATAACATTTGTGCGATGGTAGAAAATAACACCCTGAAAAATCTGAAACTTGGAATGTTACAAGTCATAAGCGAGAGTCTTGGACTACAAGTTCCAAAGAAGCCAAAGAAAGCAAAAGCTCCATATTTAAAACTACTGCATGATGCATTCAATAGCTGCAGCTGTCAGCAGTAAGGGGTATTATTACAGATTCAGCTGTACAGACAAGCAATACTATATAATGCATAACTGTTGCATACATGAGTTTATTACCCTCTTGTCTTAGGCTATGTATGAGCAGAGAGAGGGTGGGGGGGGCATTCCTATATATACATATATATATAAGGGCGGGGATGCTCGAAATCTTGAAAATGACCTCTAAAAATATCTGCGTTCTGTCCAGTTGGGCCTGGCAACTGGTTATTATTATGCCTAAAAGGTAACTATTATCTTTGAATGCTAAGTTACAGAAGTCAGACAATGAACCGAATTACAACTGCCATTCTGACTGCCATCATTCAAAAAACACTCTAAGAAGTACTGTCTTACTCTCTGGTAATCCTTTTAGACTTGTGACAACCTAAGAGCAACCAAATTGCAGATCTTGAACCCTAAAACAGGCTTTAGCCCCCCCCTTTTTGTGAAATTTTAATACATTTTCACTAAACTCAGCCCCCGCCCCCCACCTCATAATAATAATAATAATAACTTTATTACTGTCTCTATATCTTCTAGCCGGGCACAAGTGCCCTACTAATCGGGGAGACATACAATGCCATACAATGTCACTATTGAGCCCCCCCCCCCCCCCCCCAATCAAAAAACTGCTCCGCCGTCCCTGTAAAAAGAACTGCGAGCATCCCCTGCTCTCGAAATTTCCCTAAGGTAATGATTAACTTTGCGGTAATTTATTCCATGGTCTGATTTGTGTGGTTCGTTCTGTTCAAAAATATATCTTCTTCTTTTAACGTGATGCATAAAATTTACCACAAAAATGAAAGAGAGTTAAGAAGATATGAATTGTATAAAGACCTAGCTAACGGTAAGTAGGTAAAGGTAATATATTTCTTTAGTTGTATCTTAGTCTGAGCATAGTAATAGAGCGAGATGACTAATATATATGGTCAGTAAGCGAGTCAGTTTGATAATGAATCGGCAACTGATATGCAATACACCAACTTTACCAGAAAAAAGTAAACACAACTGTATTTGTTTCGTGATTTGATATGTTTATCTCAACACAAATATTACTAGATTTAAAGCATTTAATGTTGAAAGTTTACGTATTGAATCCTAGAGAATACATTACTTCCGTTGATATGTAAACGATCTTGACCCGTTGTGTGACATACTTTTTTACTCGTAGCAGTTTTTTATTATCAATTTTGTATTAATTTACGATTAATAAGTTTAAAAAGCACAATTTTACTCTACAATAACACTTAAGATGTAACAGAACAGCTTTCTTTTTCTCTCATATTTTGCATATCTCAATAATGAATGCCAGCGTTGGAAATTAGTTAGTCGCATTTCGTGTTTCACCGCCTCCAAATAAAATTCGCTCGCGGGTTGGCGTTTTATTTGTAGAAGCTCCGATTTGGCCTAAAGACACTTGAAGGGATGTTCTTTAATGTGATGTGGATTACTTTTCGATTTGTTAGGTACCAGCAGAGATATTGGTGTCTTAATTTCGTCTAAAATTTGACCGTCAATTGATCACAAAAGAAAGAGGGTTTTAAGAAGCTAAATATAAGTGAAAATAAAATAGTTGTTAAAAAACCAAATAGTACATATTAAAGATACAATGTTAAGTTAGCTTCATGGGAAATATGGTTTGAATTGGTTACTTTTTACGCCGTCTAGTGCTTATTGAAGTTGGCTTTCGATTTATGCATATTAATTAGGAAAAATCAATATTTTAATCGATTTTTCAAACTTTCGTAAATTTCACAAAAATAAAATTGCGCTTGCACTTTTTGATCGTGTTTTCTGAAATACCTATCTATAAAGGTTCTTTTGGTGAAATAAAATCAACTTTGATTTTTTGCAACTGTCTTGGGTTTCTCGACCGTTACAGACATACGCTCTTAAACCTCTATTAGTCATACCTCCCCAAGGTATGGCTATCAAATCATCAGGGATCTTTGACTGTGCTAGGAAGCTTGCAATGTCAATTTCGTCTTGGGAATAACTGTTATCAATATGACAAGATGACTGGGACAGGAATGGGTGGGTATCAGTACTACCATGTGACACTGTAGGCTGTGACGGGTGGGTATCAGTACTACCATGTGACACTGTAGGCTGTGACGGGTGGGTATTAGTACTACCAGGTGACACTGTAGGCTGTGATGGGTGGGTATCAGTACTACCAGGTGACACTGTAGGCTGTGACGGGTGGGTATTAGTACTACCGGGTGACAATGTAGGCTGTGACGGGTGGGTATTAGTACTACCAGGTGACACTGTAGGCTGTGACGGGTGGGTATTAGTACTACCAGAGGATGGATTAATATTAACTGGATTTAAAACTGGTAAAATGAAGGGATTCAAATCTCTGGGAACTCTCATTTCAAAGATCTCTGGAGCAATAACTTTTTTCCATAAGGCTGTGAGGTTCACCAATATATCTGAAATCAGTTGATCATCTCTTGTTATCCTCTCAATTGAAACAGGACCATCCTTTGCATACAAAACAAAGTCACAAAATTCTCTCTCAGTGACAAGTAGTTGCATCTGTACTTGGTAGAAGTAGTTGTGTGTGTGCTTCAAATAGCACTGCTTATCCTTGATGTTAAAACACTGTCTGCCTAGTACCTCCTTAGGAACCACACTATAATCCTCTGAAACAGCTTTGATGGTATGATCACTAAAAATTTTCAAGGATTTGATCTCAATGAGTCCATTTGGGCCTACTAGACCATCAGGTGAACATGCCAGCCAAGGGAATTTTGGGTTAACCCAGAGACCAGATGGATCTACTTGCTGCTTGGTTTGTTCTTGATACTTTGAAACAGCTTCAAGTTCACTTTCAAGTCCACGTGCCATCCAAACCGACTGATAATTTGGAGAAACTAAGTTCCAAATGTAAGAACATATGAACTTCTTACATCTGATCAAAGCAGTGCTTGAGTCATCAAGGACTAACTTTCCGACTCTAAATGCTTCAATGCATTTAGATGCTGTAAGTCGTAGCCACCTTTCTGACTGCCACATTTCACTTTTGCTTTGAGCTTCAGTGCCTTGTATTTGCATGAGGGATGGTGGAGTGATGTTGCATTCGAGGACCTTAAGCTGCTCTTCCAACACAGATAAATCTATGTCCTCCAGCTTGTAATCGGCATACTTCAGCTTTAACTGTGTTGTCCACATAGAACTTTTCCCCGTGCGACTACAGTCCTTTTCGATGTTTCTAAATAAAGCATTTAAGTGCTTTTCTGTCACGAATCTGTATTGTGGTGGTCGAGGATCGAACTCGATTACCTTTATTCGGCTTTTCTTTTTCTTTGAAGGATAATTAGCCTCAGAAAGTCTTTGGGGATTTTTCTTGCGTTTTTTACCCTTGTTCCATGAACATTCCTTACTGGTACATGGTGTTGATACGGTGAACCCGTTTGCCTTTACGTGGTCAGTAAGGTGAAGGAGAACTGCTATAATGTGGCTACAGCGACCTAGCTGGGAGACTTTACATGGATTGCACATCGCATGCACAACGGCACCACTAATACTAGATAAAACAATCGTGACATTATGAGGGTAATCATTTCGCATAGAAGGCCAGACATGAGCGCGTAGAAAGTAGTAATCGTCGTTCTTGTTGTCTGTTATATCATGCACAAAGCCGGATTCTACGTATTTTCGTCCATTTTTAAAGGGTTTATCAGTCATGTGGCCAAGTCCATGGCTCTCGTTGTCGTCGTTCTCTTCCTCGTTGCTTGATGGAAGGGATTCCAAGCCATAGTAGTGCACGTGGCCGTAGTTAAACTGCGATGGTATATCGTATGCCGGGAATTTCTTCCATCCGGAATTTGGTATGTCCGGGATCTTTCGTAAATTTGGTTTCTTTACATCATCTCCTGTTTTTTCTCGTAAAGCTTTGGCTTCAAACCATTTTCCATCATCAATACTTGGATCGAGAACATGATTATTGCCTGACGATAAACAATTATTCACGCGTGCGATTAAATCGCTTTGTTTACCGCTAAGTTTCAACCCTCTGCATTTCAGCCAACGTTTCAGCTGCTCTAATGTATAGTTATCCGGCTCGCTTTCAAATTTTGAACCAGGAACGCCATCATTTTCATTGAGAACAGTGATAAAACTCGACGTAATTTTCGAAGTTGCCGCCATGCCATCTCTTAAAGGCTGATTTGTTTGTCCGAATCTCAGCAGGGGTCACAATTTCGTGACGTCACGACTGCGCTCCGCTATTCAAAAGCCAGCCATGTTTGAAATTTGCTTAAGCTTCTTGTCAGTTAATGTGTACTTTCTTTTGTGTTTTGTTCTTTACCATTTAAACGTCCCCGCTGTTTTTCTCCGCTGATTTTCTCTCTATTTTCCTTTTATTTAAAAACACCATGTAGATATTTCTTAAAAAATCATTTTACTAAAATGACTAAGTTAACAAAAGCGCTCGTACACAGAACAAAAGAGCACGACTAAAATGTGTTTGCATAAATAAGAACCAGTCATCCGAATCTAGTGAAAAAGATTTCTTAGTAAGATAGACGCATGCTGATGTTTAAAGTAAATTGACCAGCAAGTGCGTTTGAAGTTTACTTCATTTTAAAATACACCATTCATGAAAATATTCTTTTTTTTCTTGGAATGATCCATTTAAAAAATTATATTATGGAGTGTGTAGTTCATTGTAATTTTCTCAAGCATCTTTTCTTGAACTTACGTTTCTCGGTTTGTGGCTCTTTTTCCTTTTTTGAATTTTTCTGGGTTTTCTTGGTATGAAGGATCGATAAAAAATGTCTGCATGCAATTGACTGGTTTCAGTATACAAGATCACTCTCACCCTAGGTTGAAGTTTTGCTTCATGTAAATGCTTTCTTCGTGACATCTGCTAAGTGATTTGAAAGTTTTACTAAGGCCAAACAAAAAAAATAGGTGTGTTTTCTGTTGCACGAGAAAAACAGTTGGGGTTGTTAGGTTTTTACTGATACTAGTCAATATTAGGTCACCTCCAGGAGAATTCAAGTTCAAGAACATAATTTAATATTAGGATACCAATGTTATGAAATAGACGCTCGATGAGCGCATGTGGCTACGCAGAATTGTGAAACTGGGGTTTAGTTCATTTCTTTTTACTGGAATGCTTTAACAAACATGTTTTTATGGGTTTGCTGAGGAAGCAATTGTAATAGGCCCTTTGCAGGATTAGGTCACGTGCTTGGTTACCGCGTAGCAACGCCATGTTGGGACGCAAGCGTCCCAAGCGCCATATTGAAATTATAGCGTGACGAAGCCATACTTGAAGTTTTATATTCAATTTATTTGCGATCTGTTCGAATCTGTTTTAGTATTAGTCAATTTTCTTAAAGTTATTAGTCTCTTGGATTGTTTTCTTCGAGTTTTTTGTTTATATTTCAAACATCAAGACGATTTTTTGACGTTTAAACCCGAAGTGAGCAGTGGACCGCATGGCGAACAATGGTCAAGGTAAGCAACCTTATTATTCATTCTCTATTTAGCGCTTTCTGTGTTCTTACTCAAGCATTGCTAGTAAGCTAATTCAGCTCAACACATTTCACAATGAGCTGGAGTACATGCCTGTTCTTCTTGTAAGGTCGTTGTTGTTGTTTTGACATTTTTTCTTGCGGTTGCTGTTGTCATTTAATCAGTATTATTTGTCTTATACGTGTATTTTTTTAACCCTGTTTAGCAGATGATTCTGGTCCAAGTTCCCCAGTACCTAAAAAGAAGTCCAGAGGTGGAAATTATCACTGTTGTGTCCCGATGTGTACAGGTGATAGTCGCTACGAAAGTTCGTTGTCATTTCACCGAATACCTAAAAACAAGGAAATGCAAAAGCAATGGATTATCAAAATAAGAAGGGACGTTGGCCCATATTTCAAGGTAAGTTAAGGCCTATCTTTACTGAAATGGAAATGCTCTTTATTAACTAACATTTTCTTTACTATGTTTTCAATGTAACTTAACTTACGCTTATGGTTTGTATGTAGATAACATCTAAGACCAGAGTTTGTGGCAAACATTTTAAAGAAGAAGACTTCCTCCCTATTGATAATTCAGGAAGACGGCGTCTTAAAGAAGGAATAGTCCCTACTGTATTTAACTGGGCAGTAACAATAAGCAGACGAAAGATTATAAGACAAGTTGAAAGGTATGTTATCATGCAAGTTGTTTATTTAAATGTAAATCTAAATATTTAATCTGCATTGGCCCATCCAGCAGATCAGTGGTATTCTGACATAGTTGATATTGTTTGCTGAAAAAACCGAAATCCTTCTTTGGTTTACAGTGGCACACAAACAGATGAGAGTGATGTGGAAGCTTTAGAAGATGATGATTCAAACCAACCTTATGAAGAAAACACAACCCAAGCCCCAAATATTTTTGATGAGCTCAGAGAGACAAAAGCACAGCTACTAGCCTTACAAGCTGAACTAGCAGCAGCAAGAAGAGATGCCAATGCTGCCCAAGAAGAAGTAAAGCAACAAAAAGAACAAGTTGCAGCAGAACTTGCCATCTACAAGTTCGGGTTAGAAAGATTCTCCACAGACAACGATGCTATTAAGTTCTACACTGGGTTTTGCACATACAAGCATTTGATATTTTTTTATAATTTTGCTAGGCCTTCTGCAGAAACAATGACATACTGTTATGCTACAGGTATATTACAAAATCGTCCGCATATGAGGGCGATGCAACTCATAGATGAGTTATTCATGTTTCTAGTTAGAATTAAATTAGTGCTATTTCAACAAGATCTTGCACATCGTTTTAATCTACATATGTCAACTGTGAGTAGGAAATTAACAACCTGGGCTAACTATTTGTATTTTCTGCTTGGTAATCAAATGATTTGGCCATCAAGAGCTGATGTGAATCTCAAGATGCCAGAGGAGTTTAAAAGGCTTTATCCTACAACACGTGTAATCCTTGATTGCACAGAAATATTTGTTGAGACACCATCATCTCTCCTTTTGCAGTCCCAGCTTTATTCTACGTATAAGAGTAACACAACACTTAAGGGTCTAATAGGTATTGCACCACATGGTGCAGTTACATTCGTTTCTTCTCTTTATACAGGGGCAATTTCTGATAAAGAGATCACAAGGTGTTCAGGTGTATTAGATTTGCTTGAGGATGGTGATTCTGTAATGGCAGATAAAGGATTTGATATCAAAGATTTGCTGAGGGACAGGGGTGCTCATCTGAACCTCCCTCCCTTTTTACAAGATAGAAGGCAATTTTCTGAAGCAGAAGTGCTAAATACAAAAACAATTGCTAAATTGCGAATACAGGTTGAAAGGGCAATCAGAAGGATCAAAGAATACCATATCTTTGACTCGGATGTCCCATTGTCTATGATGGGCTCAGTTAATCAAATATATACAATTACCTGCTTATTAACAAATTTTCAGGGGCCCTTGATATTAAATGGAGACAAATAAAAACAACCTTCAACATGTACTTCTAATATTTGTTAATTACGCATGAGGAAAAATGGAAACTACAATGTATTTATACCACGTGCAGTACTTTGAAACTAGCTCACTGCACCAACCATGCATGAAATAGTTAATGAACATTTGAAGCCAGTTCTAATCTAACTGTATTCCATGGGGGTTTCAAAATCCTCATAGAGTTTCAAATGCAAAGGTGACATAATTTGAAAATATAGCTTAGTAACTTTACATTACGATTCTATGCATAGATGACTAAAAGCTAGTTCTGATATTCAGATTTTCAACTCTTTACAAATCCAAAAATTGAATAAAAATGGTCTAAAATGGAATAACATTGGTGTGATTAATTCTTGGTTATTGCCCTTAGTCATACTATGTTGCCTGTAAAAAATATTGAAAAAAAAACTTATCAACTTTATTTTTGCTTTCCCGGAAAAAGTCCTTGTCAAACAGGATTCTCTGACAAAAAAAAGTATTGTCATTCATGTAACTAAAGAAATCGCACCATTCAATGCCAGTAATTGCTAACTGACATTGCACTTGAAAATAATAGTCATGGTTCTTCTTCAGTGTTTTCTCACTTGTAAGTGGGTCAATGTCAACGTATCTAACATTTTTGAAATCTGTTTCTCCCTCTTTGACTACTTTTATTTCCAAGAGCCCAAATGGTTGTGATCCTTCAGCTGCAGCAGTGATATCGTAGACCTTGCGATCAGGACTACACCCAAGCCATGGGCTCTTTGGACAGATGACCAATCCACTGGGGTAGAGGTTGACCATCCCTGATTTGGCCTGATTTGCATAAATCATAGCTGCATGCGGTTCCAATTCAATACCCCTTCGCATAGGTGCAGTGACTACATGTCTTGATGGATTCAATTGCTTCACCAAATTCTCAAAGTTTGAGATACGCTTTGCGCAAAGACCAAATTTACTTGCAGTAATTCGCTTGGAGCGCAACATCTGCCATAGATTACAAGCACTCTGTGTCACAGTTTTTTGCTCAATGTCAATGGCAACTGATTGAGTGACTGATAATGCCTCTAGTGCTGCCTGTTTGTCTTGAGTTAAGCAAAACTGGACATTATTATCGAAGTTTTCTCCTGCATTCTCCATTGGTAACCTGGGAAAGTCACTGGCAAGAAAGTCATTTATCACATACTCTTGAGAAAGCTTCTGCTGGTAAGACAGCACACTACCTTTGAAGACATTTCCATACCTTGTTGGAACTTGAGGTAAATTTGGTCTTAGCTCTTCTGTGGGAGCAATATCAACTGCCAGGGGTTGCGGTTCCAGACCAACAAAGTCACTCTTACAAAGAATACCATAGAATGTTGAAGGTGAATACAAATTGCTTTTGATGAACTTTTTGTAATTGGCTCCCATTTTTGGCTTTTTAACCAGTAAGGACTGTACTTCTTTAGACTGGATCTGCCTTTCTCTTGGGATACTCCAACGCTGAGTCATACTTGTGCATGTCAGATCATCTGGCAGGGAGACCATTCCAAGGGTTTTACAATGAGCAATATAGAACAGTAGGCCTATTAGGTGGTGGCAGAAGCCACTAGCACCTGCAACACAGGAACATTTTCCATGAATGGCGTTGTTTTCCAGTCTCATGAAACACTCCAGAATGTGTGGTGGCTCGCTTTTTCTCATCGAGCGAAAGCACTTTGCTGTCACCTTGGCTCTATTCACTGAATAGGTGACTGAAATAGAAGAAAAAAAGTTTTAGATTTAATAATCATATATCCCAGGTTAGTGCCAATAATAACTATATTAAAAAATTAGTATTATATCATGGTATCTTTTAAGATCACTTCTTTGATGGTACATATAACTAGATCAAACTTTGATTTTACATACCTTGGATGTTGTGTAGATATCCGGGCTCAGCAAAAAATTTGTAAGCTCTTGTGGTGCTTGTGCACCCAGACATGGTTTTCGCATATCTCTCAACCTCAGCAAAGGAAAAATCAGGAAAATTTCTCAGATCTTGAGTTGGAGTGTCCGTGGAAGCTGATAATAACACAAATAACCAAAGTTAATTCCAGCATACGTGTATATAAAAGACATGAAAGTAGAGTACATTAGACATCTGAAAAAAATTAATATGGAACATCGAACTTTATCGTTATTCATAGACAAACAGCATACTTGTTTCTCACCGAACGCTCAAATGATATAAGTCAAGATAAACAAAGGTTTCAGAACACAGAAAGCGCTAAATAGAGAATGAATAATAAGGTTGCTTACCTTGACCATTGTTCGCCATGCGGTCCACTGCTCACTTCGGGTTTAAACGTCAAAAAATCGTCTTGATGTTTGAAATATAAACAAAAAACTCGAAGAAAACAATCCAAGAGACTAATAACTTTAAGAAAATTGACTAATACTAAAACAGATTCGAACAGATCGCAAATAAATTGAATATAAAACTTCAAGTATGGCTTCGTCACGCTATAATTTCAATATGGCGCTTGGGACGCTTGCGTCCCAACATGGCGTTGCTACGCGGTAACCAAGCACGTGACCTAATCCTGCAAAGGGCCTATCTATGTATTTTCGTCTGCGTTGAGGGGTATACCCAGGATTTTCTCCGAGGTATGCATTGCAATTGAGCTTCATTGATCTTCTTTTGTCTTTTAATTTAGTTTCTCACTAAATTACTTATGTCATGTTTGTATGTATATGCAAGTAGGTATATATATTTTATTGATTTTCCTCCACTTTTCTGGAACGCATGTGCCTGATGGCATAAGACTAGGTACACTGCTGTAGTTGTTGTTTTCATATTATGGCTTGCCCTGGCACTAGTTTCCGGTCTATGTGTTTGGTAGTTTTAGGCCAGGCTGGGAGCTGAACGTATATATACACAATTTATTAAAATAAGAAGTAGTTCAAGGTATTTTACAACTTCTTTCTTTGTTAATGAGGGGTTATCAGGTTGTGTGACATTTTAAAATTCAATCCAACATAAACGAAAAATAATATTTGAAAAGAACATGCCAAAATTAGTAAAAGAGGCTCAATTATCCTCCGAAGAGGCTCAATCATCCTCCGAAGATGCTCAATCATCCTCCGAAAAGGCTTTTGCTTTCCCAATAAAGGATTTTTTATTTGCATACAAAGCTCATTGTCTGTGTTCAGCCAGGTTTGTCTTCGCTGTCCTGCCTGGTAATTTCGGTGTAAAAATCGGCCTAAAATTTGAGTAACACTTACAAAACCTTTCATTTAATAGTACAGTAAAACCAAATGAAAGTTGTGATAAATAAAAGTGAAAAATTTTATAAAAACACTTCACTTCACTTGAACTTTGAACAATCAACCATGAACAGTTGATTCTCCCACTACAAGGTTGTCATCAGTTGTCATCCCCCTCGGCAATAATCGGAGTACAGTGAGATTTTGTTGTTCAAGCGTCGATTGATTCCGAAATTTGTTCATTGTTTCGTATCAAATTGTTTATTATTGATAATGATTGCTGATTGGTTCCGAAGTTAATCACAATGCCTCGAACGAACCCTTTCGACTAATTTTGAACGTTGGCCTAGTCACACTCAATCGGATGGACACAACTCAGTGACATAGTGGCTTCGCCTCTTCAAGGCAGTAGCCACTAAAACAATATATTAAAATTTAATTGTCACTAAAACATTAAAAAAAATTTCCTAAAACTCATATTTAATAGAGTAAAGCCCCAGAGTTTTTTATTTCTTCCCTGGTTTTGGTAAAACAAAGAAGAGATGCACACTTTATGAAAAACTTGATTAAAAATTCCTTATAATTTGCATAGCTTAAAAACAATCCAAAGTGAAGAATTGGTTACAAAGCTCCAAAGCATGTGTGATATTTATAATGGTGAAAATGAAATACCCCGTTGAAAACTCAAGAAATACTCCTGAAATAGCAAAGAATGTTGAACACAAATGTGCATTTTGGCATCTTGGCAATATCATGAACTTCAACTGTTAACCCTATTCTTGCTGCATATCGGGGGGGGGGGGGGGGTACCCCTGACATGTCAAGAATATTTCATTCTTTTAACACCTGTTCAATAAAAAAAATCAAGTCTAATGGGCAGAGACTTAAAGCCCAAAAATCACCCATTATTTTGCTACTAATGAAATGATTTTTCAAATTTTATCACCCACATGACAGATCATGTTAATTTCCATGGCAACGCGGGACAATGTGTCAAAAAAATCAAAATGAAAGAAATAACAGATTACCTTTGTCATAGGCTTAAGATTGAGAATGGAACTTATTTCTAGCATAAAACCTCATGAATTTATGCTTTACATCCGAAGAAACTTGATTTTTTCCCTACAAAATTCTGTATGATTCATGTATTATAGTAATACATGTTGATATATCATCAGCAAAAACAAACAAAGAAAAAAATTATGCAAAATTATGATAAAGTGCAGTACTGAACCTAGTAATAGTCATTCGATTATTAACTGAGTAACTTTCAAAATCCATATTACAAAATTTTTAAATTAATTAATTTATTAATAGAAACTTTCATCTAGTGAATTAACAAAAATATAAAGGAAAAATATAAATGAAAATATAAAAAACAACAATCAAGAATGTAAATTTGCTTATAGGACTACTATAGCCACCAGTTTGGAACACCTAGGGGAGGGGGGTGGTCCATGCCCTTGCGGGGGTGGAGAACAATGGGTTCCGAAACTTGAAGGGTTTAGCACCGCACTTGGGCGTGGGATGTTATTCAAAAGGTGAGAGAATAATTAAATGAGGAAGGTAAAGGTTATAGAGAAAGGATGAAGGGCATGATAAATAAGTTATATTGTCCCTTTTCGGGTAGTTCATTTATAGTATCTTTGCATAGGGGTGAAATTGGTTGTCTTTCTTCTTTACCATCCTTTAAGATTGGAAATATTTTAAGGCAGATAAGGTGCACTTTTGCCTGTTGTGGAAGTAAAGTAATTGTGCAGTCAATTGTTGGCCGATCCAAAAATCAGCAAATACCTGTCGAGTCTGTACTACGATCCAAAAAGAGGGGGAAGTTTTTCAAGTCCAGAAGCATTATTGCGTGTTGTCAAAGAGGAAGGCAAGAAGAGGAAAATAATGCTTGACCAAATTCATGAATGGTTGGCTGCCCAACCTGCATATAGCCTTCATAAACCTGCTAGACGAAAGTTTCGTTAAAACCATGTTATAGTGGGAAGAGTTGATGAACAGTGGCAAGGTGATTTGATCAAGTTTCGTGATTCGATCAGCCATCAAGTGAGAATGAGATCAATTAAAACAAAGTTAGTCATTCTTATAAGAAACTTTATTTTTTAGTTTAAAAAAAGAGTTTATAACATGTTTTCTGTGACAAGTTCTTCAAGAATCTCTTTTTTTCCCCAATAAGGTTGAGCTCCCTGGTCTTTGTTATTATAGGTGGATAGTTCTTGTTCGCTTATAGGCACACTCAATTTCTTCGCATTCTCTTGGAAGATGTGCATCACATTGTCTTCATCCACATTTTTCAACGCTTCTTCCAGGTAACAGTAAACGCAAACATCTTTCTCTAGCATTAGGCAATCGTGGTGTTCCTGTTAAGGGTCAAAGATTTCGCAGGCTTCACAGTGTTTACACACCAATTGTCTAACATCTTTGGCGAGCACGTCTGCGTAGGCTTTCACTAATTCCTTTTTTATTTCATCTTCTCTTTTGCATGTGTTTGATTCCTTTCCCTTGCTCGATGCCTCGAACTGCTCCAACAGGTCTGACTCTTCAATGCACGCCAACATGTTATCTTCTTGCTGTCTATTATTTAAGAAACCTGCAAAGGCTAAGGCGATGTCTTGTGTGGGGCTCACAAAGCTCTCACCTGTTTCCAGCACTTCATATTCCCAAAGAGTTAAGTTCTCTACCGTCACGATTGGAACAGGTTTTCTGACTATAGTCCAATGCGACATTAAAATAACAAGGAAAGAACACTTGTTCAGTACGTTTGAAGTAGACAACCCTTCATAGTGACCTTCATAGGAAGGAGAAGAGTCTTATAAGACACTGTGTGAGAGACTGGTAAGGGAATATGCATTATTTATGTCACGTGATAAAGGGTTCATAAGTTTTGTTCACGAATCATATATTATCAAACCTTTTTGACCTACATTCTTGGAACCATAGCAAAAGGGGACGAGTAAAGTAAACCTGGTAATTCAACACCTAACCTTAAATTAAAAAGAAAAGTCATCCTAGAGCTGTGTGAACGATTGAGCAATATGAAAATTGCAATCAAGGATGCCGAAGAGTCTGCGATAAGTGTAGAGGTGAAAGCCTTTTTCCGATTCCTATTTTACCATGCATTCAAACAGTTTGGAAACAAGGAAAGAATTCACGCTATAGAGTTGAAGCACGCACGACGTGCTACTCTGGACGAACTCGTCAACTGGGAAGCGGACGAGCATTTTTGGGAAAGTATCTTCAAGAAAGCTGAATATCGCATGAGATCCGAAATTCCGTTATCAACGCTGTTACAACTCTTTCCACTTTTCATGGCTTGAGAATATGACATCCATCAAGGGAGTCCCAGGAATTTTGGAATGAAAATGGTGGTGAAATCCTATCTGGAAGATCTAATCACTCATAACAGCAGTAAAAAGATGATGGAAATGACAAAAGAACAAGTCGAGGTAAAAGGGACAGCTTCGAAGATTAGAAATAAGAACTTGTATCTTAGCTATCTCGCGGCAGATTTAGCTTCTAAGTTCACCAACCCGTTATTAAAAGGATCTTGGGAAACAATGCTAAATCGCTGTAAAGCACGTTATTGCTTCGTATCCGAGGTAGAGGAAGGGTGTACTGTAGTCAAGATACCTATAGCATATTTTACTATGCCTCTATGCTATGAATATATGATGTTGAAACCGGTGAAAAATTCACCAGTCCTGAGTCAGACATCAAGAAAACACTTTTGCTCCATAAAAGAATGTCTCATGTGAAAGTATCTTGCGTACAAGAATACTTAAGAGACGATTGTAATACTTTTCATTTGCAAAATAATAAAGAATTATGTACTTGTGTGAGCAAATTTCGTTTTGTTTTGTTAACAAACCGCACGTGCCTTTTTATTCTCCTGATCAAAACAATGGAGCGGTTCCTCTTTGAGAAGTTGATGTTGTCATATCAAGATATTTCTTCTCTTATTTTCTTATTTTGACTAATCAGGAAACCAATTGTTGTTGATTTTATGTCATTACTGTACAGGGATTTGAACATTTTTATTGCTATTTCCAAATAGTTTTTTTTCTTTTTTTTAATGAGAGTTTGCTAGAGCTGCTAATTCTTTCCAGACGTGGTTTTTTTTGTTGGTTGCTATGGCGTTGATCTTATCTTTTTTTATTCGTACATCTCCTCTGCATAGTATTGTACAAGCCATTGTTATGGCAATGTTCTTCTACTCGTTCTTCGTTCTATCAGCTCTTTTGTGCTTCAGTTCAAGTCATGCGTGCATCTATCACTTCGATACTTTATTCATAGATTGTTCAAACTTCCAGCTAACTGAAGTGCCACGTTTTTCTACATTAAGAGTTAACTTCACATCGTTATCTCTTTGTAACAATCGAATCCAGTTTGTAGACGTTGCACAGATACAAAGGGATTTACCAAAATTAAGGCATATAGTTCTCAATGGAAATCCTCTGAACTGTACTGTGAGTAAGGTGTGCTATTTCTCTTTAGACGTGGTGAGTGCTTGCAGGTGTGTTTAGACTTCTCCCACCGTATCTTCATCTAAGAGGTTACCCTCCACGGAAACCAGTACCGTAACAACGCGTATGAAGATAACAACAAGAGCGGAAACAACAAAGAAACGGCAGAGGACAATCCCAACGTTTGATTTTAGAACCCAAACACAGAGGAGTTCATCAAGGAGTTTTTCAACTCCATCAAATTTTCCATACAAGAAAAAATGGTTTTTTCCCTACAATACAACCATGGTTGGAATAACCATAGCAGTTGTGGGTGCTATACTCTTCGTTGTTCTCCTTATCGCATTGTTGAAACGTTTTAGATGTCCATGTTTACGAGCACGGCGTGTGGAACATGTGACTTTGGAACTCGAAAATCTGAATTTGAACAGGGAAGAAAGTGATGAAGAAATAGTTTATGTAAGACAACATAATGATTGAGTATTATTCACCCCTGTTTACCTATATACTCTATTACTGGAGAATGGACCTTTTTTCTCCTATCGCATTTACACATCATTTGAGATAAACGAATACAGTTTATATATTTGAACTATTCATTTATTTAATTTTGTTAAACACACTTTAGATGAAATGAAATCATATGTTAGTAAAAAAAACACGTAAATAACTACCTACACATTTTCGAGTTGGTTCAAGCTTTCTCTCAAAAAATTTCCTTCACGTTCTTTAACTATTAATTTAGCTTTATGTGAACATGAAGTCGAAGCATATTTCTTTGCTTCACGTTCTGAAATTTTTGTTATTTCATAGGAAATACCGTCTTCATCCTCCTTTTGCTCCTCAATGTTTGGTTCAAATCCATGCTCTTCTTCTGATGGTGTTGTTTCGCTCTCCTCCTCTGGATCTCCACGTGTCACTCTTTGTTTCTTTCTCTCTTTCTTCGTTGCTTCATGTTTTAACAGCTCTTCAATACTTTTACTCAAAAGTTTTGCTGCCTTTGCTTGAAGTTTTTGAGCTTTTACTAAATCAGGGACTCTACGATCTAACTCTTTCCTTGCACGTTTTAAAAAATTTCTTGCTTTATTTGCGTTTTTGATTCAAAGAATCGAGTTTTCTTTTTCGTCTTTTCATCTTAACATCATGTATGAAAATAAAATTAAAGAATACTTAGAAAGGATATTTGTTAATGTTTTCTAACTCCGCCCCTGTACCATGATCTATCTTTTGTGTATTTTTCGTGCTAAAAATGCAAATCAATCCCCACTCCTCCAGTCAATATCGTGTAAAAAGTGACAAAAGTTTTTTTGACACACCATGAAAAAAATCTAGTCATTTTTGTTTCTTAATTTCAATCAATATTTATTTAAAACCTTTAAAAATAACGCATACACACGCTTGATTACAGTGAAAAATCAATTCGAAATGAAAAAAATGTGTCACAATTATAATGGAGTGTAAAATAGAGCTTACATCTCATAAATAAAAACTAACGGTAAGCTAATGTGAGCTGCTTACATTTCATAAACTGGTTCAGTAAAATCAGTTCATTATTCATCATCATCAAGTTCATTAATCCTTTTCTTCTTTCTCTTCAAAGATTTTTTCTCTTCACTACGAGCCGGTTGCTGCACGCTCTTGCACTGTACGTCTTTAGTAAATGTCTCCACATCCTTCACTTGAACTTTCTTCTTCGTCAACCAGTTTTCAAGTGTTTCTTTACTTGGAGTTTCATCGCTCCACTGAAAGTATTTGCATTTCTGCTCGCTGCTGTTTTTGCATGCAAAGTACCCTCTTCCTGGATTTTTCTCGCTCCTTGAGACAAAAAACCCCGCTGGTTTTTCATGTTTACATGCAGGGTATTGTACCGTGGTATAATATTCATTGATTGACTCTACAGCATTCACATAATCATTCAGTCTTTCAGGGGTTGTGAAGAATCCACATACCCCTTTCTTGCATTTGATATATTGGTTGCCCTTTTTACTTTCGAAAAGGGTCAAGCCTTGGCTGGGGGTGCATAAACAGATCCATTTCTCTAGGCTCACCATCTTTTCTTTGTTCGTGTGTCGATCTGAAGAGGGGTGGAGATGTGCTTCAAGTGCTCTCAGAAGATGAAAAGATAAAATTAAGTGCACCTCACTCATTAAATACAAACGGTTACACAATGTCTCTTCCAAATTACGTAAGAAAGATCTGAGAGAGGAGTGAGAAGATCTATACTAAAAATATTGTCAAGATTGTACGTCGATTGTACTTGTGATAATTACACTTAATGAGAGAGTCGGAGATTAATTCATGAAAACAAAACGTTTTTTCTCATGAAGCAATTCCTTAACTGAGATTAAAACTTCAACACAATTTCTTGAGTTTGTTTGTCAAATTCAGATTTCTCCCACGCTATATGAAACAATAAGTTAATCCTTATTTACGTCACTGATTTTTGAGTGATTAATTTTGAAGGATGTTACACCTAAATTCATGAACATGAAATAAGGTGTGTTAATACAGTTAATATAGAGCGTGTATGAGTTATAATATTATATTCCCGTAGAGTGAACTCGAACTCTTTAGAGAAAGACACACTCATTTCACTATCAACTTAAATACAACTTCGTTTTAACATACCAACTATTCAGGGGGTGGGATTAAGATTCGATTCCGTTAACAGTTTTCGATTAATATGATTTTTGATGAAATTCAATCTCTGATACAAAAATGTTTTCAAATATCAAACTTTTAATTGAGTTCAAATCGAGTACGCGATATATTTTCCTATCTCACATAGGTGGTTGGTTAGAAAACTGGAAAAAAACATCAACATGATAACAAGATCTAAAGGTGCGCCCCTATTGTTCTTACATCGTGGGAAAAGTTCCAAAACTAATAAGTTTTGTAAACTATAATGCGTTCTTACGCTTAGTAAATAAAGCAAGGTAATTTTTTTTTCATCGTAAACTCTAGCTTGATCCAATTCAATCCTTGATGCTTCATCGTTCTGAACTAATGAACAATACTCAAGAGAATTCCATTGATTCTTGAAGGTTATGGAAATGAGTGTTAATATACTATAAAGTATAAAAGGGAAAACAACCGTTGAAGGGAAAGCTTATTTTTTGTAAACCAATACGAAGATGAAAGCGAAGAGTGATTTTGGAGAGTGAAGAGCCAAGAGTGAAGTTTAATCATCTATTTTATTTCATTATTTCGATACTGTTGACTTATTATCATTACGTCTCTTAATTAAAATAATTTTATCGTAGATTGTGATAGCTGTGAAAAAGGTTGTTCGCATGACAGAGAGTGGAGCGTGCTTACAACCATGCGGATGCATAGTGTGTCTCGAATGGTTACGATTCGTAAAGGAAGTCACACTTTGCCCTGTATGGTGTTGCGAGTAAGTACATATCATAATCGATCAATCACTGTTCAAAAGAAAAAATTATCAATAAAGAATGTAATGTTTTTCCACAGTGTGGGATTGGTAACGAAAATCGTGTGTATAAACAAAAAGGTGGAAGATTTTTTTAAAAAGATAGGTACGTAGCAACGATTTTTGTGATCAAAAAGCGCCTTACACACTTAACTTTATGATCCATACTCTCACAACTCTCTTCCCTTTTCAACGACTAAAAAGTTGATTTTATTTCTTTTCTTTTTGCGTTACAGGTCTTCAACGCAAGTGTGATTTTTTAAAAGTATTAATAAACATCTTTTTAACCAATGTTTGTGTGTATTTGTCTGTTTTAGTTATTATAGAATTTTTTTATTTTTATTTTTTGCACTATAAATAACAAAATAACTGAAACAAACTTCGAAATTCAACATTTTTTAAATACAAAACATTTTCTTCTTCTATATCAAGTATCATGTTTTTTTTACAAGTATGTAAATCAAAAAATGAGGTTTTAATCACTTGTTCAGTTTAATCTCTTCGAAAAAGAATTGCGATGAATCAAGTTCATAACTCAGTACATCATGGTTGATAATCTCTTTTGCAAGCGTAACGGTATCTCGAGTTTCACGAAAGTCATCCCTTGCAGCAACACTTAATTTATCCAACTTCCAGTCCATGAAAGCAACGTTCAAGCGCCAAAGCTCTTCTTGATCCAATCTTCCTATCGCTGCCTTGACGATGTATCTAAACGTACAGTTCAATAATGCTTCCTCTCATCCTCGAGATTCTATATAATTACGCAGCTTGATGTACGCTCGGAATTCGTTGTACTTGAGTCTTTCATCCTCAGTCGGGGTGTTCCACCAACTTTCTTTAAGTGCGTTATAATCCATTTTTTGATATGATTTGAGCAAGCGTTACAAAACACATGTAACAATGCGAGATGAAGGGAACACCTTAAACTGTCTACAATACACATTTTCACCAATCATGAAAAAGGGGTTGGACATTCATTTTTGATTGATAGACCATGCATTTTCCACCAATCATAAAAAGAGGTTTTTTGATTGATAGACCAAGCAAGAGAGCATTAGCCAACCACCACGCAAGATGTTAAACCCTTATTAATCCTCCACCCTTTGTTCTTCAACCCCCTTAATCCCCCCTTCCTTTGTTCTCCAACTCCTTCATGGGTGTGTACCACCCCCCACCCCTAGGTGTTCCAAACTGGTGGCTATAGTAGTTCTAGGAAAGGATGAATAGAAATGGGGTTGTGATTCTCACTCACAGGTATTTCCTTCATGCCTTTTGATGTTGTTCACATCAGAACCACTCCACAAAGGTCAATCAGACAACCATCCCTTAGGATATTGGACTCGTTTGGTATCTGTAAAGAAAAACAAAACATGGAGATTTAGTCATAACTAATGACAAAGATGTAGTAGATAAAATGGGTTACGATCTTGACGCACGTTAATCATAAGCAAAGGAAAGCACTGCTCCTGTGTTCTTGTGATGTGTAATTCAGTCTGATAATCGATGGATCCACAAAGAACAGAATTACGAGAAAGATGCGTTATTTATCGGGCGGAGCATCCCCGTATAGTGCATTATACAGGAGTAACCCCCACCCCACCCCCAGGGACACGCCACTGTTCACCACACACTTAAAATCCTAAAATGGATTAACATTTTCTACTTCATTACAAACACAGGAAGCCTTTGCTGGAGTGGCTCTTCTAACTTGTCATACTTGTCCAAACTTTCTCTGAGCTGCAAGTATGGGAGGCTAGGATCCCGTTGAAATGCAGTCTTGTCGCTATTGCTCATCCTGACCATCTTCCATACTGTCATTCTGTTGCTGTGATCTTTTTATTGGCCTTAAGAACATCTTTTTTGCAGATCAAACAGCATCTCAACTTCTTCCTTTCGCAAGTCTCGACACCCTATAGAAAGATGTTTGGAGGCTGTGAGCAATTTTTACTCTTTTTTTAATGTTTTGATGATAGAGTTCATGGGCAGAAATGGAGGACAACATGGTCGAGAGCATGCGCACAAACGCACTATTTGCAAGTTCCAATATGGCGGCGCTTTAAGAAATGTATTGGGAAAATGATAAAATATAAATTTACAAACCTCTACAAAGATTTCCTTCCAGTCTGCACCTCTAGAAATGTTAAGCATTACCATTCTCACATCGTAAGACAAAGTTTACAGTGCTTCAGGTAATCGCTGTTCCGCAAAACTTCTCAAAAACGACGATTTGGAAGCTCATAGTGTTCTGTTAATGTGCATAAATATTGAGAGACAGCCAGTATACTTTCTCCAAGAGTTTTTTCCTAGTAGAAGGAATACAATGTCTGCACGTCCAGCTTCAAAGTTTGATGTATGCCAACAAAGTTCGTAGAGTTTGCATCGAAAAAAGTCTTAAATCCGTTCTGCAAAACTTTCTAAAAGTTCAGGTATTTCTAGCACGTGCCATTTCATATTTTACCCAAGTAAGAATCCCAAAATCGTCTTAAATTTTGTTAATATTCCTCGATTTCTTCAGCTTTCTTTACAACTTTCCTTGTCAGCCATCTTGGATGAAATTACCGTGAGAAACTAAGTACTAGTAACCCCAGGAACCAGACAGGAACCCCAATTTCTGCTAGAAAAAATGAACTTGATAAAACATTTAGACATTTTCATATATTTGAGGGCCAAACAGTTAATGTAAAGGAATTACAAGAGCATCAACAATTTTTAGAAGACCAACTATTAGAATGGAAAAGAAAGCATCAGAATTTAGAACAAGAAATTAGTTTACTATATGAAGAAATTCAAAATTTAATTGAAGAGAAGGCAAAGTTTGAGGAAATAAATGCTGAACTATTAAACTATGTTGATGAGCTTGAAAAATCTTCAAATGTCACTTACAAAGGCGAGGATATTTCTGAAGTGAAGAAAAAATCAAGAATCTTGAATGCATTCATGAGTAGAGCAAAACTAGCACTTTGGTTTTCAAAGGCATTCGGTTTAGAGTTACATAGCCTCACCCTAAAGGAAACAAAAACTGGAACTATTCACAATTTATCAGCCCTTCACCACAACAACACAAGTACAAGAAGAAGTGCAGAAGAGACTATCAATCCAAAATTAGACAGCATTTCTGAAGATGAAAGAAGAAAAGTGGAACAAATTCTGTTTTTACTAGATAAATTTGCAGTCGGTGACAGCTTCTATCACGAGCTAGCCATAGAAAATAAAAACATGCCTGGATCATATCTGATAAGGCAGAGGAGAGATCAGCTGAATAGTTTGTGTCATATTGTTTGTACTCCTGGTAAAGCAGAAGGAGCTCAACTTTCCTTTAAGGTTCTTCTAAAGGAAAGAATAGAACCATTTGTGGAATCAAATAACCTACCTCAAAACGATGAGTCTTTACGAATCAAGATCTCTGGTGATGGGGCACGAATGACCAGAAATTCTAGTTATACCCTTCTATCCTTTAGTATTTTACAAGCTGGTGAAGATGTCATGGCTGCAAGGGGGATACATACAATTGCTGTAGTCAAAGGATCTGAAAGCTAATTCACCCTAAAAGAATCATTTGCAGATGTATTCAAAGATATAAATGATACTCATGCTGCTGGAAAAATTTATTCTCCTAATGTTAGGAATGAAAGGAGCAACCTCCGATTATGCATGTTGTTGGTGTGAGGTTTTTAAAGATAATAGGTGGGATATGACCTTCAATGTGAATCATTATAACACTGGACCTTTAGTAAGGACACTTAAAAAAATCAAAAGTGTGGCTGGTAAAAAGAAAGACAATAAAAGCTGTGAATTTAGTCCACTGTTGAACATTGAGTTAGACCATGTTGTTCTTGATGAACTTCATTTACTGCTACGTGTAATGGATGTTCTTATTAAAAATCTCATCTTAGATGCTAAAGAATGGGACTCTAGGGAAGACCCTAAGAAAAAAAGGGGAGAACCTCGAAAAGTGCACGTACAAAAACTGGAACAAACAATTCGCTCATGTGGAATTACATTTGACATATGGGAAAAAACTAATGCTGACGGAAAATCAGCTGGTCAGTATGACTTTACCAGCTTATTGGGTTCTGACAAAAAAAAAACTTCTGCGTGAACTGCCAGATAAATTAACTGGTGAAGTCATACACTCTGCTACTTGTAATACAGTAGCCCAACTGTGGAGGTCATTTAAAGACATATATGATGTTATTACAACAATAGTTCCAACCAAGGAACAAATTGATGGTTATTTTAACAGGGCAAAAGCATGGATAAATTTATTTGTATCCTTGAGGGACAAAAGACTAGGGTATAATTTTATAGTTTAATTTTATTAAACGCAAAGACGTTTTAGAAATATGTGTAATGTTGCTATATCTAATACTTATCAAACTGACATATCGTATTTGAATCGAGGAGTCACATTTGAGCCGTTAATTTTATCCAAAGACTTGACATTTTTGAAATAATCTTGATCTGCGCGAAATATATAAAAATCGGAATACCATATCCATTAGGGGTCTGATCTTCATTACAAGAATCTTCACAACACGGAAAAAAGGAAGATTTAGTTGAGAAAACGCTGTGTTTGTACGCTCATCAATTCGATTTGACATATTTTAGTAACAAAATTGAATTAAAGCTTCTACTTGAACACACGGCGGAATGTTAATGTAATCACAAAACGACATCAAGTGACGTGCAAATAAGTACAAGTTCATGGACGAATGATTGGTTGTCAAGTGAAGCCAAATCGTAACTAGGGGAGCATTTTTCATCTTTCCCGGTCAAAATCACAAACATATTTAGACTTAAACAGGCTGTTTGGTGATATTTTTGTTGGAATTACAGAAAGTTTGAAATTTACCTAGAAAAGTCACTAAGGCCGTTCTCGCATTTAGCCCATCATTATAAGGATTTTGATCAAAGTTTTTAAAATTTTTTATTAGGAGTTGACGATATATCTACTAATTTTATTATCTATTATATCTATTATGTTTAAAACAAAAAGTATTAATACTGAACACAGACACTGAACACCAACATCTGTCATATTATTACCATTTAGGTCTAGGTGTGTTATATTAGTACAAGGCAATAATTAAATGCTTTATTTAAACACCAACATATGTTATCTTATTACCTTGTAGTTCTAGGTGTGTTATATTAGTACCAGGCAACATGCCACATATTATTTTAACACATTCATTGTCTAATTCACTATCACCCAGCTGCAGTCTATTAACAGTAGAAATACTAAAAAGAAAATTATACATGTCAGATATTATCTTAACACATTCATCGTCTAATTCACAATCACCCAGCTGCAGTCTACTAACAGTAGAAATACTAAAAAGAAAATTATACATGTCACTTATTATCTTAACACATTCATCGTCTAATTCACGATCACACAGCCTGTAGTCTATTAACAGTAGAAATACTAAAAAGAAAATTATACATGTCACATATTATCTTAACACATTCATTGTCTAATTCACAATCACCCAGCTGCAGTCTATTAACAGTAGAAATACTAAAAAGAAAATTATACATGTCACATATTATTTTAACACATTCATCGTCTCATTCACAATCACCCAGCTGCAGTCTATTAGCAGTAGAAATACTGAAAAGAAAATTATACATGTCACGTACTATCTTAACACATTCATCGTCTAATTCACAATCACCCAGCTGCAGTCTATTAACAGTAGAAATACTAAAAAGAAAACTTTACATGTCACGTATTATCTTAACACATTCATCGTCTAATTCACAATCACCCAACTGCAGTCTATTAACAGTAGAAATACTAAAAAGAAAACTTTACATGTCACGTATTATCTTAACACATTCATCGTCTAATTCACAATCACCCAACTGCAGTCTATTAGCAGTAGAAATACTAAAAAGAAAATTATACATGTCACATATTATCTTAACACATTCATCGTCTAATTCACAATCACCCAGCTGCAGTCTAGTAAAAGTAGAAATACTAAAAAGAGAATTATACAACATGCTGATCCCTGATGCCGATAAAGATGAATAAATTATTTACAATGTATTATCAATGAATGACAGTGTAAATGTTGAAAAAAGGAATTGTCTGGATGGTGTTTTTAAATAGAGATAATACAATGTATGGAGAGAAAAACAGCTGGGAAAGGCTACAATTTATTTAGTTACATTCATTTAGGGAGACACCTCCCTAGTTTTTTTCAGTTACTCTGTGTAATGACGGGCCAAAAAGCTGTGTGAACCAGTGATTTGAAAGACAAATAAAAAGCTCATCAGATTTTGGACACGTGCTGTGATCTTTTGTTTTAACGAAACAAGTTCAAAATATAAAAAGAGAGAGAATGGTTGTTTACTTAAAAAAAAACCAGCTTATAAGTAGCCATCGGTGCGTTGCTAACTATGCTCATCAAATGAGCAGATTGAGTGACATAATTAACTCTTAACAGCTTTTGAAATTTTATGAAGAGAAGTCCTTTATTTCCCTCCATGAAAACAAGACAGGGAGGCGCTTCTACATTCTTTAAGCAATTCAGAGTTTTATATAAAGAAAGAGGAGTAAAACTTCATATGTTTATTGGAATGTAAAAAAAAACTATGAGTAACTCTAAATATTTAAAATCTGAAAATAGGTATGACTGTCTATATACCCAAGGATGAGTATGGAAAGTCAGAGAGAAAGACATGGAAGTCGGACTTCCAAAGCCTGGCTGTTTTCTAAGATGAGTGTTGTTTTTGCCTGATGCTCTTAACACACAATGAAGTTATTCAGCTAAGTTAAGACGTACCTTCAGGGTAATCCTCTTCATTTTTAACTAAAGCAGTCTTGACAAGGTTATTCCAAGGTTATTATTAGTTCATTTGAATTCGCGCACCAAGATAGAACTCTGAAATGCTCTTCCCACATATCTTTGGGAAGGTTGCCACACAAAAGCTGGTCAAAGAATAGTTGTGGACGATTCCATGAGCCAGCTCTTCTAACGACTCTGTTCTTCCAATCCAGCCGTCTTCTCAAAACGTAAGCCAGCAAAAGCAGCCTTTTCCTTTTGCAGCGAGCCAAATGCAGCATTTGAACACCTCTTGGGAGGATTTTGAATGAAAGAAGGGCACAATAAAGTGATGGAATTTCGACGAGGTTTATAGTAATTAAGTCGTTCATAATGTTCGAGCATGCTACGACAGAAGTTTACTTAATTTTTTATACTAGAATAACAATCATTTCGCTTGAAATACCACTACTTTGAATGCTGGCAATCCATCAGCTAGATTGGCAGTGCAACACGATGACAGTTAAGTAAACATGAAAAATGCTCTATCTAGCTTGGATTTGACCTAGTGTGAACGCAAGGT
This sequence comes from Actinia tenebrosa, assembly GCF_029948245.1. Taxonomy (NCBI): domain Eukaryota; kingdom Metazoa; phylum Cnidaria; class Anthozoa; order Actiniaria; family Actiniidae; genus Actinia; species Actinia tenebrosa. The sequence goes on from NW_028292580.1 coordinate 4,157,364, forward strand.
CTGAATAAAATATATTACTACTTTTGATTCGATAGCTCAGGATGATTGACAGCGTACGGGCATTATATTGCTTTCTTAAAGGCGGCCTTTTAAGTTGAATTTTGCCCTATATATAATAAACGGGTACTCGTTTGGTTCTTTGTAAAATTAAAGAATAACTTCAAGTGTTTTCAAAGTTTTGATATTGCCCAAGTCGCTATACTAATGTTACACAGACTGTTTGAAATTGAACAATCTACATCATTAAAACTGTTAGGAGTTTATATTGACAATAGGCTTTCCTTTAGTGAACATACTAAATCTATCTGTATTAAATCTAGCCACAAATCGGTGTTATTATGAAAAACGAAGAGGCTGATCACCGAAGTCCCATCTGTCCAACAAGGGATGCCACCTGTTTGTTGAGAACTTCTACACCCGTGTCATTCTCGCTCGAGCAATGTTTGACCAAGGTGTCATGTGATAGGCACTCTTATGGCAACAGGAAGGGTATCCCTAAAATGGTGAAAGAGGCCAAGACCAAAGTCCAGGAGTGTGTTTATATGCCGGGAATGGCCATACCATGATGCTGTTCATGGAAAGAGAAGCCCTCACAGAAGAAGCCATGCCTGATGCTGTCAATTGGTATTTCTGCTGGGATGGTGGACCACCAGCTAAGAGGAGGGCAGCAGAGTACCAAGAGAAAACCGGAAGTTGTATCTGAATGCAACAAGCACATGGGGGGTCGACCTTCTTGATCAGAAGGTAGGACTATATGCGGGAGAGAGAGCTTTCCATAAGTATTGGAAGAAGTGCTTCTTTGCTCTCATTGACTGCATGATAGTCTGCGCCTATATTCTCTATCAAGGCAATACTTCTGATAACCCACCCATGACCCGCTACAAGTTTATGTGGTTCTCTGGTGGAGGAGCTGTGTGACAGGCCAGAGAGAAGTACCATTCCACCTTTACCAAGCCAGCACAGCTTGGAAACAGCTGGATGGTAGAAAGGACTGTTGTGGTTTGTTCGAACCGAAATGGTACCAGGAGGGAGAAAGAGGGCCAAGGTCGCAGTGCCAAGGTTGTGGTGTGGTGTGCATGAAGTGCTTTGTCCTCCTGGACCACCCACCCAAAAGGAGGACATTGACTTTTTTTTTGTTTTCTATTTAGCAGAAATTTCTTTTTGTTCACTTAAACTCATTTGGCATGCTTTGAATTAGTTAGTTTTTACATGGATGTGCATTTAATATTGAGTATTTGCACCCATGGTTACCATGGTGATGATTGAATAATATTGATGTCATGTCTGTTACTTGATGTCTGGTAATAAGGATACTAAAACAATTCAGTTTGGGAAGAACAATTCTTATTCAAGAATGATTTTTTTGATGAGACTATCTAAGTTCTGATTTTTTTACGAGACATTGCTATAAAGCTATATAAATTTAGATATTTCATGGGGATGCCCAGGTACTACAACGTTTTAGGTATAAATCAAGTTTCTATGAATATAGGGCATAAACTCATGAAGATTTGTGCAAAAATAAATGATTTTCCCATTATACCAGCCAATGAAAAAGTTCAAGGTCCTTCGTTGCCATGGTAACATATCTGATCTGTCATGAGAGGGTAAATGTGAAAGATAATTTCATAAGGAGTAAAATCATGTCATTCTTGAGTTTAAAGTCTCTGACCATGTTCACTGGGATTTTTTATCAGGCAGGTGTAAAATGCATGAAAAACCCTTGGCATTTTAGGGGTACCCTCCCTCGGAAAATGTGGCAAGAATAGGGTTAAGTAAGTTATTTTATAGATTTGAGATATTTAAAGTTTATATATTTATGTTTATATGGATTTTATTGATAACTTTATATTTTCTTTTATTTTTATTATTTTTCCTCATTAGTATTTTCATACTAAAGTATATTGACAGACGCGAATAAAAATTATTATTATTATTATTATTCCAAACTGATTTCACTGTTTTAGCCTTAGTGGTCACTGTCCCCTTCCTTTCCTCTTTCTTCTAGATTTTGGATCCACGAATTTCAGCATGTGTGCAAAGTTCGCGCTACAAACCTGTTTAAAATATTATGGAAAGAGAAGAGAGTATGTGATAGACATTCACGATCAAAACTATGATAAAACCCAGTCATCATCAGAATATCATTGTCAATTCGAAGAGATGTAAGGTGGAAACTAGATCTTTTATAAACATCTCCTTGAACTTTAATAGGGCTATTTAATTTTGGGTCGGGCCGAGAGGGCCCCGGGAACGAGGTTTGACGGAGTGTGGCCATAATAATTAAAAAAAGAATTGGCTTGGCTTCCTGTGATACTTTTTGAACACCACTCCTCTAAAATACAAGACGGAAAATGCGTACATCAATGATTGGCGTTTGTATTTTGTCAACTTCCAGCGAAAGTTTGTTCTTTTGGTTTCCTTGGTGTTCGTTTCGTACAGTATTCGGAGAAAATAGTCATATCAAGTCGGGGAGTCGTGATTACTGCATTGTATTCTCTCGTAATTCTTGGAGAAACTAGACATACGTCGGGTTTTTCATACATTCGCTTGCTCCATTGGGTGTTGCTAGCGGTAACCAGTAAAATACAGACATGTGACTGTCCCTGGAAATGATCACGTTTTTCAACATTCTTTCGAACGTTGCTCAAAGGGGGCAGAACAGATGTGGCTTTGTCCATGACGAATCACCTGTCTC